>NC_135504.1:55571853-55886853 GCF_052857255.1 Amblyomma americanum
TCTATTTTCGAAAAGTGCTTCGTATATTGGCAGAAATCACTCTCAGACCTATGTTCTCAATGGCAGTACCACCACCCCTGGAGAGTCCCTACGTTCCAGTGCCCGGTAGAGTACGACCAGAGCGAAGGGAGCGCGGAGACTCAATGTTCTCGTTGTTTAGATCAGGTCCAATTTCAAACACTAGGTCAGTTTCCGCATTATATCATAGCATTTGCCATTCGCAAGAAGTTTGTTGTGCCTTAAATTGACTTTTAATCAAACTCCTCCGCATAGTCAATTCGCGGCTTTCTCGCCTTACGTGTCGCCGCAGAAAAATCATCCCTCATAGATACTTCTTGTTCCTTAAGCAACGATCGCTTTGAGTGCACTTGCACCTTGGTTTAATGTGCGGCGAATTTTACTATCACGGGCCTGGGTTTGTTCTCGTCGAATCTTGCAATGCTGCGCGCACGAGCAATTCAGTCACTCCTTAAGGAGAGTTCTAATGTGTCGGCGATAAGGTTAACTTTTTCTTCGCATTGCTCGTTAGCCTCAGTAGAACTATAACCAAATCCATAAAAGTTAAGGTTGTCACGCCGTGAGCGGTCCTCGCTATCATATAAACGATCACGCAAAGCATATGTTTCCTTTCGTACAAGTTTGAGTGTTTTGCGTGTATCGCAAAGACCCCGTCGCAAGTTTTCAAAACCAGCCGTTACGTTTTCTACAGCTTTTAGACGCTTTTTAATGTCGGCAAAATCACCTGTTGGTCTCGCTTGAACTCGGATAAGTCTTTAGACATCGTAACCTGAAATGCTTCTATGCGAATGGACCTTCGACGTATATCATCCAGACTTTGGAAATATCGGGGAGCGACGCATTCCCCCGGACTAGGGTGGCTCTCTACATCGCCACTTATAAACAAAAGAAAAAACGCTAAATGGCTGCAGCACTGCTTCTGTGCGTGGAAGAACAACCAAACACCGGTCATCAGATTTAAAACATTCATGAGGAAGTTGACTCACAAGGAACGCCTCCTCACCACCAAAGCTGGACGCGCAATCTCGGAAAGAGTGGGTTCCCCGGCTGACATACGCGCCATCCAGGACAACCGAGACCTACCCTCAACTCTGCGAACTCGCGTGTATGTAGCTCCACTCCCCGAAGAACATGCACTCGGACTCACAAAAGGGACGACGAAAGGCGCGAGGTGGACTATCTGCGCCGCACACATCGACAGGCACAAAATGCTGTATACGTGGACGCAGCCCCATACCCCGATTCAACAAACGCGGTGGCGGTCGTCTTGGACACCAATTTCAAGAAATCGCCAGCGCCTCCCTACGAAACTGCTCTCCCACAGTAGCAGAAACTGCTGCAATTGCCCTCGCAACCCAGCACGGCCGATGCTACGGGAAATGATTTAAAAATTATTACCGACTCCCAGTCCGCGTGTCGCCTCTTCCTCTCTGGCAAACTTCCACACTCCGTCGCTCCCATTCTGACAACCCCACAAGTTCAAAATTCCACATGCAAGCACCAAATCACTTGGACTCCTGGGCACGAGGGGCTCGAGGGAAACGAGGCCGCAGACAATCTAGCTCGAGGGGATATACTAACCGAGCGACTAACCTCCCCGGCCTCACCCCCTCTCCCCTCTACGTACGGCGAGCGCCTCCTCCTTCTCCGAACACAAAGACAAGTCTATCCCCCACCACACCGTAAGCTAACGGCGGCAGAGGCGAGGGAATGGCGACAACTACAGACGAACACCTTTCCTAACCTACACAAGTACCACATCATCTTCCCCGACAGATATGACAGCAACTGCCCCTGGTATGGCGGAATTCCAACAACATATCATGTAACATGGGGCTGCTCCTGTCCCAAGCGCCCCGAACTAGACAAACATCACTCCGAGGAACAGTGGAGTCTGCCCTGCTCAGCTCTGACTTGGCGACGCAGCGAAAGCTGATATCCCAAGCAAGCGCAACTGCGGTGGACATTGGGGTCCTGAAATAAGGACTCCACCCAAAATCTGTATTTTCGCGTCTCTATCCTACCTTTTTGGAATAAATGTTTTGTACTACTCTACTCTCCGACTTTAAGTTTGGCTACCGTCCAAACATCTCGGCGCAAGACGTACTTCTCGCCCTTAATCTCTATTTTACACAAAGCGCCGCACAGCCGCTACGCGAGCCATATTGGGTTCTGGATATTCATAATGCTTTCGACACAATAAGCATGACCATATCCTGACATTAGCCACCACGGGCTGCGGCACGCGCATATTGGCAACATGCTCGGGCCTTCCTTCAGAGACGCACGGTAGAACTCCACCTTGGGGATGTCGCCTCCCAGCCTCTCCCCCCTGCCTAATCGAGGAAACCCACTAGGGGCGGTCCTATATTCTTTACTTTTTAACACTGCCCTAGCGCCACCGGCAAAGAGCCTTGCTACTATCCCAGGGCTCCACACAGCCATATACGCAGATGATGTAACCCTCTGGACAACGAGAGGATCCCTTGGAACAGCCGAGGATATTCTGGCTGCAATCTGCCGTAGACATCACCACCACCCATTTAGGAAACACAAGCCTCCGTTGCTTTCCAAATAAACCGGAACTCTTGCAGTTCGAACAACTCCTCAGTGACCCCCCCATTGAGGTGCACATGTACGGGAATCCAGTGCCCATTGTGTCTCAAGTGAAGATTCTCGGCCTTCTCATTAACAACACACTCGATGCAGCCGCCGCCCTTCAGCTCTTGCAAAGACAGACCAAACAGGTCGCTGCACTAATCAGGTGGGTGGCAGCATGCAATCATGGGGTATTTGAACGCCAGGCCCTCAAAATGATAAATACATTATTTATCAGCCGCATTACATACCACCTCACATACCACATACCCACTCAGCGCCAAACACAACCGGCAGACATCTTAATACGCACAGCTGTCACCATCCGTCCTACGTCTTCCACGGACGGTTAGCACAAAACGTCTCCTAGCCACTGGTACCCACAATGCTGCGATCGAATTGATAGAGGCTCAACGCACCAATAAATTAGTCCGCCTGAGTCGCACGGAAACAGGACAACGCCGACTGCGATAGCTACGACGCAATCCACCCATTCCAACCCCAACAATTCCGACACCTTACGCGATGTCTCTGCGCACGCGGGATCAAATATATCAGCAGCCGCTACAGTGCAATATGAGCGCTGGCCTACACCAGGGTAGACGGCAGGCTCGAGCTGGCTATTACACCATAACATACAGCACCCGCTCCGATATCCTTTATGTCGACGCGGCGGAAAATTCTAAAGGATGATGTTTCACGGTAGTCGTAGCCTATGAAGACGGCACAGTGGGGACCGCCGCCACTATCAGAACTAATTCGCCTGCAGAGACGGAAGGAGCCGCCACCGCACTTGCGCTGGCCCACTCCACCATTGACAAAAACATAAACGAAATTCGCACAGATTCGCAGGCCGTATACCACCACTGCCTAAAGGGGGTGGCGACGCCGGTCAACAACCGTATTTTTGCCACAGCACCTCTCTCGACCGGACGGTTACTCTTTCGTGGGTCCCTGGGCACGACTCGCTCCCCAGTAATGAGTGCGTTCATGCGCTGACCCAAGAATTCTCCTTCTGAAGCACGGATGATCAGGCACCCAACCCGGGCGCAAGAGGCCCCGTCGGTACTTTATACGTATCACGTAATCCCCACATTCTACAAACTCAGCCGCATGACATTACCACCACCCGACAGCACCGTGTCGCCCATATCCAGCGCCACGTGTTGACAATTACAGACGGGCTGCTTTATTGCACTCATATTCTCTGAAGCTTTCACCCCACCTTTCGTACTTACTGTAACACCTGTGGCGTGCCCAGACCCACACTTTTTTCACTACCTTTGGGCATGTCCTTGACCACAGGGACTACGCCCCCATTCCCGATCTCACTCATTCTTCCTGGGAGGCGGCTTTAACGGACCACTCAGCCCGCCGGCCAGAAATGGGTGGTGGATCGGGCTGAATGTGAAGCGCAAGCCCTTGGACTCCTGGGCCAGTAGGGAACCACCCTGGAAGATATTATTTTCGTCTAATACAAGTTGTTTCTGCCAATCAAACCAGATCCCCAGGTGGTCGAAATTATTCTGGAGCCCTTCACAACGGCACCTTCTTATTCATTTCTTCTTTCGCTCCCTCCTTTATCCCTTCCCTTACGGTGCGGTTCCCGTGCCCGCCGATATGTGCGACAGTACTGTGCCATTTCCTTTCCCCAAAAAAAACAATTTTCAATTTTTTCGGTTACATGACATCAAGCATGTCTTTCGTGTCTTGTTTTCGGGTCAGAGATTTTAGACGCCAGTGAGACCCCTAAGTTGAATATATTAAGATCACCTCAACTTCGCACAGAAACCCGCTCAGCTTTCTGCGTTTCATGATTTTAGGCGATACCAAGAAATCAGGTGAGTCATGACCCAGTCGAAGTTGGCGAATTTTAGAAAGAGAAGAATCACGTTGATCTTGTAAGAACACTATTATGAACATTATTTGTCGCTGAAATCATTGGGTCAAACAAAGCCCTCCACCGTTCACTGAGCGAAATAGATTAGTTCTAATGGGAGTCTCGCAAGCCAAACCCCACACAAAAACCGCGAACACTCTGCTTTTTTGCACGCTAACTCTTGACATCGATAGCACTTGTAATGTATACAACACTTTTGCAACAATGAACAAATTGGATTAACCCGCCGCGGTGGCTCAGTGGTTAGGGCGCTCGACTACTGATCCGGAGTTCCCGGGTTCGAACCGACCGCGGGGGCTGCGTTTTTTGGGGGAAAAACGCTAAGGCGCCCGTGTGCTTGTGCGATGTCAGTGCACGTTAAAGATCCACAGGTGGTCGAAATTATTCCAGAGCCCTCCACTACGGCACCTATCTCTTCCTTTCTTCTTTCACTCCCTCCTTTATCCCTTCCCTTACGGCGCGGTTCAGGTGTCCAACGATATATCAGACAGATACTGCGCCATTTCCTTTCCCCCAAAAAACCAATTATTATTATTTACAAATTGGATGCCGTTGAACTTGGGAATATTAGCAAATCAAGGCCAGCTCATTTCGCTGCTCTTGACCGCTTACGGTAACACTCACCACTACAGCAATCTTTATGGTCCTATTAGTGTCCACACGGTACTCCGCGGTACCTCGAAGTGTAACAGACCACAACAAAGTGGAGATCAGTTGCTCGAATCCCGGAACCAGAGTCCCAAAAATTTCTTCGAGTTTTTTTACTCGATAAGCATGTCATCAGGCATAAATTGAGAAAGAGAGAAGGAATTAAAGATACCTCGCTGGCAGTCTGCTTACAATACCGTCTGAAATTTTCAGTCTCCAAAACACTCTTTACCATGACAGAAAACGGCTATGTCACGTGCATACATCAATATCTCTGCGTCTCTTTCCATAAGTCTGAAGCCTCGCATCCTTTCACTCTAAGTGAGCTTTAAAAGAAGTGGTTCCGTGTATAGGAGAAAGAGGACATCCTTGCCTTACAGGCGACCTTGTCTGAAAGCCTTCATTCACCCGTTTATTTACGACGATGCTAGAAGAAAAAATTGCATAGGCCATTTGAACTCGCTTTTATATGGCTGAGACCACATTGACATGCTCCAGTATTGAAAAAAGAGATTTAGTGGCTCACCACATCGAAAACATTTTGTTGATTTAGTTATAATAATAATTGGTTTTTTTTGGGAATGGAAATGGCGCAGTATCTGTCTCATATATCGTTGGACACCTGAACCGCGCCGTAAGGGAAGGGATAAGAGAGGGAGTGAAAGAAGAAAGGAAGAATTAGGTACCGTAGTGGAGGGCTCCGGAGTAATTTCGACCACCTGGGGATCTTTAACGTGCACTGACATCGCACAGCCCACGGGCGCCTTAGCGTTTTTCCTCCATAATAACGCAGCCGCCGCGGTCGGGTTCGAACCGGGGAACTCCGGATCAGTAGTTGATTTAGCTGCAGCATTGCAACTCGATCCTCAAATTCATCGCAGTCTTAAAAAAATACTCCATCTATGTCAATTTTTGTAAAAATGCACCTTTCTTTACGGCCGAAACTTTGATACGGCCCTAGAATATATTTTTTACTGATTGTTAACACTTCCCTAGTATCATCAAGGAAACATTGTAATGCATATTGGCAAGAGCTACTGGCCGGTAGGACTTCACTGTAAACAATTTGAGGGGGCATTACTCTTTGGTATCAAAACTACTTGGCATCGTTTTTTTTTCAGAGAACTAAGCTATGGTGGCGGTTGTCCTATCTTATACAGTCGGGGGTGTTTAAGTTTCATGCAACCTAACCTTGTATATGATAAAATAATTACACTATCAACGTGATATAGTTAAGGCTCCCCGCTGTGTCGCAAATCCGCGGTAGGCGTTGCGTCGTCCCGCCTAGGTCATGTGACACTGTTACGTCATCCAAATCTGCTCACCATGGCAAGTGGGAACTTGGCAAGTGAATTGCGAGAAAACTGACCGTCGTGGCAGCTGACATTTAAATTAATGATTGGTTGCGAGAGGCTGCCAGGGGAACAATATGGGTTTAACAAGCCCTAACCGGTGCTGCTTGAAGCAGTTATCTCCCGGGGCAGTGGCGCATTGCTCAACCGCTGCACCACTACACCAGAAGTGGTTTCAGGACCACCCCTGCAATCTACGAATGTAAAGTGAAGAAAAACCGATTCCGCATATAAGGCTATGTAGGCGTATCCTAGGCGAAGTGATACGCAAAGAGCAGTGGCGTAGCCAGAAAGTTTGCTCGGGGTTGTGGGCTCATGTTGCAGCGCGGCTTCCTCATGAAATTTTCGGAAGGATCAAACGCAACACTAATAACAGCATTGCCATTGCCATTGGCAATGCCATTTGTCTATTAGATAACGCTGCGCACTGTCTATACAAGTGAAATATGTATTTTTTAAAATAAAAGAATGTATTCGTATGTGTTAAAAATCGAGGCAGACATGATTAAAAAGCATAAAATTGATGCAGGGGGACAAGCCACAGGAGAGAAGGAAACAGGACGAGCTCGTCCTGATTGCTTCTCTCATGTGTCTGTGTCCCCCTGCTGAGTTTTGTATTGTAATCATGTCATACAAACTATCCCCTTATCGTTCACTCGTGGCAGAAATAACTGATACCAATGCTTCCATGTTTTTCGTATTTAATATGTAAAGAAAATATCACACGAAGCCTCGAACTATATCGGTCTGGAAACAGCAAAGCAGTGCATGCCGCTGTTATGAAAAACGCAAAGGCCATGAAATTAGCAAGCAGAGGACAACTATTTTAATGAATGTTTGTCGTTCAAGAACCTTTACATTTTTGTGCATATGCAACGGCCAGGGAATAATCTCAATGACGCTGTCCTTCATTCCAGTGTACTGCGCAGCAGCAGCTGTGACCGGTCATGCATTGCGAGTAATTGCACCGAAAGTTTAGTCGCAACATCGAGCCATCGATAGGCCCTTGAAAGTTTGTGCTAGGATGGGGCCCCTTGCGTTACATGACTCCAGGTGCATGGGCGTTGCCACGAAATCCAACCCGAGTTAGCAATGTTTACGCCAGAATGTCTTTTCTAGTCTGAAAAAGACACTGTTGGTGATAAAATCCAGAATTCTTCCGGCGCCGGTGGTTGTTTTCGCCAGCGGTGCGTGACAGTTCTAAAAAATTACGAGGGGGGGGGGGGGGGTGGCTGAAGCACCATAAGCCACTCACCCCTCCCTGGCTACGCCCCTGGCAAAGAGGTTACTAAGACGCTGAAGGAAGCCATTAACATTATCGCGTCATACTCGTGAGGAAGATTTATAGTTTCCAATTGATCAACCTCACCAATAAACAAAAATAGATAGAAATATTCCCTATTCCTTCCTTTGTGTTGGTGCGTGTCGGATTCTTTATAAATTTTCATGTGGAAAAGACAGTAGAATCAATTGGTGCAATTGCTGCTGTAACCTATCCGCAGTCTATTTTCCTTAGATCAGGCAGCGACTGGAATGACCTTCTATCCGAGTCGGTAATGATCGTCAAATCCCGTTCACTTCAAATCTTCCGTCGAAGATAATCTGTATCCGATATAATATTTTGTCAGCCTATCTCTTATGGAAAGTTCCTTACGGATCTTTGAGGAATAGTAAAAAAGGATAACAAAAAAATTGCGCTGTCACAAATGCTTTGTTGTTGTCGAGACCATGTTTATCATCTACCAGTCTTCCGGTTTTATCTTGCTGTTTAGAGAGATGTGTAGTGCTTGCCTTGCTTTCGTGCATGCCAAAGATCCGCATGAGTGAAATTATTCGTCTATGCTTGTAGGCTACCAGCTTTGCCAACCAGTACAAATGTTTATTATTCATTTATTTACACATACTGCTTAATTAGTGGAGACATAGCAGGGGTGGGTTCAACAGCATTTGAATACAACAATGTGGAGTAACATGGTGTGACGGTTCTATCTTAAATTCATTATCTGCAGTGAACGCAGAGAACCATCCGAGCTATTCTATAATTCAACACTGTGTGAAAAAAGGAACAATGTCCAAAGGGTGAGTACGTCGGGTAACTAGGACAGCAGGAGTTGTCAGTGAGACAGGCGCTTGACTCTTAGCCGATCCAGTTCGAACTGGGAATCGATAAAAGTAATACTTAGCCGTTCACAGCAGAAGGTAACAATTTCCTCTTCAGAAGCAACCCATTTTTCTCTCGCATCGTCCTCCAATAAAAAAAAAACAGCTAGACCGACAATGCAGCCTCAAAATAACTTGCTGTAGCGTTCTGGAGTTTTACAGTGATTTAACACGCATCAAAGTAAAGAGCGCATGCACAAGGTTGACTGCGCAATTATAGTTTGATTTCTAGTGTGGTCACTAAAATGCTTAGATGTCACTTTGCTCATCGCTCTACTGGTGCTGTTGAGAGGGGAAAATGTTGATGACACTAAAATGATGCAGAACATGTTCCAGTTCCGAGCTTACACTAAGGTAAATTCGGGGGAGGTTACTGTTTGTTTATACCTAAAAATAAAGTAAAACAGAAGAACAACAATGAGAAAACTATTTACATATCGCTGCCTCGTAGGAAGACGTCACGAAGCCAGCCCCCGGCTCTCCCAAAACAGGCTCTTTTAATCCCTATGTCCCCGTCCTCAGTTGCGAGAGCAACCATTTGTGTACTCACGGCTCGACATATCAACAGGCTGATTAAAGACAACCATTATATACGGTTTCGCCGAAAACCCGTTTCCGAGGCGGACCTATTTAGTCATCATTACTCAAAAACCTCTGCGACCCTCGCATGCAAAGTCGGAGGGCTAGCATAGCATGTCCTACAAAGCGCCTCTATGCTGCCTGTGTGCCTCACTACAGAATAACATACGCCAATGAGCGGTCATTCTCACCTGCGAAGATGTCACGGGAACCAACAAGTTAACGGTAAGCCATCCATAAATGCCGCGAAAGAAAACATCCGCATCCGGTGGCGGCGCCGTCGGGTCAGGACAAAAAAGCGCAACGCGGGCATCGCGTCGCTCCCCGCGTGAGGCAGCACTTACGGGGAGCACATTAAGAAAGGATGCCTCCTTCCGGTTTCGTGGAATACTGCGCTCTTCGAAGGCGTCTGCACACACAGGATAGAGCGCTGACCAGTGCTGTTCTTAGTAACGGCTGGGAGTCGTCTGTTTGTTCCGTTTCCAAATTGGACATTTTTGGCTGACCCGGCTGACGCGTACGACATGCTCAATTGTGATGCCTACAGCATCCTGTTTGTCTTTAATTACCGGCGGTTAATTATAACTTTCTGCTTGGCTGGCCTTGAGCCAGATCACAGCGTCTGACACCGAGGAAAGCAATTCTGCCCGAGTTGTTTTGTAATGAGTCGAACAAAGGTTTTACTAGATACTGCCGGCGACTAAGGAGCACAGCCCAGAGAAACAACATGGCGGCATTGGAAACAGAGGGCGCCCTATCGTGTTACATAATTCTGTTCGAAAGGACGTTGCAAACACAGTAGCCATGATATTTGGGGCAAGTAGCTCCAGCAAAGTAAATGACTTGTACAATGAGCACCAGGAAGGGACGCACACCTGACACAACGCCGTGCTCAACTGCGCTTTCTGCTTGGTAACTCTTTTATCCCGGTCAGCTGTTTCGTGGATTCTCGTCGAACAGCTTCTTTGCCAGCTGAAATTGTTGGTGGTAACAATATCCTGGAAAGCGGTGGTGAAAGAAATAAATGGCGGCCGCGATGCATCAAAGCGAAACTCACGGTAGGGAACCGGCCAATCGGCAACGCCATATCGGAATCTGGACCTGTGAGTGATGCATGCCAAGCGCGGCGCCACCGTGCCTCTAATATCATGTCATAAATGACCAAGCAACATAAATCATTTGTGCATTTCAGAGCGAGAGCTACACCCCTCGGGCTACAACTTCCGATTTAGATGTGTATCAGACAATGGCCTCCAATGCCTCACAAGGTCAATCCGAAGTTACTACCATAGTGGTATGGTCCAATATGTGGTTTTATGACCACATGATCATGTGACTATGACCATTGGGTAGCTGATCTTGACCCTTGACGTTGACCCTCTGCTTTGACATATGATTTGAGACAGTGAGCTCCACATCGGCAATGACCGTCAACACTTCACAAGATGAAACCGAATCTAACTGTGTGGCGGCATGACCCAAGCAGCTATGGTAGTGTGTCAACGGAATCATATGACTGTTAACGTGAATAACTTACCTTCCCCTTTGAACTTGACATTCGATTTCAACGCGGAGACCATGCTTAACAGAGCTTTCGCCCGTATAACTAGGATTAAGCCACGATGGACTCAAACCATTTTTTTTATTGACCACCAGGGTAAGACGTCAAAGCTCAGCCGAAATTTGTGATCACGTTACAACTGGACGTCGAATTTGTGACATAATAAAGCCTAACAAAGTTGACTACTCGGCTAATTTGGCATCGCATTGCGTGTATTGAAACCACAGGAGCAGAAAAAGGACCACTGAACTGGAAAGGGCACGCGATTACTATGCCGCCCAGTTCTTCCATTTCTTGTCTTTCCCGGCACATTTAATTTATCCGTCATATTTTTCATAAGGCTCGTAACTGCTTCTACAACGAATTACACCGCAAACAACCACAAATTTGATTGACGTAGACGTGCTGCGGCTGGAAGAATTTAAGTACTGTCATATGTTGCTTCCTTTTGCCAATCAGCCAAGCATATGCACGGTGCCTGCCAAAATACTAAACAAATGTGCCAGCTGGACTTGCCCGAGGAGCTTATCCTGAAAGGGTGAAAGGTGTTAGCAGAAGACGCAGCTGGTATAAGGTTTTATCTCTCAATCAGAATAGCTTTCTCTCTAATACGTACAAATTTCAATTATTGGCTAGTCCAGGGCATTGGTTGCGACATTTTTGGGAGGTGCAACATAGGGGGTCCTGAGTCCTCAATAACCAAGGGCGGTAGCGGTGCAGCGGGGCTCGGCCCCGCACCAAATGGAGTCAGCGCTGGGGCTTCGGCTGACGGTGGTCTCGTCCCGCATCCACCAGTGGGCAGCCCTTGCCAGCACGTTGGCGTCTCCCGCTTCAAAAGTGAGTTCTTTGGCGTACCTGTCCCGCACGGTGTGGCCCTTCCTAGAGAGCGACGTCAGAACCTCCTCCGGAAAGTCAGACTCCACAGTGAGAGGAGAGCTGCGATAAACAGACGAAAGACCGCGTGAGTGGGTTGACACTCTGCTTTAAGTGTGGTCAGTATGCCAGCAGACGGTACAGCACAGGATGAACATCAGACGGCCGGGAGGCCTTAATCCGATAGCCAACGTTTCTGGAATTTTGTTGGCATAGGCCCCAGAAAAGGACGCCAGAGGATAAATAAGTCGGCAAGAGGACTTTTTCTCTAGTCGCTTACGCATCTAATCGACTTGAGGACACCCTCCTGTTGACCTGCTTGTCCCCCTTGTGTTGCGCTGGGCCCAAATGAAAAGAACTTGTCTTGGTTCCAGTTATTATTTTTCTATACAATAAAAACGGAAGACGAGGTAACGGCCACGAAGCATGACGTCTCCCAGGTGAAGTTCACAGCAGTCAAACGCTGCCGAATGCTTCCCAAACAATCGCCGTGTTAAGAACAGAAAGATAATATATAAGCTGTAAGGTTTATCTGAACGCACTATACAGGCTGTAAATTAGCACTTACGTGGTGAAAGAAACATGCAAAAGCTGCAGCCAACAAACTGGTGAGGTGAATGAATGTGGGTTTTTCTGTACGTGCGAATTAATTTGAAACTACCATCATGAAAGGACCTGGAAAATTTTCAAGACCAATGGTTAACATGCACTTATGAGTATAGCTATATAAATATAAAACATGATGAGTGCTCAAGCCGCTTCGGTGGCTCTGTGGATATGGCGCTCGCCTCCTGACCCGAAAGACGCGGGTTCGATCGCGGCTTCGGAGGTCGCATTTCGATGGAGGCAAAATGCTAGAGGCCCGAGCACTGTGCGACGTCAGTGCAAGTTAAAGAACCCCACGTGGATGAAATAACCGAACCCCTCCACTACAGCATCTTTGATAGCCTCAGCCGCTTTCGGACGTAAAACTCTCATAAACCATAAACCATGAAAACCAAGATGAGTAGTCATTAAGAACTCTTCACACTGTAATTTAAAGGCTTAATTGGTAATGTACGATGAATTTAGCATTCATATTGGTTCAGTGCATTTACTGCTTGGCAATCAAGTTCCTGTTTCCCATAATGAGTTTTAATGTTTATTCTTTTAGGTGTATAGTTTATGCACATATACGTGTGTCTTCAGTGCAGCAATCTTTATTGGGAATTAATTGCATCCGTTTCCAGCAATACATCTTCTTAGCCCGTAATCAAATCATATTTCAAGTGGAGTGTCAATGCTGTCAGTTTGCTGTGTCTATCTTTATACTTTCCAAAGAGCCGCACAATGCCTTTTTGCAGCCCAAGCCACATTCGAAATTTAGGCACAGCGGGCTTAGGCTACACGTCTCGCGCTTTATTTATTGCGTGCTGTCAGTACGAGCTGCGTCTCCCTTGCGTTCTCTCTGCCGTGCACATGGTGGAAGCGCAATAAAATCGTCGCAATCCCGGTGAGCTTTCAGCGACGCTGAGGCGGTGATCATGCTGTGCTGACAGCGTTCAAGTAGCGCCAGTGCTCAGTGGAATAGTTTGGAGGATGATATGTGGGCTGTTTCAGCGGATGGTGCACGTCGCTGATAGCATATATAAACTATGTTCTTTTACCCGCGCTCGCAATCTGCGGACGCACTCCTGATGGATGGATGGATGGATGGATGAATGTTACCAGCATCCCCCTCTAAGACTAGGGGAGGGTGGGGTGCTGCCATGCTTCGAATTTTTCATACTATATTTCTAATCAATCAGTAATCTTAAAGGTAGTACCTAGAAACTCTCTGTTTTTGCATAAAAATTCTACATTGCCAAAAAGCGACACTAAATCTGAACCGTGATTCTCCATTTTACACAGATGAGTGCTTTGTGTTTAAGACATGAATCCTCCAACCTAGACTGGCGTAGCATGCAAGGAAGACCACCAGGCAGACCTCTCCTGTTCCATTAAAGTCCCTCCTCCTCCTCCTCCTCCTCCTCCTCCTCCTCCTCCTCCTCCTCCTCCTCCTCCTCCTCCTCCTCCTCCTCCTCCTCCTTCAAACTATATTCCTAAAATTTACAGCAAGCGCGGTCATATTTACTTCGTTATCTCGCAGTCCTAGGGTCTTTGAGGATATTGACAGTGCTGAACGGTTTCTAGAGATTTACCGAACACTGCACATGTTCCAACGTTTTCGTTAAAGTTTTCTTTATTGTCGCTTCGCGTTGTAAGACACCCTCGACCTGACTTCAACAGTCGGACTCTGCTTGTTTAATTATCATACAACGACTTTTTCCTAATATGCCTTTTTTCCATTTTCTGCTGCATATTCTGCATTTTCTGCAGTGTAAAGCTTTTCAGACTCACGTTCTGCTTCATACCAACTGGGTCCATATTCTGCAAAGGTCGATTTTCTTTGCATTTTCCTGAAGCTTCTGTCATTGGTCGCTTCTTCCACTTAGATAAGCAGTCAGAGCAGACGTCACGCCGGTCATGGCAGAAAGGCGCCGTTGATGACGCTTACTTGCATAAACGCATCTCGAATCCGCGTCGCACTGGCGAACCAATGGCCTACGCCCAGCTTCATCGCCGCTAACGTAGTCTCGGCATAAAAAACTGGCCGTCGTTTGAGCTCGAATTGGCGCTGCGTCGTCCATGTGGCTTATCCGAACTGTATACGGAGTCAGTGAAGCGGTGGCGCCGCGACCAGGCCGGCTATGTCTGTTATTGGCAGCTTGGTTTCCTAGCAGCTGTTGCTTTCGTCACATTTATGTCACGGCCAAGTGAAATGGAAAGTGGAACGAATCGTTACAGAATACAGCACCTGGTAAGTTTTCTGGTGCTTGTCAGGACGCTGTGAGTCAACCCTCTATCTGTGCAAGCAATTGCCCAAGCAGTACCGGCAATTGGCCCAACATTGGAACCGTATTGGCAAAGGCCGGCCCTACGAAGGGATCAGCATGGAACCATCCTGTTGCAATATTGGGCCGATTACTGTGCTGCTTGGGAGATAACTGAACAGCTGAAACTGTTTTGGTTTCAGCTGTTCTTCACACAGTATTTTGCCCTGTGTTTCACGGTTTTAATGCAGTGCCCCAGTCCACGCCACCCTATTGTGCCTCACTTGTGGTTTTGCTGAGAACACTATGTTTCTCATCAATGCAATACATGGTTTATTTATGGCTTGATTGACAGCAGGCACCACCTGTCGGCGCTGGTGGCGCGACCAGAACGCATGTTTTTTGTGCGGGCTTTTACAGTCACATCTGTTAAAGGCTAGGCCCCTCGGTTTAGCATCGTCGTGGTAGGAATAGCAGTCGGAATAGCTGGAGGGTGAAAGCCATCTGGAGGGAGGAAGATGATGGTTTACCATGGAAAGAGGATCGTATGGCGAGAGAGGAGGAAATGTGAAACCAGATGGTGGTTACCATGGAAGAACATGCGGGGTGGTTACGTGGAAGGAGAAGGGAGAGTATGTCGAGAGTGCAGGAAGGTGGCACAGTTCATCTGCGGCGGCAGCACCACGCGCCTGTAACACGAAAGGCGGACTCGACAAGAGTGCGAGTCGAAGAAGGACAGTTTGTGGAAAACAAAAAAGAGCACTCTGTAACTTTCAATATATGCACGTCATTCTGAAATTCTTTGTCTCGCGAAATGAAAACACCTGAAAACGCTTTACTGAATCTCGCCTTGCACGGTGTAAACTGTTCTTTGAACTTTTATTATTGTGGAAGCATTGCATGCCTCATTGGCAACGAAGGCGCGTTCTTGTCCAGAAGAAATGGTCCGAAAACTTCGATAACGTCACGATCGTCGCAGAAACAGTAATTCACGTTAACCAAACAGGAAGGAGAACCAAGAGTGATTCCACCATACAGGAAGTGGCGTCCGGCTAAAACCAACAATGGCGCACCTCCTGACCCTTGAGTTGCGAGTCACACATGTGCACGCTACCCTTAAGGAAACAAAGACGCAAACGCACAAGCAAACAAACAAGACGCAGGAAATAAGGGTCCGTCGAAGGCTGCCTTGTCTTATCTCTTCTATCCTGCATTCCAGACCGATGAAACCACAACGCGTCTTGCAAGCTATAACTACCATTACATGCAGCTTGACACGAGTCGGGAAGTTGCCGTGTCTTGAGGAAGCCGTGTAGAGTACAATCCAGACAATTCATTTAAACGAGGTAGAGGAACTCTTCTAACTATGTTATCAAGATTCGTGCATGAATACTTGCTCACTTCCGGGTGCGTGTTGAAGGTGGATCCACCAGGAAACGTGGTCTAACCCAACGCCTGCTGGGGGTCCAGACCGAGCTCCATCATGTTGAGCAGCACCTGCAAAAAAGAACCCGCCCGCCTCGTGTGCGGTTTACAATGGAAGGAAGGGTTCGCGCCAACTTGTGCGCCAAGCTCATGAGGACTTTAGCACAAGGATTCAGGGGCACGGCAATGTCTGTAAGTATTTGAACAGGCCGCTTCTTCTGGGCTGGAGAATCTAAATGTTCCCGATGAATGGATGGAAAACTTCATTACGTAAGCGAGTTTGGACCCTTTAAGGGCTCAGGCCATCGCACAGCCCACACATTACGCGCATGTGTCCAAGCCACATAAGACCATTACACTGGTACCCCCGGTTCACACAGCGAAGTTGAGTGTCCGGGTTCCTGCGACTCAAGAAAGGCCCCCCATTCCTCCCATGTTCCGATGCTGGGCTGTCCCTGCGAGGGAGGATCGGCAGGCCAGTAGAAGAGGATGTGATCTTGGGTGTCGTGCGATTCTGCGCAGTGTGCACTCTGGGGAAAAGGGGCGGAAGGAGAAAATAAGCTGAGGGGTGGGAGTAGTTTGGCCCTGGAGTCGCCTCCAGATGATTTGTTGGGAGTTTGGATTGGCGCAGGTGGGGGAGGGGGTAGAGTCGACGGACAAGGCGCGCTTGTTCTGAGACTTCTGACAACGTGTGCGTCAGCTTCCTGGAGAAATCCCGCCTGGGGTCGCCATTTGCCCGACAAATAAGTCCTCGTGCTATGATATCGGCAGCCTCATTTCCGGGATTGCCAGAGTGAGCCGGCACCCACACGAGCTCAATAAGCCTATCGAATTTCAGTGTGCTCAATCTCAATATATGCCACGCGGGGGGGTGGGGGGGGGCGGATGGGCCCATCCGCGGGCGAAGTTAAGAATGGCTTTTTTTTTTTGAATCGCTAACTATACAAGCCGCATTGGTTTCGGCTGATGGATAATGTATGTATATTATGTATGACGGGTTTGTAAGCTCTCCCACTGTTCATTCTTACACTCTGCCAAGTCACGCGACTTACTGAGCGTTGTTTCAAAGTGCTACAGGTATGAATTCTAGCGCCGTATAGTCTCGCCTACAGCTGTTTTGACTCTGGCTGAAACAATTTGTTGTTTTTGGAAGAATTTTCCAAACAAGATTTTTTCTCAGGCTTTTTTTCCTGAAGCTTTTATTCTATCCGTAAGAGATAGTCGTTTAGGTTATTATTCATTGTCATGTATTCATAACAGTATCCTTCCGGCGCTAACTGCTATCGAATGAGGAAAAGCTCTTCAGATCCTCAGGTTTATTGAGAAGCGCGCCAAAATACACACAAGAAATCCCGCCTGATTCGATAATTAATTCTGCAAATTCTTCCAAGAGCGCATCTCTTCATGTTGTGACTTAAAGCTGCTTTCAAGGTCCTCAGTTACCACCCCCCCCCCCTTTCTTCTAATTTCTGTCATATGAAGTAGTTGTGAAAACAGATCAGGACATCGAAAAGAATCATGACTTCATAACAAGTTTTCATAACTTTCATTATTCATTTCATTTCTGGAAGCGGTGCAGCGACAGAGGGACCTGGCTTGATTCTTCGTATGTTTTCTACCTGCTTTACAGTTTACCCCAGCCGCTGTTTTTCTTTGGCCCTGCGTAACCCCCAGCCTGGATTTCTGCCGTCTTCTGCTGTCTTCAGCCTGACGCATCAGATAGGCGTATCAAGCTTATCCGTACAACAGCACCGAAATTCACCGCTCCTCGGCATTATCGACGCAATCCCCTGAAAGTGAAACTTTTCGGACTGGTGTTGTGCCACGGAGCATTTTCATTTCTGACAGCGGTGGCAGCGGACAGATGGACGTGGCCTGATTATTCGTCTGTTTCAACCTGCTTTACAGTTTAACCCAGTAGCTGATTTTCTTTGGCGTTGCGTAACCCCCCAGACTGGATTTCTGCGGCCTTTTGCTGTCTTCAGCCTGACGCACCGGATATGCGTATCAAGTTTATCCGTACAGCAACACCGAAATTCACACGCTGTTCGCCGCTATTGGACGAAATCCCATGAAAGCGAAATTTTCCGCTGCGAAATTTTCGAGCTGGTGCATTTTATCTTTCAATCTTTTTTTTTCTTGCCCCACCGTAATTTTTGTTGTTGTGCAACGAAACATTTCATATCTGGCAGCGGTGGCAGCGTCAGAGGGACATGGCCTTGTTCTTCGTCTGTTTCTACCTGTTTTACAGTTTACCCCCAGTAGCTGATTTTCTTTGGCGTTGCGTAACCCCCAGACTCGATTTCTGCGGCCTTTGCTGTCTTCAGCCTGACGCACCGATATGCGTATCAAGTTTATCCGTACAGCAACATCGAAATTCACCGCTGTTCGCCGCTATTGACGAAATCCCATGAAAGCGAAATTTTTCACTGTGAAATTTTCGAGCTGGTGCAATTTTATCTTTCAATCTTTTTTTTCTTGCCCCACCATAATTTTTGTTGTTGTGCAACGAAACATTTCATATCTAAGCAGCGGTGGCAGCGTCAGAGGGACATGGCCTTGTTCTTCGTCTGTTTCTACATGTTTTACAGTTTACCCCAGTAGCTGATTTTCTTTGGCGTTGCGTAACCCCCAGACTGGATTTCTGCGGCCTTTTGCTGTCTTCAGCCTGACGCACCGATAGGCGTATCAAGTTTATCCGTAAAACAGCACTGAAATTCACCGCTGTTCGCCGTTATCGATGGAATCCCCTGAAAGCGAAATTTTCGACTTCGAAATTTTCAAGCTGGGGCATTTTATTTTTCAATATTTTTTCTTGCCTCACCATAATTTTTGTTGTTGTGCAACGAAACATTTCATTTCTGGCAGCGGTGGCAGCGACAGAGGGACGTGGCCTGCTTCTTCGTCTGTTTCTACCTGTTCTACAGGTTGGTGATACTGTTTTTTGGCACTTTGCGAGCAGTGCTCGCTTGTATTTTTCTTCCCTCTGCTGCAAATCCGCTGCAAGCGTATACTTACTTTTTGCTGTAACCGCTGTACAGATTTTGGTTGTACTTTTTGCGTTTTTCTGACTTGTTGAACTCAGTTTTGAAAGTGACCATTTCATTATGCCCACTGACAACGGTGAAGTATGCCTGGCCGGCAATCTGCTGCTCCCAGAGACTGGGTTTCTAAACTTCACGGAGTGTAATCATGGTTATCACATCGCAAAATGTTCTGGCGTGCCCGAGGCAATGTTAAAATTGAAGAAAGTTTCCTCAAATGATCCGTGGAAGTGTCCTACTTGTCGTACTGCAAGACTGCGTGGTGTCAGCACAAAGAAATTATGCCAGGAGCCTGATGTTCAAACGATAAAGAAATTAAGCCCGGAGATTGATGTTCAAACTGCACTTGCCATCGTTATCACTAAGCTTGAGTCACTGCGGCCCCTGTCGCAGAAGGTTGACAACATTGAATCATCTATTGTCCTGGTGTCATTGAAATATGATGAAATTTTCGCAACCATGAAGGGGCAGGACCAGGACATTAAGCAACTTAATAAACGAGGTGAAGAAATTGAGAGGAAGAGCAGTACTACAGATATTGCTAATTTTCGTGCAACTGTTGACGAACTGGAAAGGCATGAACCTAAGAATTCATGGGCTCCTTAATATTGATGGTGAGAATGAGGATCTAATAAGTAAGGTTTATCACGGGATTAATGTGTCTCAACTGACTGTTACTCGTATAGGGGCACTACACAGGTTCCCTACGAAGGAAGACAAGGAGGCGGGTGTTATCATTTGTTTTCTGAATCAGTCAGGAGCCTGATAACTGGCTTTCGAAAAGAAAGATTCTCGCGGAAAAGTAGTCTTCCGTTTTCACGACCGAGAGCTTGTAGACTCCAACCAGGAAGCTGCTCTTTGCTACCAAACAGTGGGTAAAACAATATGATTATAATTACACCTGGTGTAAAAATGGCAAGGTTTTCTTTCGTGACGCGGACGGCTGCTCGGTTCATGTGTTCAAACACTTGGACGACCTTGCTACTCTGTATAACATTTTTCCTTGCAAGTGTATGAGTATTTTTTTCAGTCATGAGTAATTTTTCTGTGTTCGTATGTGGATATAATCTACAAGTTAATGAATTGCCTGTGTCACCTCTCACATTTGTGCATTTAAATATGCAGCCAGCGCAGAAATATACGATGAATTTTGTGCTTTTCTAGAAAACATGAATAGTGCATTCACAGCTATCATGATGACCGAGACATGGTTTGTAAATGATGAAGATGTGTTTTATCTCGAAGGATACAGCAATATTTTTTAAATAGGAAAGCAAAAACAAGTCGTGGTGTTTGCTTATATTTGAAAGGAGGGATAAGCTACGAATACATTGAAGAATTTTCTCATTCCGAGCCTGATTTAGAAATGGTTCGTGTGAAATCAGGGAGCATTATTCTTGTTGTCCTTTACAGGCTCCTTGATGGTTGTGTTGGAAGTTTTTTATTGCTGTTAGACCGACCTTTTTCATTTGTCTCCACTCATAACTATACATTTGTGCTTGGCAGAGACATCAATATTGATATGCTGCAAAGAACTTCCAGTCAGATCGAACAATCCACGCTTCTTGATTCATATTTCATTACAAATGTGCTCATGCTCCTACGCGCACAACTTCGAACACTGCTCCACTTCCTGATTTTTTTTTTTTACAAATACGCCACAATAAAGTGTGCGTGCAGGTACAATAGAAGTATCGATCAGTGACCATTTGCCAATTTATCTAATTGCAGAGAATCAAAAAGGACTTTGTTGTAGATCGATACCATCAACTTTTGTTCGCTAAATAAATAGATCCACTTGGGTCGGTTTACGCGCGAAGTTAGCCATAGAAATTTGAACAACGTATTCTCATCTTCTTTCGAAGAAACAGCGTATAATACCTTCAGAGACGTATTTAGCTCCCTGTATAAAAAACATTTTCCATACAAGAAGATTGTGAAGCCGAGACGAGCGTGTAAGTCGTGGATGAAGCCGCACTTGTTGAAAATAATAAATGAAAAGAATAAACTGTGCAACACGTTTCTGAAAAACCGCGATGTGGATGCATTACAAGCGTTAAAAATACAGAAATCATCTAAACAAAGTACCTAGGAAAGCATAACGCAACTATTTGTCTAACATGTTTGATGGTATCGAGGATACTAAACATCTATGGCAGGAGCTTTCTTCAGTTCTCTTTTCTCGTAACGAGACTTTAGATTTGAAAGAGTTCACTATAGATAACAAAAAGCTGAAGGAAGAAATGTTAGCAAATGTTTTCAAAGAATATTTCCCATCTCTACCCTAGAGTTTCCACAATCCTGTTATACCTAATTATTTGAGGCTTCCTTCTGAGCCATAAATATATTTAGCTCCAACAGACACTAGCGAGGTCTTTAACGCATTCATTGCACTTAAGAAAAACCCAATCTGAAGATTTTGATGGTATAAAACTGCAACCAGCCATTTATATGCTAGACAGTATCGCTCCGTGTATAACGCATAGTTACAACATATTTTCAAGTACAGGAATATTTCCTCAGAGAATGAAGATAGCGAAAGCTAAAGACTTATCCAAAAGCGGTGTCAGAAATAATTTAGGCAACTATAGGGCCATGTGTATTTTGCTGTTGTTTTCGAAGCCGTTGAAAAAAATAATTCACTTGAGACTATTCACTCTCCTCTATAGGCGTTCCCTTATTAGTTCAGCTCAGTATGGCTTCAGACCTGTTTTATCAACCTAGGTCGCTTTGTTACACCGAAAGGAATTATTATTACGCAACGCTGAGAACAAACTGCTGACACTAGGTATTTTTATTGATTTCTCGAAAGCTTTCGACCGAATAAATCACATCACTGTGTTGGAAAACTGTCTTGTTATGGAATTCGTGGTATACCAGCTGATCTGGTAAGGAGCTAATTTACCAGGAAGGCTACAACCCGTTTGCGTTCATTGAGAATTATCATCTGCCCGCGATATTAAATGTGGCGTTCCCCAAGGCAATATATATATATATATATATATATATATATATATATATATATATATATATATCAACGGTCTTGATAACACTGAAAACTCAGCTAATTATATTATGTATGCAGATGACACAAGTATCTTTTTAACAAGAACAGATGCTAACGATCTAGTAAAGCGTGGAAATTTTTTTCTGAGTAAACTTTGTGCATGGTCTCTCGATAATTCATAACTAATAAATTGTTCTAAAACAAAAGCTGTCTAATTTCGTCCAAAATCGGTCCCACGTAAGTTTGGTGACATCCTACACTTAAATGACTCTTTGATTGAAATCTCTCCTGCCGCTAAACCCCTGGGAGTAATATTTAACGAATTTATGCTTTGGGACCATCATACTGACTTCCGGCGCACTAATCTCTCGAAGGCTTTAGGTATGCTAAGAAAGTGCATGTTTTTCTCCCGGTCCACCAAAACCGTCTAATATATGTAGACCTGTTCGAATCGCATTTGCGATACTGCCATCTAGCATGGAGAAACGGCACCTTGAAGGCGATGTATAACCAAATAATAACGCGAAAAAGCACTACGAGTGATTTCAAAGCAGTTTTATGATGCCCACACATCTCCATTGTTCACTAAACTTAAAATCGTGAAATTGCAGAAGTTGTATGACTTTAAGCTACTGTCAACACAAATCTGAAATATAAAAAGGCACACATATTTTGAAAACATTGGCAAATTTGAAAAGTAACACATCTTTACGCTCAATGAGCCACACAGAGCTCTGGCATGTTCCAAGATCTCGCACAAATTATGTATTTCAAATGGTTCAGTGTAGCCTTCCGAAAGTTTTAAACAAATACCACTTCACTATAGAGAATTTGGTCGCAGTTTCTGAACTTCAGTTGTATTCGCTTTTTCTATAATGCTTGCTAATAGTTTGCTGTTTATTCCAATTTGTAATGAAACATTGTTGTCTGAATTTTTTGTCTGTTTTTTACAAACTAGCATCGTAGCTGTGATATTTGTTGTAAGAATCTGTGCTGCTCGCCTCTGTCAAAGCATTCGCTGTCAGTTATTGGGAGGTGGGGCTAGTCAGGCTACTTATATGTAGCTTTTTTCACACCTTCCCTACCACATCTCATGTATCATTTCGCTTTGTGGTAAAATACACTTCAAACATCAAGCATGGATTGTACTCACTAAAGCTTTATCTGAACTACCGTAACACAGGATGACTTCATGTGACTTCAGCAGTTTTCTGTGTCTATTCCGAACACCAATTGTGATGCTCTGCTACATATGACTATACAGGTCTGCACACATTTTACTACGTTAATATTACAGGAGAAGACATATTTGATATCCGGAATCGTAGAATGTTAACGTTAGGTCCGCCTGCGCTGATATTTTTAGTAAGCTAGAAAGTTGGGCCAGTCGAATCAGATTCATCGGATTGGATATTTCTGTTTGGGCTCCTGGGTGTCTACTGCTTTCGAGCACTATGCCTTTCAGATAGAGGTCAACTGCCTTCTGATGCAAAGACTGAAGGACAGCGTTTGATTAAGAAGCCGTAAGTAGTCGATTCAGGCATATTTAAGATTAAACCCCCCTTGACACCAGGAAGAAGGACGGAGTTTGTTTATAGTGGAAAATAAGCGTTGCAGGTATATGAAAGATTAAATGCCCCTTGACGCCAGAAAGAAGGACGGAGTTCGTTTATTAAGACGAAACTAGACGCTCAAGGTAAATGCAAGGTTAAATGTCCCTTGACGCCAGACAGATTAAGAGCGTTTATTACGAAGTGAAAAATAGGCGTTGCAGGTATATGAAAGATTAAATGCCCCTTGACGCCAGAAAGAAGGACGGAGTTTGTTTATTAAGACGAAACTAAACGTTCAAGGTATATGAAAGATTAAATTCCTCTTGACGCCGGACAGATTTACGGCGTTTATTATGAAGTGGAAAATAAGCGTTGCAGGTATATGAAAGATTAAATGCCCCTTAACGCCAGAAAGAAGGACGGAGTTCGTTTATTAAGACGAAACTAGACGTTCAAGGTAAATGCAAGGTTAAATGTCCCTTGACGCCAGGCAGATTAAAGGCGTTTATTATGGAGTGGAAAATAGGCGTTGCAGGTATATGAGCGATTAAATGCCCCTTGACGCCAGAAAGAAGGACGGAGTTTGTTTATTAAGACGAAACTAAACGTTCAAGGTATATGAAAGGTTAAATGTCCCTTGACGCCAGACAGATTAACGGCGTTTATTATGAAGTGAAAAATAGGCGTTGCAGGTATATGAAAGATTAAATGCCCCTTGACGCCAGAAACAAGGACGGAGTTTGTTTATTAAGACGAAACTAGACGTTCAAAGTAAATGCAAGGTTAAATGTCCCTTGACGCCAGACAGATTAACAGCGTTTATTAGGAAGTGAAAAATAGGCGTTGCAGGTATATGAAAGAATAAATGCCTCGTGACGCCGTTGTGAACAACGCCCAATGCATAAACGAGGTTTAAAGCCAATGTAAAACGAATAAGCAGAGATTAGATAATAAGCCATTTCTTCAAAATTGTTCGGCGTAACAGAACAAGATGCTCACAGAAGATATGCCGTAGAAATTCACTACACCAGGTTATTCATCGTTTATTTTTTACATTACCAGGGATTTGAAACCGCTTCCAGCAGTACCGCTAGGCGCTGTAACACTCAAATGGAAGGTGACAGATATTTTCCAATAACTAACTGAACAGATTGGGGCTGATTGGGGCTTGTATTTTCTCAAGTGATTTAGGCTTTCTGGTATCTTTCACATCATCGAAGGCAACGACACCACGCTGCACGATCTAGAACGTGTGCACACACACTTCAAAATTTTAACAACAGGAGTATGTGGAAACTGGCCGCCGTGGTGCCTGAGTGGTTACGGTGCTCGGCTGGCAGCCCAAAATACGCGGGTTCGACCCCGGGCGCGGTAGTCGGATTTCGATGGAGTCGAAATGCTCTAGGCTCATATACTGCGCGAAGTTAGTTAACGTTAAAGAACCTCAGGTCGACGAAATTATCTGGAGTCTTCGACTACGGCATCCCTCATATCCTGAGTCGCCTTCGAACGTTAAACTGCATAAAACAAAGTCTATAAAAATGACTGATATTTGAAGATTGAGAGAACTAAAACTTCATTTGTCAATAATCTGTGGCTCTCATTGCTTTTTGCCAGCAGAACGAACGGGCGCCTTCCCCTCTGTCGCTTGTGGAACGCTTCTGAGGGCAGTTGTTTTTAGTAGCTTTTCTTGTGGGATAGTTTGTTCATTTCAAGCAAAAGTAAGAGCGCCTGAACTGGTCGCCCGTGGTATTGATTGATTGATTGATTCAATTTTATTTCTCAACATTCATACAAGGCATGCTTGTGAAAACATCTGGATCCCTAGCATTGGGATCCATGCAATTCAGTTTCAAAGAAAATTGCAGGCATAACTAAAATTAATTACGTACATATAAAAGCTCATGAAATTACAAATACATAAATGGGTACATAGAGCAACAATATTCAGAGCACCAAGCCTCTTTTACAAACGCATACAAACACACAAAAATACATGAAAAGAAAAAACGCTGGCTTCACTCATTGTTTATAATATTTATTCAATGACTCAGGAAGAGTTTTACTATGTTTGAGTTCACTTGGAAGCTTGTTCCACAGCTTAATACCAACATGGGCCATCCTTCTTTCTTCATAGACATTTTTCGTTTTCGGAAGAAGGAAATTTCTATGAGTGGCGTTGCGAGTGCATAGTGGTGGGATACAGAATAGCGATGAGTGTAACGGCTAATTGTCTTTAAGGCATGTGTGTATTGTCAAGACAGTCCTGTATTCAAGTAATGATTGTAGTGGCAGTATATCCATCTGTTTAAAAAGAGGAGCAATGTGGGCGTTGTATCGTGAATGTGAAATGAATCGAATTCCCCTTTTTTGCAAGACCCTAAGTGGTTCCAAATAAGATCGGTAGGTGTGGCCCCATGATTCAATGCAATATGATAACTGGCTTTGAAAAATTGAGAAATAAATTATTCTGAGTATGTCATTACCAAAATAATCTCGGCATTTGTACAGTGCAAAGCATGCTGCAGCTAATTTTTACAAAGCGCCTGAATGTATGGCTTCCAGTGTAGGTTCTCATCTAGAATTATTCCAAGATAAGTGATGTTATTGACAAGTGCAATAGGTGTTCCCAGCCATTGCACGGAAGGCAGGTTTTCATGTATGATTTTTCTGGAGCTCTTAAATATTATGCATTTTGTCTTATTAACATTTACAACAAGTTTATTTGAAATAAACCAGCTGCACAGTTTCCAATTCTCGGTTTGCGGTGCTAATAGGTTCCATTGTAGATTCATGAGCACATAGAAGAGCAGTGTCGTCAGCATACATAAAAACAGAGAAGTGTTGTGTGAAATGCACCTGTTTCCATGCTTCTTGTAGGGTAACTCTTTCGTCCGACGTCTAATTTTCAGACTAGAAAGCTTCGTCACCAGAGAACTGTAAGTTTAGGTCTAAAAACTAGATGTGGCCGTCGAGTGTCAATTCGTGGGTAATATTGAAACCACCCCCTTAGAGGAGAAGGCTTGTTTATAGATTAAAATCCTTTTAAAACGCGGCGAACTTGGTTAAACATCGCATCATCATGTCTAGCTCGACTGCTTTACAGAAGTCTTGCGTAGGATCAATATCACCCAGTTGCCGATGTCAGGCCGAGTGACTACAGTGCGCTGGCTAACCTCAGCATTCAATTCAGTGCACATGAAAAATCTTTCTTCGGGAGCTCAAAAGTACAGAAAGCGCACTGCGCAGTCCAAGCACTACCATTTGTCACGCCATATTTTCAATGCCTTTCCTATACGTTAAGAAGATGACAGGTAGGTATATGTATCGGGTTGTTTTCTGAGCGCCGTTGAAGCTAGAAAAGGTGTGCCCCCTACTCTTAAAAAGAAAATAGAATCCAGCACCAGTAAGCAAAACCATCATACGAAGTTCACCAAATGGTTCTCAGAAGCTATTTATAAGATACCGCTATCATGAGAACGGGTGTACGTAGGCCAAACTGGCCGGTACTTCAGCGAGTGAGCCCTGGAGCACAAAATATCCCTTCGTACCGATAGGGTCATTAATCTGCCCCTGCATAATAAAAGCTGCAAAAGCCGCGTCTTGTTACGAGATCTAGAAAAGACAAAGTGTTTCTCTAACAAAAGACCAAGACAGAAATTAGTCATCTACGCATACTATTGTTCCAAAAGGGTTAAAAACTGCGTAAGCTCAGCCTCATTATTACTTTCAAGGAAAGGGCTTGACTTTTTAGATGGTCACATTCAGACTTTCCGCCGCCTATGGTGCACACCTGTCCAACTCTTCCGTCGTCGACACCTGAAGCGTACTAACTTTCTGATGACATATGCTTGTTTTGTTGATGGGTTTGATAAGTCCCCTATTTTCATGAAATGAAATGGGCTGCAAGCCCATGCTATTGACTGCCTTTGTATGTCTCTTTATTCCCACTTTCATCGCGTAGGTTTACTCTCAGCATAAAAAAAAACCTCCGCGGGCTTCGTCAGGGCGGCTGATGTGTGACCACGTATCTGACCTGTCATGCTCATGCCTTTGTAGTGCTTAGAAACAAAAACTTGAACCAACTTGAACCAGAGGTCGAAGACTTAGAAGAAGCTGACAAAACAATAGCAGGATTTCAAATTAAAGAGTGAGAGAACATTTAGACAGGATAGTCACTGGAAGTTGAGAAAAAAACTCAGCAACTTCGCTGGGCCTCAACTGCGGGCAGAAGACACAGAAGACGCAGGACCATCGCAGAACGCCCACCAGTAGGCAGCCGAATAAAAGAGAGGAAAGCCAGAGAGGCAAATGCTGAACGTCAACTAGAGAACGCTGGGCCAGAAGGAGCAGACAGGACATTGGCTGGTGGTGAACAAAATGATAGAATCATACGAAAAAGAGACATGACAGTCGCTTGACGTCAAGCAAAAGACAGATGAACAGAAGAAATCTACACGGCAGTATGTGGACGTCAACGTAGGGACGAAGACTATGGAGAAGCAGCCAGGACAATCGCCGGACGATTGTGGAACGGAGACATAAGAAGCAGCCAGGAAAACGCGGGGCATCTACTAGCGGACGTATTCATAGAAGAAGAAAACAGGACAGTCACTGAGTACCAACTTTAGGACGGAGATATAAGCCGACAGGAGAATGGCTGGACATCAGGTAAATGACGGACAGCTAAAAGAAGCAGACAGGATTGTCGCTGGACGCAGGACAGAAGCATAGAAGGAGAGGACCATCGCTGGACATCAACCTAAAGGCGGAGCCATGAAAGAAGACCCAGGACAATCTCTGGATTCAAAATAAAGTGTGAAGACATAAAATAATTAGGCAGGACAAGAGCTGGACATCCGCAGAGGAGCAGGGATATTTGAAGGAATAATCATATTACCCGGACGTCAACTATAAGACCGTGACATATAAGGAACCAGCACAATCGCTGGACCTCAACTGAAGGGTGGACACAAAGAAGTGACTGGAAAATCGCTTAACGTCATCAAAACGACGGATGCTTAAAGAAGGAAATGGAACCATCTGACGTAAAACGAAGGATGACGGATAGAAGAACCTGACAGGATAATCGCTAGACGTCAACTGAAGGGCGGAAGAATAGAGGCATAGAAACACGCAGTGGAATGGCTGGACGTGAATAAAGGACGGATGCACAAAATAAACAGACAGGAAAATAGAACAATAGCAAATAAAGGATGGAGACAAAAGATGCAACTAAGACAGTTGCTAAACGTCTGCTAAAGGACAGAGCGATAGAAGAAGCAGAGAGTCATATGGCTGGGTATTACCAGAAGTTGATATACAGCAATCGTAGTTTTCAGTCCGCGTACCGCAAGCTGTTGTAGTGTTCCCTAACGGAACATTCCAGCGCTACTTTCAACGGGGACTTAGTGCTAACATTCAATTTAGTATTTTCTTGTCCTCTTCTCTCGTCACGTGATTAAGTGGGTCTCTCCCTATTGTCTCTGTCACTGTCATGGGTCGGGGTCATATACTGTGATAGTGCAGCAAGTTGAACTTGTTGGCACTGGCTCATGATTGAATAAACCATTACTGCGCTACGACAAAGACGTAGACTTATAATGCAAGGAACAGCACAAGCGCAGGCACTCAACTACTTTTATTGCAAAAAGCGCAGGAAACATTTACACACAAAACCAAAGAACCACACAAAAAAGGCACCTGCGTGAATCGCAAACAAAACAAATGACACCGACATTGACAGAATGTGAAGTGGCACATCTGGACAACGCACAAACTTATTAGACTCACTTGTCGTTCAAGCAGGTGCCTTTATTTGCGCGGTTCTTTGGTTCTGTTTGTATATATTTCCTGTGTTTTTTCTAATAAAAGTAGTTGCGAGACTGCGCTTGCCCTGTTCCTAATGTACTTAGTCCTCGTCTTTGTTGTAGCGCAGTAACGGTTTATTCAGTCATTAGTCGGGGGAAAGTGATAAAGAGATTTATCTGGCGTTTTTGTTCTGACGAAGAGCAGGATAAATATTTGTCGTAACG
Organism: Amblyomma americanum; assembly: GCF_052857255.1. Lineage (NCBI taxonomy): Eukaryota > Metazoa > Arthropoda > Arachnida > Ixodida > Ixodidae > Amblyomma > Amblyomma americanum. The sequence goes on from NC_135504.1 coordinate 55,601,459, forward strand.
CACGACACGAGATCAACCTCTTGTCCTGTTCAGTGATCCGCGGCAACTTTGTAGTGACGTCTCTCGTTTACCTGGCCGAGTATGGCGGGCTGCGGAAGTCCTCCCATGGTGCCGAGCGTGCACAACCAGTCCTGCGAGTGGTCGTCGGTCACCATGGCGGGCATGACTGAGTGGTATGGCTTCTTGCGAGGACCGAAACAGTTGGGATGCCCAGCTTCCAAGTTGAAACCAGTTCCCCTAGCCTGAAGAAAAATGGTTTGCATGAAGCGATGTAATTAAAACATGAAAAGGCCCAAGCATCTTGTGTTCAGCCGTTTAACAATGAAATAAAGTTTTACAGAGCTCTCAAACGCAAGGGCATACCAAACGTCGAGGACTTTTCATCTGTGACACACTTCCGAAGGCAGCTCTTTGTCGGAATCGCAAGTTTTCCCACTCTCTCTTCACAAGCTATAAGCGTTGTAATTCAAACATAAAAAGTTCGAAACGTCTAGTGTTGAGCCGTTTCAGAATGAAAGAAGTAATCCTTCCGCAACGCTCAAAGGCGAGAGTATCAACTGTTGAAGACTTTTCCCGTGACACGGCGCTGTCGAAAGAAACATTGCCTTCACAAATTCTTTGCCGGCACCTCCAGTTTTCCCACTCCGAGTTTGGAAACTACACATGAGAGAAAGTAGGAAAATTTTTGATAAAGGCGGCGATAACATACGTGAGTGCAGTTTCCAGCCGAAAAATTCTAATAACCATGATTGGCTTATGGTTTATGGGGGCTTAATGTCCCAAATAAACCCAAGCTATGAAAGATGCCGTAGTGAAGGGCTCCGGAAAATTCGACCACCCGGGGTTTTTTAACGTGCACTGACATCGCACAGTACACGAGCCTCTAGAATTTCGCCTCCATAAATATTCGATTGAGGCGGATCGGATAACCATGAAGATGGTAGCACTAGCGGACCTGCTGCAAACACTCAAGTACGGAGAAATCAGGCGAGATCTTCTGATTCAAAAATAACTTTTGGGGGCCTCATAACAAGTAACGAGGGTAAGAGGCAACCTCAGCAGTAAAGTACTCTAAACATACAAAACAAACATCTTAAAAAAACGTGATCACATTATTTTAATTGCATACTCTATCGATGTAGATTTAATCTTCCTAACAGAAACGTGGCTTTCAGAAAGGCCACGAAGCTTGCACATATTATAAAGAGCTAAACAGTACGACATATGCCACTGCGACCACGACGGCAGATACGGCAGGTGAGTTCTGGTAGCTGTATCGCAAATATATATTGCCTCATTTTAAGTATATCTCACGTCTGTTTAAAAACTCGTGTGGTCTGCATCTCTTTTCGCACTACGAGATTTTTACTAGGTTTATGTTCTGGCTTTCGAATATTTCTTGAAAATTTTCCGATAGTTTGCATGATGCTGTTAACACCATTATTGAAAATTGGTTTTTGGGGAACGGAAATGGACCCGACGCGGTGGCTCAGCAGTTAGCGTGCTTGGCTACTGATCCGGAGTTCCCGGGTTCGATCCCAACCACGGCGGCTGCGTTTTTATGGAGGAAAAACGCTAAGGCGCCCGTGTGCTGTTCGATGTCAGTGCACGTTAAAGATTCCCAGGTGGTCGAAATTATTCCGAAGCCCTCCACTACGGCACCTCTTCCTTCCTTTTTTCTTTCACTCCCTCCTTTATCCCTTCCCTTACGGCGCGGTTCAGGTGTCCAACGATATATGAGACAGATACTGCGCCATTTCTTTTCCCCAAAAACAAATAATAGTAATAATTATTATTATTAAAGGAAATGGCGCAGTATCTGTTACATTTCGGCGGACACCTGAACCGCGTCGTAAGGGAAAAAAATAAAGGAGGGACTAAGAGAAGAAACGAAGAAAGAGGTGCCACGATGGAGGGCTCCGGAATAATTTCTACCTCCTGGGGATCTTTAAAGTGCACTGACATCGTACAGAACACGGAAACCTATGCGTTTCGCCTCCATTGAAACGCGGCCGCCGTGGTCAGGTCCGAAACCGGGTACTCCGGATCAGTAGCCAAGCACGCTAACTGCTGAGCCACTGCGACGGGTACACCATTATTTGCCGATTTACATTTTGCATAGTAATTCCGGCGAGAAAATTTGAATTAGCGGTACATTATCTGGTGTTTCCTTTACCCGTTGTGAAGTCCTCTCCGTAGAAGTGCCTATAATTTTTTGGTTTGTGTCTGTGTTCTAACTTGACGGCCCTCGTCACTTTGCCTACATAGCTCACAAAGGGATGGGTAAATACGCTGTACTTAATATTAACAACGCGCCCAGAACGTCTATGTCATAATGGTTGCCTCCCTGGCTTAAGGGACGGCTTCTGCTGCTCGTTCAGCTCGGATTCTCATTCCAGCGAAGCATTTTACTAAAAAAAATATTCGAGATAGCAGCCAAGGTAAGTTTGATGGCATCGGTGAAAACCTGACCGACTAATTGGACACAGTTCATTGAATATTTTGGTCGACGGAGTGTACAAGTAAACCGGGATCTAGTGTCTGCCCTTAAAGCTACGTGCACATAAAATGCGGGCAAGTTTTTCAAGTTACATGAAGATAAGCAAAATTTGCTAACTTGAACTGTGCTCAGTAAGTCGTGCAATTCAGTCATAGCAAGCATAAACGTTGCTTCTTTTCCTAGATTTGTGCCCTTTAACCCGTTTTTTAATCTCTTTTTTGACGGCACGGTCCAAGTGTTCACACACTGTAAAATTGCTACCGCGACTTTCCCCGTAACTACTGATAACCCTTACATAGAAGCGCACAGAGCCTCCAAGAGCCGTTTTAAAGCAAAAAAAAGAAAAATTGATTGTTGGTAACAGGCAATGGCGCAGTATCTCTCTCACATCACGGCGGACACGTGAAACACGCCATAAGGGAAGGGATAAAGGAGGGACTGAGAGAAGAAAGGAAGGAAGAGGTGCCGTCTGGCAGTGTTTTACTACAGCACATCCCACCCGATAACCATTTATAAATCCTACAGAAACGCACACAGGCCGTTGAAAAGAATTTCGGACTGTTTTGGCTCCACCTTGCGACCATTAGAAAAGCTACTCGAGAATAGACCATATTCACACTGTCAATCAGGTCATAGAAAATGCGCAGAATATAACTGACCCTATATATAGCCTTCACAGATTACAAGAAAGCATTTGATTCAGTCAAAACCTCCGCACTCATGCTGGCATTGCACACTCACAACGCATAAGAGCGTTAAGGAAAAACAGTAGAACATATCTATAACACTGCACAGACACAATAGTCCTCGGTAAAGTCAGGAATAAAATTTTGGTAAGGAAGGGTGCTAGGCCGAAAAACACATTCTATCCAGTGCTATTCATCGCTTCTTTACACGAGGTATTCAGAAACCTGCATTGTGGACCGTTGAGGTTAAGAGTTAATGTCGAATGCCTTATTAACAATAATAACAAGTTACCTATAGAGGCAAAGCAGAGTATGGGCCGTGAAGATAGTAATCAGAAAATTACAATAATAATCAACAGCCTCGGAAGGAATCAGCTGTCTACGATAGGTGGCGAGGCGTTGGAAGTATTAAGAGAATACACCTAGTTAGGGCAGGTAGAGGTCGCAGATCCGGACCATGAGATGGATATCCCTAGAAGACTTAGTAGCTCTAAGTAGAGTGTAAACAGAAGTGGCGATAATGGACATCAGTGTTTGGCAGACGAACAGATAGATAGACACGGGTTGTGAAAAAGAACCATCCACATTCACGTCAGTGCAGCAAAAACGCAGTCCCTCGTAGAAAACTCAAGCAAAATTAACGCGCCGCAAAAATTACTATCAAAAATTGTGCCGGACACGATGAAAGGCGTTGGCAAGGTCAATTTGAAGCATTGCCGGTTGTTCCTGAGGATTGCTGCAAAACTGTAGAACTGTTCGGGCAATATGTAGGTTAGCCACCTTGGCTTCTCGTTGCGTTCATGCGTTTCCCTATTTAGTCAGTTCTTACGACTGCTGCATCACATGCATTATTCCACGCAAACAGAGTTATTGTTGTTAGTACTGTTGTTCGCGCTTTAGGTACCCTACTGCACGGCAGATGATTGATGGCAGCCACACACCAATGCGTGTGAAAGTCATCAGCGTACACACAGATAATACAGCACTGCTGGCATTAATAACAACAATATAGTACAGCAGTACCTGGAGAGCTAAAGGGACAGGTGCAGCTCAGCATATCAAGATGCCTGCAGACAGACGTTGCTAGAGATCAGCATTCCAACATTCATCAAGGGGGTGCCATGTCATGTACGTAATCCAGGGAATGAACGGCCCCACGGGCAGGTGAGTGAGGCACAACATAAACACCACTCACAATCCACAGGTTTCGTTCCTAGCCCTCTACAGCCCATCCCTGAAGCGGGGCGATGGAGATGGCGCCTGAAGTAACACCGCCAAAAGGCCTCCTGTCTTCAACCCTCTATAATGCAGACCCTGCGATTGGACTGCTGTCTCGGGGAGTTCAGTTTACCAGCAACAAGGCAAGAGCTCGCTACGCTGTGATAGATGAAAAAGTTGTGTTATAGAAATAGAGATAGTAATGCAACGACACTGCCGACCCGCAGTCAACGCCACCACTGAAGTACTTACTACTCGTGCGGCTGTTAAGGGACCCCACTTTGGCGGCATCTCGTGTGGGAGTGCTAGGGGCTTCAGAAAATGCGGGACAAGCCCTGCCCCAGAACAGTGACGTCTTATGACAACTGAATTCAGCCGCAGTCTGCGGCAGAATAGACACTTGCGTCACCGCGGCGATTCGGTTGTGAGGCTCTCATCACTGTGGCGATTCGGTTGTGAGGCTCTCATGTTTAGTCACACTTAGCCCCGCCTTACCTTTCTACCCTCTTAGTCCTCGAGCTAACGTTTTTTTTAATAAATGCATTTCTGTCTCTCAATTGGAGCAGGCACATAGCTTTGTGATGAAGTTAAACAAATTAAGTGAAAAGCATTTTTGGGAGCTTTCGAGCCAGGACAAAGAATGGCCTGTGTTTCCTGCCGCTTAGCAGTGCCGCGCCTCACTGAATCAACTCCCTGCTCTGTTCCCTTACCTGCACAGCGAATCCATGTTCCTTCACCACGGCACACCCAAAGCTGAGCGCAATGCTTCCCATCATAGCACACACGTTACCACCGTCATCTGCTGCAGCCGCAAAAGTGGTGCCAGACTCTCCGTAAGGTAGAGCCACTTCCGGGTACACCCTTTCCACCCTCCTGCAAGAAACACGACAAAAAACCACAGGACGGTTACGAGTGTGCAATTTTTGAGTGTTAGCTGTGGTGTGACAGCAAATGATATTTCACCGATATGTATTTCTTTTCCCAGAAGACAGCGAGACAGAGGAGGATGTGGACTTGCCCAGGGCTGTAGTGATATTCCTAAGTGAACGTGTTTTGGAAAGATTGCTAACCTTTACACTTAATACCGCCCGCATCCCGGGCCCGTGGATTCAGAGCGATGGATGGGCTTCTAACACAACCAAAACCGTCAAAACAACCGCGAACCAAATCGTCCGCATGATAAGAGGTGTCACCAAACACCGCGAAGGTATGGGCCAGATGAACGCCGGTTAGACTGGTGAACGCTCTTATAATCAGCGGGATAGCTTACGCTCTCCCCTGTGAAACCACGAACAAAACCAAAGAGAAGAAATATTGAGCTGATCATTCCGACTGCGTACCCGAGAACCCAAGGCATACACATCAATAATTATAATGAAATGGTCATAGCCCTCGGTCTGATAATACTTTAGACTGATTACGTTCCACACTGCTGACATCACATGAGACCAGGCTCACCGCCACCATGGCGGGCAGAGAGATCATGAAACTGCTAGGCATATCGAAAGACCTGCGAGTGCTAGTATACCAACAATCACTCTCGCATGGGATTTGACACCGCATTAAGGTGTCCCCAATACTAAAGCACATACATCACAAGCTGCACGCCGGCCGTTGCCTGGGCCGGGCTCGGCAGTGGTAGCGTCCATGGACCAAAGTTTCAACGCGGTTATAATGGCCTCTACACGAGCCAAGAGCCCTGTCACTGCAGAGGCCACTGCACTGTCACTGGCGATAAAACATTTCAGTCACATAGGTGCCCCTTGCGACATCGTCACCAACTCTCACAAGCTTGCCTGGATAAGATGACGGGCCGACCACCCACAAGAGTGACGATCATCTTGGGCTCCAATCTCAACGAACATGATCGCATTACGTGGACCCCAGGCCACGAGTTACTCTAGTACTACTAGAGAATTAATGCTTTAGCTCCAAACGCACCTACCGAGCGACCACACACGCGCCTCTCCTCAGAGGAAGCCAATGCCTGGCGCCAAATTCAAATAAACAACTTTCGAAACCCTTCTAGATTCCATTGGTCATTGAAGATCTGTCTGCCTGTTGTTGAGGAGCTAATTAAGCCGCCAAGTTACTAAGAAGACACACTTCAAGCAGAGAGGTCTTCCTTATATGGGGTCCTGCTCATGAGGGCATTTCGGTCAATGAGGTTGCTCATAGCCTCTCTACAGAATTATACATCCCAGCAGCTCTGGAAGTGCCCCTGAGTAGGAATAAAGACCCTCTTATAACGTATAAGGAAATAACCGAAACACCTTGACTGGATAGAAGAAGACTCTCACTTCCGGATAGGTGACTAACTCCAAAGTAGTGCGGGGCTGGAGAAGGCTTCAGGTCAACAGATTCTTTCCATACTCTATATTACACGATGGAGACACTGGGGAGACTAAGCTCTGCAGTAGCTACCCCAGAATGACTTCGCAAAGTCACTTAACTTGGGATTGTTAGGATTCTCCTGGGGCTAAATCACAAAACATCCAAGACCTTGCCACATGAGAAGAGCTGATCCGGAGCCACGACTCGGATCAGGAAAGACTCGTCATCCGTCAGGCAGAGACAGCTTACTACAATACTCTCTCCGCGGTTTCCGGTGCTGAAAGCCGGCTGAGAGGCACACCCTCCTAATAGCGGCTCCCTGATCGTGGGGCCCCATGATGATGGGAGTAAAGTTCATTCATTCATTCATTCATTCATTCATTCATTCATTCATTCATTCATTCATTCATTCATTCATTCTAGTTTCCACAAAATCTATCCCGCCCATTACCAAACACCTGCCCATGGTGCAGCGCTATTCCAAAACTTTGATATATGTCATAGGCGCACTAGGCTAACACGCAGCATTTACAGACACCGGACACGTCCCTAGAGCAATGGGAGGTACAGCTGACTAGCGTTACCTTGGATAACTAACGAACACTCCTTCAACTGGTGCGCTTGTCCGCCGAGGCCACTGAGGTCCTGGACTGAGGTCGCGAACCACCACTTAGTCATCGCATTTGTTCTGTGATTAAATGCTTCAACACGAGAGCGTTAGTATCCCCATGTGGGCTAAAAATTGTCCGGCATCGGCGTTGGCGGCCGTTTGAAGCCTTCCTGCCAGAGCTGGTCCAGCAACCTACGTGGGCCACGCAGGCGCAAGGTCATGTGATCTTCTGGCGCCATCACAATCTGCCCTTTGTGTTGTGAGAAAACTGATCGCCGAGGCAGGTGACAGTAGAGCAACTTGGGTCGCACAAGCTCCAACGGTGGCAGCACATATAACGGAAGAGCAGTGGCGCATCGCTTAACCACTACACCACTGCACCAGGAGTGGCGTCAGGAGTCTTAGGAATCTTTAAATGTAAAATCGTAGGTTACGAATTCCGCACATGTGGGCATTAACCATTAACGCTTGCGCGTCATAACATGTAGGCGGAGCTCAATTCTCCCCTGCAGTTTTTTCCTCAACCTCCTCAGTACTGTGGATAGCGCCGACTAAAGGATGCAGAAATCATTGAAATTGTTTGACTTGGTCTTTCTTGCCCTTTCCACTTCCTTGATTAAGGCGGCCTTTCGCTCCAGCGTCAGAGGTTTGCACCGTTTGAGGTCGGACATCTTGGCCGATATTCGGGAGTGCCTCTTGCGCACACCACACACTACGGGACAATGTCGAAGTGAATTGGCGTCATGCGCGTAGCCCGGGGCATACAAAGAACCGCAATATCTCCCAAAACGACTCTTTCCAACGGGCACGTGCGAAGTACCGACTGACCTGACAGGACCGATAAGATCCAGAACACAAACATTTAGTATGGGTGCCAGGCCACCAGGGCCTCAGCTCGAGTATTTCTTCCTCGGGCACTCTACAGGTGGGATGCTGTAGAACCCCCTATCCCACTGCTAACCTTGACAGAAACACTTCAGCACATCAGGCTGTCCCGCAGGATACACTGCCCGCCAGACAAAACGTTCGATGAAGCCTAAGAGATATCACTTCGTAATATTCAGGCCAACACTTTTAATACTCCGGTTAGGCTACGCGCTATAGACCCAGAGTCGTTCGCACCGAAATGTAAGTTCTGCGAGGAGACGGGAGACATATACCACATGATATAGGTCTGTCAGGAAAACAGGTGCGTACACGTCATAGAAAAACCAACGCACGAGGGATGGGAGGCAGCTCTGTCCAGCTCCGACGGTGCGGACCAGGAAGACTTCGTAACAAGCGCCTGACCAGCAGCCTTCGCAAACGAAGATCCAGAATAAAATTCACGCCTATCAGGACCACCCAAAAGTGTCAATAAAGCTTTTTTACCACCGCCACCCAAACCATCACCACCACCACCGGGACTGATAAGACCCAATGAGCCCCCGCGCATAAGTGACGCACAATGGACCACTCGCAATATTGCTAAAATTTCAAGGTCATCCTTCGCGACCGCAGTCGGCACGAAGTAGGAACTGCGCGCTCGTACGGAGCTCTTATCACCTGTTAGTAGTGGCATTTGCCTTCAGTTCTCCCCAGTCAAAATTTTGCTATACATATTCCGCTCGGAAAACGTCTCGAGGTTAGCAGGGGCAAATAGATAGCAGCTGAGGTTAAGGCGCGGCGCGAGAAACTTCCGACTTAACAGATATTTCTAGATATGCGCATTAGAGTTAACGAGGTTTAACTTAAATGCATAGATTCAAAGCTGCCGTCTCAGAGGCACTCCGCTCTTGACTGGTCTCCACTCTCCGGCGAAGGACAAATTGCGCAACGTGATTCGAACGGCTAGCTCTAACCAGGTGCGATTATGCAGAGTGCACCTGACCTCTACCAAGGATCCGCCGAATCATCCATGGACTACGGTAATTTGTGTCGCCCTTGTGTTAATTATTTTGCGAACCAGCTAGTGCACGCGAGTGCAAGGGAATGTAGGATTTTGACGCGATAGCGATAAGGGCCCCGTGTCGCAGAAAAGCCGGTGTCGGCGTCGGCGGCGTTGGCCGTGAGCGAAAAATCCCAGAAGCATTCATAAATAAAACCGACCCGCAAATTGGTCGCGTTGGGGAATCGAACCAGGACCTCCAGAGTGCGAGATGAGCACGCTAGCCACTCCGCCACGCCAGCTCGATAGATTGGAATGAACAAAGGAGTGTCTAGTGAATACGGTGTTGTCTTAGAAGGGAGCTTTAGAGGCATGTACTGTGGTGTATATTAGTAAAGTACGTTTCCACTAGTTTTCCTCTTCGCTTGGCGCGCGCGTAGCACCATCAGGCGGCGCCCACTAAAAACACTCCCTCCTCCTCCTCCTCCTCCTCCTCCTCCTCCTCCTCCTCCTCCTCCTCGCAATGTACGCCTCTGCCCCCTTCTGCCAACTGTACCAACAGATAGCGCACGACTTTAGCGCCTCCCGCTCGTCTCGTTCGGGCGCAGTGGGGCCGTGCGAGGACGCAGGAATCACGCGGTGAACGGCGAACAACGCAGCGCACATCCAAGGCGCGGTTAACATGAAGCTTGCGGCTTGCCGCCCGTTCGTTCGGCGCGGAAGCTATGCTGGCGTTCGTGGCATCGGGTTTCTCGAGAACGGTGTGTCGACGTACTACGAGTGCAATTTGAGTCTCAAGCGTTTCGGCGGTATGAGGACTGATGTAGAGAATGGCCTTCTGCATATATAGAAATTAACATATTACGCTATCGCAACATACCCTCAAGGCGGAGCTTGAGTGCACCCTCCAATTTTACTTCAACACAGAAGCCCTAATAAACACAATTGCAAATAGACTTTGGAAAAAATTTTGCTTTCTACCATAGACCGCTATATTTATCGAAACTATGCGTGACTTTTTGCACAATTGGAATTAACAATACATTTCGTTCACATGTCAAATCATCATATCCTGTTCATTTTTCGAACTTACACTACTGGTACTGGAACTAAAATAGAATTACTTTGCATGTATACGATTATACGGCTCGGTATAACAGCTTCCATAATTTTATCTTAGGGGTGTAGTTTTTATCTTAGTTCTTCTGTTGCATGCTTCCGAAGACCACAGATCAGCATTTCGTGCCGGAAACAGATGGTGGCTTTATTGACTCGCAAATACGATAGAGTTTCCACAGTCTCCCCTCCGAACAGAACGCCTACAGCTGTGAAAGTTCGCCTGCCGAAGTCTTGATGGGCACCATTACCACTACCAACAGGCTCATTTATTACCTTTTTGTATAATTCAAGAAGAATTTCAGGAAGAATTGCAATTCGGTTAGCTCTATGATCTCTATATGGTCGCCAGTGACGATTGCAAGTGCGCTGTCGCATTTTAATTCAATTTTCAAAATTATTTACTTTGGAACATGCATATATAAAAAAGCGGCTGACAAAAGCATCTGGGTCATTAGCAAGTTGTTACTTTGGGCAGATGCAATAAGTGCACAAAATAGAGTGCCCGGGGGCAAGTAAGATATAATTTCAAAACGTGTAAACTTTTTATTCTTCCGCTATACTGATATACTGATAATGCAAGGGTAAGTTGCAAGGGCAAGGGTTAGTAAAGGTGACTCCAATTTGAGACGCTAGCAGGCTACAGACACGACGCCAAATTTCCATTCGATTGGGTCAACGGCGTATTCTGCCTCTTATTTTATTTATGTGTTTATTTATCAAAGGTATACTGCAGGCCGTATCCCAAGCAGGAGGAGCATACATGAAATATAAAAAAAGGAAAGGGTTTACAGCAAACATATGAAAATACAAAATACGTTACACAGGAAATGGAAAAGCGAAGGCGTAGAATTTATACAGTAGAAGAGGTGCTGAGCTTTTCTACAACGTTGAAGGAAATTAATAAGAGGTAAACATGATTGGGTCGTTAATCCTTTGAGTTTAATACACGTGCCTCAGTCATACTGAAAGATACAGTTGGAAAGAAAAGGGAATATTGGAATGTGATTGTTTTTGAGAAGAAACACGTTAAAGGAAGGGAAGTAGAACGTCGCCTCTGGCCTGAAGGAAGCGGCGTAAAATATAGGTTGGAGTGAAGCGGTAGGTTTCGTTTCATAATTAATACAGACATTTTAAACAGGAACTTGAGTCGCGATAGGAGGGTATGAATTTGTTTGGGTACCATTGCAACATTATAAGGAAACTGTGCGATCGTATATAGAATATATGAAGCGAATGGCTCGGCGCTCAATCTTTTGTAATGTGCCAATGCTGCTTTTAGTGAGGGGGTCCCTGATGATGCAAGCATATTCTACTTTAGAACATATCAGAGAAGTATATGCTAGGTGCAAAACTGCGCGCATCGCTGCGAACCTCGTTTAACAAGAAACCTAGACTGGCCTACCTGTCCAGTTTCACCTGCTCCCTCAGTTTGCTTGCGCGCTCCTTGGAGAGCAGTTCTCCCACCGAGCCTCCGGAGGCGGCGTCAGCCACATGCCGTAGTCCGTCGGCCACGGCATGGCGGAGCGCCTCGATCACCACGTGCTCAAAGTCACCAGGAATGTGCCGAAGGCCTGCGCAACAGCCCGACAAGGTCGCTCAGCACTTTAGCGTCACTGACCAGTAACGAATGCAAAACCGTCCGGTCCTAAAGTTTTTCAAGATTACTTAGAAGATAAAGAGGCGCCATCATCTGTGCAAGCGTTTTGAGGGGCGCTTCAAACACTCCTGCGATGCCGGGAAGTGGACACTTCATACTTGGCTTCGCTATCAGTGGGTCGAAAATGTGGGTTCTACTAAGCAGTTACTGCATGCTTCGCTCTGTAAATATGAAATCGTTTAAAAGTACGTTTTTATTTTTTTATTTTATTTAGCCAATCTAAATACAAAATGTCAACTTTGCGGCATTTCCTGAGGGGGTGAAGTGCCGGTCACGGTTTTCTTCTTCTTGCTAAGTGTATGAGAATCTATATGCATCTAGCAAACGGCATTGTTTATGAGTTTTAATCACATATGCGTAAGAGCTCGCGAGGAAACTGCGCTTAAGAGGAAGAAGAGTCGGTGAACAAATGCGCGGTAACACGTACTGCCTTTGTGAAATGTTTAGAGCCGAGGGATCGGTTCTAACAAAGTTTGAGCGGAGAACGTAGTGAACGTAGCTGAGGACTGCGTTCCTTGTTCGAACGTTATGTCTTAGCAACTGGTCCTTCAATATACTAAATTCGTTGAGAATCAGGCTATTATGCGTTAGCATAAGAGCCCCATTGGGACTGCAAGCCGGCGGTGCCACACACTTGCCAAATGCCAAGGTTGGTACACGGAAAAGCCAGCTGCAACAGGTCACGTGCCACTGTAACCACCTTCCGCGGTTGGTACGTGACAAAGAAGAGAGAGGGAGGGCCCCTCTCATTTTTAAGTGTAGAAGAGGGAGAGACTGGAAGGTGGCTGCACTGGAACAAAGCTGTCATGTGTCAATGTTGGTATGCACGCCACTGTCATCTGTGACTTACAACCTGCCGCGGTTAGCAGGTGGTGAGGTGGTGGGAAACCTCGTGTCCTCTTCTAACGTAGAAGACGGATAGACCGGTACGGGGTTGCTACGGGAAGAACCCTGTCACCTGCCAAGGTTGGTACACGGAAGAGGCAGCCGTGACATCACATTTCACGTTTGGCAGGTGGGGAAGTGAAGAAAGGCAAATGCCCCCTGAGATGTATGGTATTTGCGCTTGTGCCTGACAGCACTCAGTGAGGTTCTTATCTTACCGCACTGTCACTGCTAACGGTAATTAGTTGTCCTTAATGTTTCTTAAGGCGTTCGATATCTCTTGAAAGTGAGGGGAACGCTAGTCTTCCCCTCTCCGAAAACACGGGCTTCCACAGACGCTACAGGAGCCGCATTACACGGCTTGAATCATGTGACGGACCCCTGCAATCTTCTCTTTTGAAGAAGCCTGCAGCACTCGGAGTTCAGTTCAAAGAGCCGCTGGAGAAAGCTTCATTAAGTTTGGTTCTTAGTAAAAACACCAGATGTTTTTTTAACTATTTACGATCGTTTCTTTAAACCATAGGATAGATATGTTGGTGTGGTCTTTGCAGGCGGATTGTACAGCAAGGCGGACAGTATGTAAGTGATAGAGCTCAGTGATTAAGCGGTTAATTAACTAAAATTTACTAATAAACATTAACTGTTTATTTTAGGGGCAACATTATATTAAGAAATGGAACCACTCTAAATAGAAGCTGAGTGCTGTTTCTAAATTTCCTTCACGGGCAATTAATTTCTGAGTATTTAAGGCCAAAAATATATATTTTTAGCTCCTACACTTGACTTCCCACAGAGCACATGTTTAAAATGGCGTCGCTAAGCGTACGATTGTCGCGCAAATCCGGTTATCTGCTTCGACGGCATAAAATAGAGGAACGGCTTCCGGATTTGCTGTATTAGAAATGCGAGCGGCGTCATTTTGCAGAATATCCCGCGTTGTGCAGAAGCTCCGGTGTCGTCGTCGGCGGCGTTGTGAGCGAGAAAGAAGGTGCCCTAGCTGCCGTCTAGGTCACATGACATTGTGACGTCATTCACTGGCCAATTGTGGCAGGTGGGAACCTGTCCATCGGATTTTGAGCAAACTGCCAGCCATGGCAGCTTACAGTTAAATAAATGATTGTTCTTGAGACGCTGTTCGGGATGAGAAACCTGGGTCTTCTCTCAAGCTCCATCGACACTTTTGTTTGAGACTGTCACATGCCCAGGCAGCGGCGGAACTCTTAGCGGCTGCACAAGTGCTTCAGGAGTAGTACGAGGAATCCGAGCGATCTACGAATGCCAAGTATAGAAGGACCAATTCCGCATATACGCGCATTAACACATTAACGCTATAGTGTCATGCTTTTATTTCGTAGCTTAGGTGTCCAATTTAATTTTATTAACGTCATTTACAGTTTCTCAGGTTTAGCGTAAGAGGAGCTTCGACATTTACGTCCACACGGAAATCGACATTGAGGTACGTAGTCTAAGCAGAAAAAACTGCGACGTGTCAGCGAGTCTTTGTCATGAATCACTGACGTGGAACATCAAACTCTGCTTGCCAAAGTGCGGTAGAGGCACGAGCAGGCCGACTTCTATCTGTACAAAAGTGTTCTGAGCCCGCGGGACTATAGACTTAGGAGCAGGTTTTATGTGGCATCACACAAAAGCAGCCTCCCTGCATGCTCAACGAATGATAAGGGAATTTTTTATCGCCTATTTGGGTTTAACATCCTAAATCGACTCAGGCTAGGAGGGACGCCGTAGTGAAGGGCTCCAGAAATTGCGACCACCTGGGGTTCCTTAACGTGCACTGACATCGCACAGTACACGGGCCTATAGAATTTCGCCTCCATCAAAATTCTGCCGCCGCGGCCGGGATCGAACCCGCGTCTTTCAGCTCAGCAGCTGAGTGCCATAACCACTGAGCTACCGTGGCTGCCGGATAAGGGAAAAAGAAGTAATGGAAAAATTTTGTTGTAATCATTGCCTTTCTATTTTTTCAATTACCTAAATTATAACAAGATTTCTTTTCCAGATATGAGGAATCAGGCGCTGAAAGACCTTTTACTGCGCGGGAATGGCCTCTATGTAAATATTATATAATGGTGCCGTTCGTAATCATATGTCTATTGCTAGGTCTCGCTTGAAGAGAGAAAGTTAAGTTCGCCTTGCGCCTCTTGTGAACGTGCTCTCTGACTGCCCCTAGTGTTGCTGCTAAACGACGGCTTCTTATTGTGACCAATACCAAAACAAAGCTGGCTGAGGCGTTGGGTGCATCTCTAGCTTATGCACTCCATTCAGTGTACTTCTACTGTCCGCCGGGACTCAAGCCTTGAGCTATAGTGGATACGCCTATCCACTTTGTGACCCACCGCCTATGTCATGCCATTCGAACTTCACCCACCAGAATCACCCACGGCTGATGCCAGTACCAGCACCGTGGAAAGCTTAAAAGAACGTCTCGCCGTCTTGCTGACTCACGGCTCATGCCAGTACCAGCACCATACAAAGCTTAAAAGAACGTCTTGCTGGCAAGACGTTTGAAACGTCTTGCCCAGTCTTTCTATGGTGCAATTTTTCCAGTCTTTCTAGCCTTTCCAACGTCTTTCCATGGGGCAACCAAAGATGCACCATGGAAATTGTGTGCTCACCCTCATATGACAAGCTGCACAATTCGTGGGTACCCAAGAGATTCCACAGGAACATCCTTGAAGACGTCAAGAGGACTAGCTGGCGTGTTCCGAACAAGAGGCAGCCGGTGGAACGACGATGCCAATTTATGTGATTTCTACTTCAGTCTGGAGAACGGCGCCCACATCTCGTTTCGAGAACCGCTAGGAGCTTTTGTCCACGTGGTGCGAGTTCCAGTGTCACCTCCTGGAGCATACAGCAGCGCTGATTGTCGTTAGTGGGATGAACGTCCTCTCGAGTCGTACGTTAGACTCCCTAAAGAAGACGATCTCATGTACGCAGAGGACATGACAACTCACTGAATATATTTTTAGAGGATCACTGCTACGGTCGCTGACGCACCTTGTAAATCGAATCCCTCGAGAATGTTGAGTGTCTCGAGCAACACAGCGCCCTGGGTGGGCAGCGGAGTGGTGTGAACTCTGACGTCTCCACGGTAGGTGGTGGAAATAGGCTCCACCTCCAGGGGCTCGGTCGAAGCAAGGTGTGCGGCCAGGTCTTCGGTGGAAAGAACGCCGCCAGCCTGCCGCACGGCATCCACCATGCTCTCCGCCACGGGACCTTCGTACATGACCCGCGGTCCCTCCTGGGCTAAACTCTGCGAATGTGCAATAGATAACGCCACCATAACGCCATCTTCACGATGTCGATGTGGAGAAGCTGGCATACCAGGCGCGTTTCTAGAAAGCCGCAGGTAATTTAAAGTGTAGGCTTTTTATGTAAAAGGATGCATTTATGGGCACAGTAATGCCAGAATTGGTGGCCCTACAAAAACGCGAATAGTGTTAATATCATGCATAACTAATTATAATACTGAACTTAATAACAATCACAGATAGGCGCCTGAATGTAATTACAGATTTCAAGCTGGCTCATTCATTCAAAGCATAGTTAAGAGTGATGTAACTGGGGCATTGCAAAGCGCAGTCAACTGTTTTGGCCGGTCTTCTTATGCTGGAAACCAAGACTACACAGGAGGTATGTTGCAACAATATACAGGTTCGGTTGCTTCCGATCTCCTATAAAATTCAATCAAATGCGCTTGAGCCCTAAATGGTTATTACAAATTTTGCATAAACGATATTGGCTAATTACAAAAGCTGGCACAAATATAAAAATAGTCTGAGCTACGCCAAACAAAAGCAAACATCCTCGGAACCTTTGCACAAGTTCTTCTAGGGCCAGGAACTCGCATATGGTAGTCTGTTGATGGCTTTGCTTGTCAAAATATTCGGCACAGACACTTAGGACTGCTTCGGTGTGAGGATGCGAAAGCATTACTGTCGCTGTCTGCATTGACGCTCACCCATACACACGCCACCCACACACACAGGCGCGAACGGCACCATCCAGAACACGGTAGGACGAACGGTTGCATCACAAGTTTGATGATAATAATAATTGGCTTTGGGGGAAAGGAAATGGCGCAGTATCTGTCTCATATATCGTTGGACACCTGAACCACGCCGTAATAATAATTGAATTTGGGGGGGGGGGGGAAAGGAAATGGCGTAGTATCTGTCTCATATATCGTTGGACACCTGAACCGCGCCATAAGGGAAGGGATAAAGGAGGGAGTGAAAGAAGAAAGGATAAAAGATATGCCGTAGTGGAGGGCTCCGGAATAATTTCGATCACCTGGGGATCTTTAACGTGCACTGACATCACACCGCACACGGGCGTCTTAGCGTTTTTCCTCCATAAAGACGCAGCCGCCGCGGTCGGGTTCGAACCCGGGAACTCCGGATCAGTAGTCGAGCGCCCTAACCACTGAGCCACCGCAGCGGGTAAAGAACCGCGCCGTAAGGGAAGGGATAAAGGTGGGAGTGAAAGAAGAAAGGAAGAAAGAGGCGCCGTAGTGGAGGGCTTCGGAATGATTTCAACCACCTGGGGATCTTTAACGTGCACTGACAACGCACAGAACACGGGCGCCTTAGTGTTTTGCCTCCATAAAAACGCAGCCGCCGCTGTCGGGTTCGAACCCGGGAACTCCGGATCAGTAGCCGAGCGCCCTAACCACTGAGCCACCGCGGTGGGTCAAGTTTGTTGTGAAAATCGGTTTTTAAGAGAAGGAAATGGCGCACTAAATGCCTGAAATCTCGGTGGACACCTCAACTGCGCTTTACGAGAAAAGCAAAGAGTCTGAAAAGGCATGCAATTGAAGGTTCATATGACATCGGTTCGAATCCTTGTCGCAAGCTAGCCTCCAACTTGTCTCGCACATGCAAGATTTGTGCAGCGAGGAATCGTATGACACCACCCGCAGCGTTGTACGACAAACAGTTGCGTCGCAATTTTGGTACGAATGTAGTATAGTAAGCTGGCGCCATATTGACGTCAACCACAGTGGGGCGTATGTACTATAGACGAACGACATCTGTACGATTGTCGAAAATGGCAATGCTCAGCTTACTGTGTGTGTCCTATGTCCGCAAGATGACGTCACACTAATTTTATTGCCATCGTTGGGGTTTTCAGTACCATCTTCAGCAGACACACTAGTGCACGTCGCTGGCTTTTCTCGCCATGAGACCAGTAATGCTTTCACATGAAAAAAAAAACTGACAATAGGTATTATACATATATCAATACAAGCAAATTCGCGTCAGTGCATAGCTAACCAATGTAGGTCACTTGGATGGTGGCCAAGTGCCCATGCCTGCGTGCCGACCCTGGGACAACGTCTGTGGCCGGCTATGGCTTAGTGGCGGACCTTCCGAGACGTTTATAAGCGTAGACTTCGGCGTTATGGGTTTATTATGTTGCGACAGAAAATTTGGGTTCGCTTGCTGGCAAACGATGTATAATAGAGCGCCAATAGTATTCCTAACCAAGGGACTGCAAAAAAAAATAAAGTGACTTTATAAAATTTTTTTAAAGATTGCAAAAAAGATTCTTGTGAGAAATGAGCGCCATATATGCCTGAAAGAGAAGGCTGTTGAGAACGTCCCCTCTGTGGACATTCCTCATTCTATGTGTGAGAATGTCCCAAGTTGGCGGGCATGGGAATGGATCGAAACGTAACGTCTGCAGCATAATTATCATTGTAATTTTAGGCCAGTTAATAAATAAGTTAATAAGTCAATAAATAAGCGCAAGGTAGTCGACATAAGGAAGTTTAATATGGAGAGAATCGAGCATGCTCTAAAGAACGGAGGTAGCCTAATACCAGTCAATAGAAAACTAGGCATAGGTAAAAACCAGATGTATGCATTAAAAGACAAGCAGGGCAATGCCATTAGCAATATGGATAAGATAGTTAGCGTAGCCGAAGAGTTCTACACAGACCTGTACAGTAGCCAATGTAATCAGAACGTTAATGCGAAAGACAGCAGTGCACAGCAATGCGTCATCCTGCCAGTAACGAAAGATGAAGTAAAGACAGCCTTAGAAGCAATGAAAAGGGGAAAAGCAAATGGGGAAGATCAGGTAACAGCAGATCTGCTGAAGGATGGAGGGGACATCGTGCAAAAAAAACTAGCCACCCTGCATACGCAATGCTTTATTACCTCGACTGTACCAGATGCATGGAAGAATGCAAACATTGCCTTAATTCATAAGAAGGGAGACGCCAAGGACTTTAAAAATTACAGGCCAATCAGCTTACTATCCCTTGCCTACAAAGTGTCAATCGCTAATAGAGTCAGGGCAAAGTTAGACTTTAATCAACCAAATGATCAGGCAGGCTTTCGTAAAGGATATTCTACAATAGATCACATTCACACTATCAATCAGGTGATAGAGAAATGCGCAGAATATAACCAACCTCTAGATATAGCTTTCATTGATTACGAGAAAGCATCCGACTCAGTGGAAACCTGAGCAGTCATACAGGCATTGCGCAATCAGGGGGTAGAAGAGCCTTATGTCAAAATACTGGATGATATATATATATATCAACTGCACAGCTACTATAGTCCTCCATAAATTCAGAAATAAAATTCCAATAAGAAAGGGCATCAGGCAAGGAGACACGATCTCGCCAATGCTGTTCACCGCATGTTTGCAGGAGGTATTCCGAGGACTGAATTGGGAACGGCTGAGAATAAGAATAAATAGAGAATACCTAAATAATCAGCGATTCGCTGATGATATTGCCTTGCTGAGTCAATCAGGAGGTGAACTGCAAATCATGATCAATGAGTTAGACAGGCAGAACAAAACTATGGGTCTAAAAATTAACACGCCGAATACCAAGGTAATGTTCAACAGCCTAGCAAGGGAACAAAAGTTCAAAATTGGCATTGATAGCCTGGAAGTTGCGACGGAATACGTCTACTTAGGGCAGGTAGTGACAGCTGATCCGGATCATGAGAGGGAGATAACTAGAAAGATAAGGATGGGGTGGAGCGCATATGGCAAGTTCTCGCAGATCATGAGTGGCAGTTTACGAATTTCTCTCAAGAGAAAAGTGTACAACAGCTTTACCTTACCGGTACTCACCTACGGGGCAGAAACGTGGAGGCTAGCGAAAAGAGTTCAGCTTAAGTTAAGGACAACACAGCGAGCCATGGAAAGAAAAATGATAGGTGTAACGTTAAGACACCGAAAGCGGGCAGAGTGGGTGAGGGAACAAACACGGGTTAATGACATCCTAGTCGAAATCAAGAGAAATAAATGCGCTTGAGCAGGGCATGTAATGCGAAGGCAAGATAACCGCTAGTCCTTAATGGTAACGGAGTGAATTCCAAGAGAAAGTAAGCGTAGCAGGGGGCGGCAGAAGATTAGGCGGGCGGATGAGATTAAGAAGTTTGCAGGCAAACGGTGGATGCAGCTGGAAAAGGACAGGGTTAATTGAAGGGACATAGAAGAGGCCTTTGCCCTGCAGTTGGTGTAGTAAGGCTGACGATGATGATGATGATGATGAATTTTAGCCCTCGTGGGTTGCCTTAAATGTAGTAGGGACAAGAAATTTTGGTTTAAATTTCAAGTAAATTTCAGGAACTAATTCGCGCTTCGAATAATGTATAATGAAACCTACAGTTCTCTCGACATAATGATTCTTTGTGTGCCCAGCTAATTCTCCTGTACTCTTATATTGTACAGTTGCAAAATTTCAGTACCCCACATTTTTGTTCAGTAAAAGCGTGGACATGTAGTCATATTTCGATGTCTTTTTTGGTTATGCATATGGGTTGGACATTGTTCTCTAAGCTTCGCAGAGGTGCCGACATAACTCACCCTGAGCAGAGCAGCCAGAGGTCGGTTGGTGATGATCTGTCCGAGGCTCGGGACCCGGCCGTCCTCGTCCAGGAAGTAGCGGCCGCCTGGCTTTCTCTGCAGATCTTTGTGCCGCAAGGCCCAAATTAATTTCTTCGAATGATCCATGGGGAACCCATGCTCTGCGCAGCGCACGGCCGGATCAAAAATCTCGCTCAGGTTCAGCTGCGTTAGACCGACAAAATAAAATGGCATGATGGTTACTACTGTGTAACGCTAGACTCAGTGACAGCTGCTAAGATATATATGGTTTACATGTTAAGGCAGCGAATATGAGAGCAACTTCATATATTTGTAGTTTTCCACGCCAACCCGTGTATCGACTAGCTATACTCCCCAGTCCGCCGCTCTAGGAGCGTGGCGCCAACGATTGCCCTCTCCTCGAGCGACGAGTTTTGCAGCAGCTGCAGCAGATGGACCGTGCTGCATTTCTCCCGTTTGGCCATACTCACCTTGCCATACTCAACCACAATGCGGTTTTGTATTTCACGCTATCCTCTTGGCTTCCTCTTTCGTCGTTTATCATCTGCCTCCTTCCAGGGTAACCCTCCCTTGTGATTACTGTTGCGAACATGCTCAGCTTGCCCCTTATACTCTTTGCCGCCCCTCCCTCCTTAAAAGGTAATCACCGTCCGGTTAGAATTTCCATTGTTCTTGCCACACCCTTTTTCCGGACACATCCCGTGGTAACCAATATTCTTTTGCGGCTTCCTACGGTCTCACCATACCCTGCATACCTTGCTCTGTCCACAACAACCATTCTCTGCTTCGAGATTCCTTCGCTCTTGCGATACTAAAAGATTTAGCATACCGGAGACGTACTAGTGGAGACGTATACCGGTTTTACGTGCGGGTGCTGTGCACGCGCAGTGAACTGGTCTTTTGTTGCCTCGCGCTTGCCGCTGCACGTGCGCAGCTCCCCTACGCAATGCTGGTGAACACCAGCGCCACGTACCAGAAAGCGCAATTGAGGTGTCCACCGACCCAGGCAGCCAGTTATGCCCGTACTCAACTTTTTCATAATCAATTCCAATTTACCCTATGTATGTCTACGGCCTAAGATCCAGTGTCGCGTTTCTGCTGCAGTGTTGTGAATGCAAACACGCAATGCTCTAGTGCCATATTTCTGGCACAAAGTTCGCCACACCAACGCATGCAGCGCACATCTCGCTGCCACTACCGCCATATAGCTCGATGTGCGGATATTACTTTGATAGTAATATTAGTTATAGAAAAGACGATCCACATAACTAAACACACTGATCGTGATAGCCTAAAGAGGTAATCTTCTTTCCTGGACAACGATAACGACACACTGCTGACTAATTTCTTGTTCTGTGAAAAGTTAGGCGCGTTGAACCATCATGAACCACCTACTAGGCCCAATTATTGCCATTTTACTGTGAAAAAGACGTATTTCAGCCATGTACCTGAAGCTGTAAGATGGAGTAAGCAGCATAACATGAAAATCGCGGTGGCTATTGGCCTCGTTATACGAACGCGTATTAGGGATATTGCACTAGGAGGTCAAGTAAGAATAGGAAAAGGATAGCGATCATAATTATCATGAGTCAAAAAAATGTCGACTCTGATACAAAGACTTCTCCAGGGGAGTTACGATTGTCGGGTTGGGTGGAGTGTTAAATCCGCAAAATTATGAAGGATTGTGCTCGACTGACACGAGGGCCGCTTGAAATGAAACGAAATTCTAGTATCCACCAAATCCTAAAGATTTTATGGTGGGTAATTTGAAAAAGCGTAAACAACACAACGAGCAACGAACAAGAAGGCGTGCGGCAAAAGCAGAAGTTATCGAGGATTACAATCAGCGTGGTCAGAAGAAAGTACTTCAAACTGCACAGAACTTATTTTAAATATTAGAACGCTCTTCAACATTGAAAAGAGAAAAACTCTGCTCAGATGGCGGACTTACATTTTTGTAGCGCTATGGACTTGTCGGTTTTCCAAGTAAACAGTGTTGCCATATGTCATAACTCAAAGCACGGAATGCAGCGCTGAGCCTGAGTCTACATTCTGTCAGCCCTTTTTGATTACGCAGAATCACCGAAAGTGAGGTGGGCGGATGAGATTAGGAAGCTCGCTGGGATAAGGAGGCGAAGCTGTCACAGGACAATGTTAATTGGAAGGATAAGGGAGCGATGGCTTTGTCCAGCAGGCACGCATTTCGGCTTATGGTGACGATCACATTGCAAACCACGCGACGTTTATCAGTGCAGGCAAGCGTGTTCATTTGCAGATCGTGATTACGCTTTACTGAGAAAAATATCAATAAAGCAGTAGAGTTCGAAGACACATCTACCACATATGGTTTTCTTAACGCGGTGCTAGTTTGTTCTGCATATATGTAAATAGCTGAGCGCATACGGATTCAAGGGGTTCAACCACAGGCGCTGACTGCCTGCTATGGTTTCTGCTGCCGCGTAGTGCTGTCTTTACGCGGCAAGATAATGGCACAAAACTATAGAGAAATAACCGACCAAAGCATTCCGTCACAAACAGTGGCAAGACTGCTTTCCCCGCTTATTGCATGCCACTTTAGAAAGCGCGCATAAAAGTGCACTTCGTGGGAAAAGTAGCAAAGTTCCTTTGGTCCTGGCGTCCTTAAGTGTGCTGTTGTTTACTACCGCGTCGTAGCGGTATTAAATAGTGCTAAAGTTTTCCACACCCACCTTTCCCGACCCGAAGCGTCTGGCGATGTAAAACCAAGCCTTCGGGGCACCTGGAACCGTGGCGTAGAGGCCTGCTGCGCGCTTGAGGAGGGGACCCTCAGCGCGGCTGTGGGTCTGCACCTGCTCCAAGGTTAGGGCAGCTGGGCTCCGCCCGCTGGCATGAACATATGAAGCAAGCACTGAGAGTTTAACGCCACTTTAAAAATATAGTCCAGGCAGCCCTAATAACGCACCCCGGGCCCGTATCTTGTATTTGTAAAGTTT
Source organism: Amblyomma americanum (assembly GCF_052857255.1). NCBI lineage: Eukaryota > Metazoa > Arthropoda > Arachnida > Ixodida > Ixodidae > Amblyomma > Amblyomma americanum. Next base: position 55,625,182 of record NC_135504.1, read on the forward strand.
CGGCTAGTCTTCGTTTCATTTAGTCATCTGCCACTCGTCCTGGTTATTTGTGACGTAAACCGTGGACATCATCCTCGCCGTGGCAGGAACATGACTAAAATTTAGTCGTGACCTTCGCCATGAAAACACACCACAATGATGCCGTATTTTGGAACGTTTCATTCAGTTTTCGTTACATTTGGAACTCTGCAATTGGTCGCAGCTAACGATGACATAGGCCATGGGGAACGACGTCAGGCTTGTCGTGGCAGTAATACACCCATGACGTCTGTCGTGCGAACTATCCCCACGTGCATGCTGCACCGACGGATCGGCGCTACATTCATCTAGGTAGGAATCAGCAGTGTCTGTGTGATGAATGGGCGAACATAGTCCGTCTGGTCCTACTGCACGCGGTGACGGAAGGGTGAATAGTGGCGGAGCCGGCCGGGCCTGTGATTGGTGCTTTCCTTTCCTACCTTTGCTTTTCTTGTCGTCACAATTGCCGTCGCGAGTGAAGTCCCAACTAAATAAAACGGTAACGGTAGGAAACGCTTAAAATGCGGCTCCTGTGCAGTGCTTACTCTAAGGTCCAATTAGTTGTTATGCTTGTCACAATGTTACAAACATTACCCTCTTGTGGTGGTTGTGTGTAACCAGCGCTTTGCCTTTCGCGGAAGTTTTGGTAACTCTTTTCTTTGTGTTTATGTGAGAATCTTCCTAGGATTCGTGAGATGGTCTGAATATAGCAAAATACGTTAACAATAACTATTGTCATTACTTTGCAAACACATCTGCATCTTGAAAAGGTTTTAAATTTGCGAAAACAATCTATAATTACGCCGAAATTAACCATAACGCATTTATTAATTAAAAAAAAAAGTCCTGCAAGAATAAGCCTCATACAGGGCGCGACAGGGCATTGGAGCTTTTTAGGCCAAGCTAGTGAGATCAGTGCTTGCGTTTATCTTTTTCAGGGCCCTGCATATTCACACGAGGCTTGGCTCGCTTCGATTTCTATCGTTTGCCAGAATGTTTAGGGCATTACGAGAGAAAAAAAAGAATACAGGTACATGCGGGTACCTTGATTTAATAGAACTTATCGGGCAAATTCGTTCAATATAGATGCAAATACAGAACTGCACGAACGAGACAGGGACGGCGAAGTGGCAAAGACACGCACTAACGCAACCTAACAAATTTACTACGGGAAGGAACACAAGGGGTATTCATAACCGATCTCAGCGTCTCACTTTTAATCTAATCGAAACACGCTTGCCTGTCAACAAGTGCGCAAGAAAAAATAAAAACTAGCAGAAAAATTATCGCCTGCAAATTGTTCCTCTTCTGCAGGGCCGGTCCACTGTATGAAAATATTGAAAGCCATAAATGTCGTTAAGCGAAAGCCGACGCTCGAGTGCCTCACGATCTGGACAGCGGAAAAAACAACCGTTTTATAGCAACAAAAGAGCTTAGTCTGTCTAAAAGCACAAGTGCAGACACCTCCCCCCCCCCCCCCCCCCCCCCCAAAAGAAAAAAAAACGGTACAAGTTGTCTTTCCCCCTGAAAAAAAATTTATAATAACAATGCAAAGCGAAACTATTCGCTCTAGTCAGCGTCACTAAACAACAAAAAAGTGCAAAAAAGGCACCATGTTTTTGGCCTGTTTTTCGTTCGATTGTAACCGACTTGGTGCTTATTAGCACTATTTTCTTTGTTGACTGATGTAGGTTTCCTGAGCCTAAGTAAGGTTTTCTGTTGCTGCGACCTGGTGCTTTTTTTCGCTGTTTTGTTTTTCAGTGACGCAGACTGAAGCGGATAGCATCGTACTGCTTTGCTGTTTTTCTTAGGGCTTGCCCCGCTTTTATGGCTGCCTGCACTTATGCATGTAGACAGATTAAGCTTCTTTGTTGCTATCATCATCATCATTTATTAACCCTTAAGGGTCCCGTCAGGGACATTACATAAGGGGGGGGGGGGTGGTACAGGGGTGTTCAGCCGTCATACATGAATATAAATAGAATGAATATAAATATAGAAGGAATATAAAAATACAGAAAAATATAGAAAATATAGAATAGAAAAAAAGAAAGTAGAACAAGATGAAAAAAGACAGAAGTAACAAATTCAAATAATCACGTCATGACAGAGTGTAGCAGAAATATAAACAAAAACAAATTGCAACTTTGGAAGTAGCACAGGATGGTCAGTTAGCAGGGCTTGAAAGCTGGCATAGGGTGCAGGAAAAAATTATTTGTCGTGGAGATAGTCGATTAGGAGCTGTCTGAATCTGGAAGGATTAGTCTCAATGATAATGTGTTCGGGGAGGTTATTCCAGCTTTCTATAGCACTGGGAAGGAAAGATTTATTGAAATAATTGGTGGAGCCGTGCAAACGCTGTATGCTTAAGGAGTTAAATAAACGACGAGATGATCGTACCGGAGCTCGTAGAAGGTTTTCTCGAAGTGCTGGAAAGTTAAAGTACAGTTTGTGAAAAAGACAAAGAATTGAAGTTTTCCTGCGAAAGGCTAATGACTTGATGCCGAGAGATGATTTCAACGCTGTGATGCTGAGCTGAGATTTATACTGTGAGGTGATGAAGCGTGCTGCCCGATTCTGGATGGCTTCGAGTGAATCTATCAAGTAGGCTTGGTGAGGATTCCATATTGTTGAGGCGTATTCTAGTTTAGTTCGAATGTACGTTTCATATGCTAGTTGTCTGGTGGCTGCGGTGGACATGGAAAGTGATCGCCTGATGAATCCGAGTGATCTGGAGGCACTAGCACATAGTTTCGTGATGTGATTAGCCCAGGTTAGGTTGGTTGTTATCTCGATGCCGAGGTACCGGTATGAATTAGTTTGGGACAGCGCTATGGAGTTCAGGGAGTACGAAAAATGAAGAATCGAACGTTTACGTGAGATGTGCATGAACTTGTTGTTGTTTCCACTGTCCAGATCGTGAGGCACTCGAGAGCTTGCTTTTGCTTAACGACATTTACGCTTTTCTATGTTTTCACAGAGTGGACAGGCGCTGTTTTGGACTATCAGTTTCTACGCACTAGTTTTCTAGCTGGTTTGGATTCTTGGCTGAGCACTTATTCACGTACCAGCATTTTTTAAAATTAAATTTCAAGTGAAATTTTGAGATCGCTTATATATATCAATTCTTTCTGCTTCACATATGCAGTAAAGTTGTTAACCTGCGTTTGTGTGCGTCTTTGCCAATTCGCCATTTCCGAAAATGTAGTGGACTCTAAACTGTTGTGATTACGTGGCTGCCTTTTCCTTGTAGCATATCACAAGCGACAGCCTGAAACGGTTGTGAATGTGACGAAACACAGATCCCCAACAATTAACATGCCATGTTTTCTGCTTGCTGAATGCTTTACCTGTGACAAGTCGCGCCTATTTCCCGATTACCATTAAGCGTAGCGAAAATTGTCCCGCGTTTCGGGAAGCGAAATCATAGTATTTTATTTTTGAGCCTTACTTGTGAAAGGCATGAAACGTGCGCTATGCTTCAATCAGATGTACTCAAGTGGCTTTTAGAGATTTAAAATAAAGAACCCAATTACCGCCATACGCTATAGCGATCTTTTTCCTCCAGGGAGAAACGCAGCTGCATTGAATAGAGAAATGCTTTCAAAAGCGAGATGAAACTGCCAGATCGCTGTTGCACTGGCGTGCAAATACAACCTATCGCAACTGCCTTGAAATGCCCCTTTTGCGTGCTCTGTTATGGCTCTCTGTGGTTCTGAAAAATCAGAAAGAAAAAATAATCAGCACGAAGTACGTGCAAGTAGAAACATGGCGCGAACTGCTAGGTAGTAAACATCGGTTCTATTTCACAGCAGACTGTTTGAAGACCCGAAACCGTGTTTCAGGAGAGCTCCAGTCACACTGTAGATGTGTACAGCTTACTCGCCGCGACGGCTGGGCTGCGTTTGGCTCCAGAACTCGATGTTGCGGACTGTCGAACCAAGGCCGCAACGGCCACCATTAACGTTCCATTCGGGGGGTTGCAAACAGAAGCCGCGACGAATGTAAACTAGAATGATACTGCATTCCACTGTTAAGGTGCTTTAAGAGACCCGATAGTTTTTTGCGCCTGAACTGCATATCCAGTGCTCAAAGAAGCCAGGTAGACGGTTTGGTAAGGCGTCACAATGGCGCTTAATGCTTTACAAGAATTAGCGAAATTTTTGTTCAGAGTGCACACAACGGCTAAAATTCAAAGCACCGGATCGCAAAGACCTGTCAAGTGAACAGTGGAGAGAGTGTGAAGTCACTCTCCGCTTTTAAGGTGGACGTGATGCCTTAAGTTCAGAACAACCCAGATTGATTGTATTAGTGCCGGAGAACTCTGTCCATACAAAAATAACGGATGATGTTCTACCAAGCCAAGTGCTTTGTTACATATTGTTTAGTGCGTTTGTGAGATTGAAAAAAAGCACCCCATTTGTAACATCAAGGATGTTCAATTCATCTGGGTCAAGGGAGTCACTGGTTTTTGAAGCACACTCTATACTTTGCTGCAACGGGTGGGAAGGATTGAATTTTGTCAACGTCCGTCGGATTTTAACAGAAGATTCGGAAATATTGCTGAGTGTTTGCTTAGCTCTCGAACCTCGGAAAAACGTAAATTAAGGTTGGATGACGAGGCAGAACCGGATTTCCGGACTCCTGTTGTATACCACTGTTTTCCCATTCATATAAACGGCGATGTCACGTGATGTCTAATCAAGCGTCGACCAAATAACGCAGAACTGCGCCACGTTTTAGAAATGTGTGAAAAATAACCGGAATAGCAGAGGTCTTTTGTTGTTTGTGTGTTTAATGATTTACAGATTCGCACTACTCAGACGCGCATCGTTAAAGTTATAGTGGGGCCGAAAGCTTGATTTGTAGCTGGAGCTACGCTGGGCTACCAGTCGAGCATTTCGCGGTACATGGGAGAGGTCTGTTCATGGAGTAAGGAAAAATTAGAGTAGAGGCCGTCACGTGACATTTTTTGAAGCCGGAAACGAGTTCGGCTCCATATTGCCCGGGTTCGTTCTTGTCTGTTTTTATCCGCACTCTTGTTTACGTTTCTCCGCTCGCCCGTTTCAAACTACGCGAAGGAGCCGGCCTAAAGAGACTCCAGTGCGTGTGGCGCTTACGGGAGACGTCGGAAGCGTTCGTGCGAGACATTCGGCTACTTCCAGTTATTGCTCTTTGCCGCGTCGTATCAGCACCATCCCCGCTCTCTCGTTCGAACGAAACAGTCCGGCCTTGGATGGTCATAATCAAGTAGCATTCGACGAAGTTACTTATCGCCACTGCGGTAAGCGCGGGAAGGAACTTTCACTTATTGCGGTGGCCCAACCATGGTACGCAGTGTCTTTTGCCGCTTTTGCCTGCGTCCTTTTTGCGACGGTGGAGGTATGCATCCCTGGGTGGCTTGCAGGCTGGACTTGGCGAAATATACTGGTATACTTGCATCCAGTTCATCCTAGTCCAGTGTTAATTGCAGGAATAGAAGGTTAATTTCACCAGATGAGGTGAAGGGCACAAAATTTTTGTTCATTGAAATTGTGTGTAACTATGCAGCTGCTGCCAAAATGCAGCAGGAGAAAAGAAAACCTAATCAAGCATACACTTTGAAGAGCATGCTTGTTTGTGCTTTTTTTCTGAGATAAACTGTTATCCATGGTGCCACTGAAATAGATTGCGCTGTGTATATTATGATGCTTCCACCTTAATGAAGTCAAAAGTACAGTGATGTGTTTTTGGCACATAGGCAACTCAGGCCATCATGCGCCAAACTGAGGGTAAGGAAAATTGTTTTCCGCTGACTTTTTTAGAAATATTAATTGTCGGTGGTGTAGAGGGCGTAAAAACCGTTTTGTACTACCTAATGATGAAGGAAAAAAAGAAATTTAATGAATGGGCAATATTAAGAACTTTGTAGAAGGTCGGGTATTCTCAGCAGGCATCCTTGGCGGGGCAAAGATGTTGAGCTTCCCAACTAGTAAAACAAAACAGCAGCTTTCTTAGAAATGAGAAGGTGGCTGAGGTGTATAAAAAATGAAGCGAATCAGTGGATAAAATTTTATAGTTTCATGAGAAAACTTGCTTCTCCTAAAAGCTAAAACACATGTCCTGTCAGCAATTGCATCTTCAATCAAAAGAAACATTGGGTGTAAAGGAATATGTTCATTACAAAACTAAGTAAAACATTTATTCCTAAGTTTTTCAAGTTTTGTGCATGAGTATGAAATGCGATTAACTGTCAGGTCATCTCCACATTTTTCACAAATCGGTTTGTCTTCACTGCTCAATAGAAAATTGTGTCTGATGTGCATGTGGGCTATACTGAGACGACATAAAGTAACTTCAATGAAACGCGCCTGGTGCAAACATAACTTCCATACACCCAGAACTCGCTTGACTATGTGCAGTTTGTCGTTTATTTCACTGTTCCAAGCTGTCTGCCTTTTTTTTTTAATTTCCTTTGCACTAATTTAATGCAATCCTTAAAGCACATATTTACTCGTTTATTTCCTTGACATGAGAGTGAGCAGCACATAAATCTGCTCTCTCCTTGCCTTTTATTCCTATACGACTCGGGACCCAGCACACTATGTTTTGTCCTAGAGCTGTTGCCGTGACAATGTTGTGTATGTTGTCACCAATCATAGGAGTGAAATTGTATTGTTACCATAGGAGTGATTGCATTTCTAGGGTGGAGAGCAGTAAGTAAACTTAAAAAGTTTGTGCAACTAATACTGTTTGTGAGGTTCTCGTATACTATTTATTCAATGGCTACACTGACGGCGTAGCATTCGGCAATGAACATTTATGCGCACTGCGGAAGCGTATTTTATTCCAATTCCTTTTTATCACTGCGCTTCCCAAGTAAATATCTGTTTTTGAACCATCGGTGTAAAAAGGTGTGAAAGTACTGTATTTATCCTCAAGTGCAGGAAATTCTTGTGTTACATGTTGCTGTGGAGTCAGTTTTTTGCGGAACTGTGTAAGAGTGAAATCACGGATTATATGAAAATTATACCATGGAGGCAGTGGATCTCGTTTTCGAGCAATGCCAGGTAATGGCAGTGTAAAGTACTGCCTTTAAATTAAATCTCTCTGAAAATTTTTAGTACATGGCTCTTCCTGGAAGCTTTTTGTGTCCAGCTTGCTGGCACGAGGCAACACTTTGTATATGAGAGCATAGTGATTTTTGAGTGGACAGCTGTCAAATGTGCAAATGAGGTTTCAAAAAATCTTTCTTTGCTAGAATGAATTTAGAGCTTCGTGCATGGCATCCCTAAGCAAGGTTTCTGATGTCGGGTTGTTTGCATGCTATGCTCGCATAACGGTGGCCCACATACTGGCCACACTTTAATCACTCTCGGTAGTGGATAGCACAACCATCTTAGTTTTACGCTAGAGTGTGCATGTCTCTGCTTATGGCTGGGTCGTGAACAATGCTGCCATGCATGGTCATACCCCAGCCTAGTGTTCAGCCTGCCCTTTAATGCTGCTCTTGTTTTCAAATGTTGCAACCTGTCTTCATTGCGTATAGCTGGAAAGCTGTGTAAACAGGGCCTTCTGCTACAGTAGTGAGGACAAGAAAGATCCTCTCGTATTTTGTTTTTGATCTCGAATGTTGTATTCATCTTCATAACATGTTTTTGTGTGGCTGCCCATGCCAGGAATGCTTTCTCATACAGCAGTGAGGATGGACAAATATAGTAAAAAGTTAGAGTTCTTGACCCTGAATGCAAAATGTAGTATCAGAACATGTTCATAAAGGTGGCCGTGCCAACAATGACATTTGATTGACAACTACAAGAGTTCCTCATACAGGTGACAGAAACAGAGAGGGGTCGAAGTGCCTATAGTAGCATGGCAGGGGAGGATATATGGTGGGGGGGGGGGGGTGTCGCCCCCTCCCAAAGCTAGAAATTTTACTTATGAAAACCATGCTGAACCCCTTTTTCTCAACGAAAACAGTCCAAAATATATGTTTCAAATAGGACGGGCCCTCTTAAAGAATGATCCATAAATCCGTCCATTGTAGCACAGCAACACAGCATGTTTCACATCCACAGATCTAGTTTGGAGCACAATATATATGACCGCAGCTTTTCAGACTGCTTCAGAAGTTTTGAAGCACCCAGTGCAGTGGCTGCAGGAAGTGTCACAGTGCTGTGCAATATTTCAACGCTTATTTTATGTTTAAAGTGGAGAGCTGCAGCTGTACGCACCAAATTTCACTACTTGTGAAATACTAGCTTGTAATGTTACTACTGCATAGTTGCACACTTTACTTGTGATCAACAATACAGGCAATGAAAGTGAATTTATTGTACGTAATGAACTCATGCAATTATTTTTTTTCAACATAACCACAGGCATAATTGAAATTCAATGCACATGTTGATCCTCATTTCACTAAGTGCTTTTTACCGCAAATAACTCACAGAACATGGACACCATAAACACGTGTGAGAAAAGGCCTCCAAATTCAGTTAGAGCTTCACCGTTTTCACACTTCTTGACCATGGCCTCAACCAGAACAGCAATTGCAATTATTATTAGCAAATATTAGCAATTATTATTATTATTCTGAAAGTAGACGAAAATAAAAAATGATAGGGTTCAGAATGTCAGTTACACGCACAGCTGCAATACGAAAGGATACCGCTCGAGTGGGATAGTTGGGGTATTATACGGGCAACCCAACTCATCGATAACAATTTTTCTTGAAAAGTTTGAAACTATCGTTGCAGAAATATGTGGTGGGAAATGCAATGTGATCATTGTGGGAGATGTTTACCTGCTACAGGAAACTGGCCTAACAAAGCGCGCGATCAAAAATACAGACTTGACCTCGATATGAACGAATACACTTGAGCCCGGCACGCCACACAAATAGCTCCCAGACGCTTCAGATGTTGTATGCTTCAAACGGCCATGCAACAGAGTTTCTGTATACTAAGAACAGAGCGAGCGCAGCTGCTGCCTTTACAATACAACCCTCCGCCCATGTTATGGCCCCCGCCGCTAACATAGGCGCAATGACCGAAAAACAAAATTGGCAGTTGTAATATAGTGTTAGGGCGCTCGACTACTGATCAGGAGTTCCCGGGTTCGAACCCGACCGCGGCGGCTGCGTTTTTATGGAGGAAAAACGCTAAAGCGCCCGTGTGCTGTTCGATGTCGGTGCACGTTAAAGATCCCCAGGTGGTGGAAATTATTCCGGAGCCCTCCACTACGGCACCTCTTTCTTCCTTTCTTCTTTCACTCCCTCTCTTATCCCTTCCCTTAGGGCGCGGTTCAGGTGTCCAACGGTATATGAGACAGATACTGCGCCATTTCCTTTCCCCAGCCCAAAACCAATTATTTTTATTATTATTATTTTTAATATAGTCAGCGCCAGTTGCAATCGCTGGAGCGTTGCAAGAACACGTATATAAGTAACAACAAGGTTTCACTGCCGATGGAAAAGGGAGCGCAAATGGCACACCTACACTGCACGCACAAAACACACACGAAACGTTCGCACTACACGCCGACGAACAGCCTGCAGCGCACGCCGTACTGAACCAATGGTGACTGAACAGCTCGAATGCTCCTCAGTGAACAGCGGCGGTCTCCCGACGGCTCCGATCAGTGTCGCAGTAGACGAAATGCCCATGCTATTGTTGTCGCCGAGAGCGTTCAAATCCGGGCACGCAAGAACAATTTTACGCTGAATTCCACCTTGAGAAATGGGCAAACGGCGCCAACGTCAGCCTGTGGGCACCACCAAAAACACAATTTCGAGCAGTTAAACCTACGCCGCACCTCAAATGGCACGCCGCAGCCCGCTGCTGCCGCCCGGTTTGTAAACAAGCTGCCCGGACAAGATAATAATAATAATAATAATAATAATAATAATAATAATAATAATAATAATAATAATAATAATAATAATAATAATAATAATAATAATAATAATAATAATATTAATAATAATAATAATAATAATAATAATAATAATAATAATAATAATAATAATAGGTTTTTGGAGATAGGAAATGGCGCAGTATCTGTCTCATATATCGTAGGACACATGAACCATGCCGTAAGGTAAGGGATAAAGGAGGGAGAGGAAGAAGAAAGGAAGAAAGAGTTGCCGTAGTGGAGGGCTCCGGAATAATTTCGACCACCTGGGGATCTTTAAGGTGCACTGACATCGCACAGCACACGGGCGCCTTAGCGTTTTGCCTCCATAAAAACACAGCCGCCGCGGTCGGATTCGAACCCGGAAACTCCGGATCAGTAGCCGGGCCTCCCGATCGAGAAAAACCACGTCACTTCCTCTACACTTTTCTCCCATGCTGTTGTATGGGAAGGGCCTCTCCTGAGTTTTCCTTCCTCCATGGGACAGTTAGTCGCATGCGCCGTTACGATGGCAACCAAAGAGGAGCAAAGTCACGCGGAGCAGGAGCTGTGCGCATGCGCCGATACCATGGTAACCACAGAGACCCCACAGCTGCGCCGCGTCCTCCGTCGCCGCCACTCCGCACGCCGCTCTATCACCCGAACACCGCGTCGCATAATAATAATAATAATAATAATAATAATAATAATAATAATAATAATAATAATAATAATAATAATAATAATAATAATAATAATAATAATAATATTTTTTGGGGGGAAAGGAAATGGCGCAGTATCTGTCTCATATATCGTTGGACACCCGAACCGCGCCGTAAAGGAAGGGAAAAGGAGGGAGTGAAAGAAGAAAGGAAGAGGAGATGCCGTAGGATTGCGTTTGAGAGGCGGAGATGTACAATGGGCGTCTCTATGAGAACGTTTGACATGCATGCAGAGAAGGAGACTCCAGCCGCTGCTAAACGGCGGTATATACAAGAGAAGATTAACTTTTTCGATCCTGAAGTTGTCGCCCGGCAGTTGGCTTGAACCGAATAAGAACGCTGCAGTCTGTGTGTACGTGAAACAAAGTATCACCGCTGTCAGACATCTCCCTTCGATCGCGGTGAATAATGATGAAGCCTTGCTCGGCTTCTGGAAAAGGGTATTATCATCCAAGGAGTCTGCGTTGCACCGGGAACAGCTGTCCAGCAGTCGATTGATGTGGTTGTCACGTGTATACCAGCCTACGGCACGGTTTCACAGTTGTGTGTGACTTTGGGTGATTTCAACAGGAAACAGGACTCTCGTAGTCAGTGTATGAAAAAAAAGTTTGACCTCAATTTAGCTTCGGACACTCACGTCCAGACTACACAATGGGGACCTACTATAGAGCTTGTATACTAAAGAGGTTCTACCAAATAGCAATACTGTATCGAGAAAATTGAGACCACTGCATGCTACTTCACAGACCATCGGGCAGTCCTCGGCTCGGTCCAGCAAATTGAATAAAAGATGTTTACACCCAATGCCTCTCATTGCTAAACATACAGTGATTACAACAAGCTCAGCCAGTAAAACGTACCTCTCGCTACGTATATATCCTGGCATAGCCGAGCTAAGCTACTGCCATTTTTTTTGCACTGCAGCCGAATCCCATAATAGCGCTCCAGCTGCACAATAGCACGTTTATGCCCAGGTTAAAAACAACTCAGGTGTTTTATTTGCTTCAGTTTCCCTCCTTGTTTCTTTGTTTTCGCTGCATAAAGCCACGTTTCATTTGAGACTGCTTGTCATAACATTTTCTCCGCTTCCTGGTTTAATAATGCAGAAGAGAAACTTGTTCCAACTGTCACATAGTCTGGGCGGCTGTTAGCGAAGTTTGCTCTTACCGGGGCATGCGGCTTGCAGGATTGTTTTCAAAGATTCCTGGTCAATTACTAAAAATTAAAATGGGACACTTAAGATCCACTTTAAGGGTATGACGCGATAACGTACTGCATTAATTCTCATATAAGCAAAAAATTAAAATTGGTTTTTGGGGAAAGGAAGTGGCGCAGTATCTGTCTGACATCTCGGTGGACACCTGAACTGCGCAGTAAGGAAAGAGATGAAGGAGGGAGTGAAAGAAGCATGGAGGGAAAAGTGCCGTAGTGGAGGTCTGCGGAATAGTTTCGGCCACCTGGGGATCTTTAACTTGTCCTGACATCGCACAGCACATGGCCACCTTTTTGCACTTCGCCTCCACCGAAACGCGGCCGCCGCGGTCGGGTTCGAACCCTGGAACTCCTGCTCAGTAGCCGAGTGCCCTAAGTACTGAGCCACCGCGTCGAGAAGTTCATTCTCTACTTGGCATTCATCAATCGCCGGGAGTGCACGTATAACTCTCCTGGCGGAGTGGTGCGTCGGTTAAGCGATGCGCCACTGCCCTGCGATGGCAGGTGCTCTCCGCAGCGCACCTTCTCGGACCTAGGTTGCTCTTCACGAGCGAGCAATAAGTAACTGTCTCCCTCCACGGTGACAGTTCCACGGTGACCCCTGTTTTTTCTGGAGAGCGGGCTCTTTAACCCTGTCGTGTTAGAAACCAGGGACATCGTGAGTTGGCAACGCGAAGGCATTCGAAGCTATTGATGCCTCTGCCGTGAGTGGTGGGCCTTATGAGATCCCTACAGGTTACTCTTCCTAGCAATAATCCACCGGGGCTTTCATGCACGCCACGCGCCACAGCTGACAGGTGGAGGCTTTACAGCGACGAATTTGGTCTGGTGAGCTCACGCCCCTTCAACCAATGTGCTTTTTTCGCTCTGGTTACGCCACTCATGACGTACTGTCCGCCAAGCAATCACAATTTCTCCGGACCACACAGGAAGGTCGCCGCCACCTTTTGGCTGCCGTGGGGCTTATATATTAATGCACAAATTCGAAGCTTGTTCAAGCTCTGCCGCTGTGTTGACCAGGCTTGTTCACGATTCAGTACCGGAGCTGAGCACATATTGAAGTCGGTTTGCACCGGTAAGGTATCGAAGCCTAACGATAGACACTCGCCGTCATCATCATCAGCCTTACTATCCCCACTGCAGGGCAAAGGCCTCTCCCATGTCTCTCCAATTAACCCTGTCCTTTGCCAGCTGCGCCCACTATGTCTGCAAACGTCTTACATTCATACGGCGGCCTCACCTGCTGCCGCCCGTGCTACGCGTGCCTTCTTTTTGAATCCGCTCCATTACCATTAAAGACCAATGGTTACCTTGCCTTCGCATTTCATGCCCTAATAAAAATGCCCTGCCCAAGCCCATTTATTCCCCTTGATTTCGACTAGAATGACATTGACCTGCGTTTGTTCCCTCACCCACTCTACCCGCTTCCGGTCCTCCTAACGTTACACCTTTCAAATTTCTTTCCATGGCTCGCTGCGTTTTCCTTAACTTAAGCTCAACGCTTTTCGTTAGCCTCAACGTTTCTGCCCCGTAGCTGAGTACAGGTAAGATGCAACTGTTGTACACTTTTCTCTTGACGGAATTGGTAAACTGCCATTCGTGATCTCAGAGGAACTGCTATATGCGCTCCACCCCATTCTTATCCTTCTAGTTATTTCCCTCCCATGATCCGGATCAGCTGTCACTACCTGCCCTAAGCAGACGTATTCCCTTACCCCTTTCAGCAACTCGCTTTCAATTGTGTACTGCTGTTCTCTTGACAGACTGCCGAACATTACTCAGGTTTTCTGCATGTTAATTTTTAGACCAACCGTTCAGCACTGCCTGTGTAACTCAGTGATCATGATTTGCAGTTCAGCCCCTGAGCGGCTCAGCAAGGCAATGTCATCAGCGAATCGCAGATTGTTTAATTATTCTCAATTAACTCTTTCCCCCAATTGTTCCCAATTCAAGCCTCGGAATACTTCCTGTAAACAGGCGGTGGATGGCATTGTCGAGACAAGGACACTACTTCAGTCGAAAACAGGGCTTGTATCGGTCAATTTAGCCGCGAATACCGGAGGCTATGCTGCCCAGACTGGCGGGAAAAAATTGTGTGGCACTTTTTTCAACCATAAATGTTCAAACTAGAACATAGCCAGAGAAAGCCATGCAATCGATTATTCCTAAAGATATAAGATATATATAGTTTTTCCCAGTGTACCTTTGTTCACTTGCTGCCATTCGTATTTGTGGATAAGGTTACCATAATAGATTGAACGAATTAAAGCGTTTGTTTTAAAGTTTCTAAACAGTTTAAGGTGTTTGAATTAAAGTTTTTGTATGCCCCACGTGTTCGAATACAAATTTGTGGCGTCGCAACCGGCGCTTATAAATTCATACCGAAGCTGAAAGTACAGAAGTACAGCGCTGTGGATTTCCACATGATATGGTCTATGTTTGCTAATGCCGCACGTATCATTCTAGATCAAAAACACATTCCAAAAAGTCCTCTGTCTTCTTTAGCATGATTCATATCTATGGACGCCTATCGTGTAATCTACGTCATGAATCTCCGTGCCCCGTTGCGGGATAAGATGTGCACTCACCGCCTTGATGCACGCGGCGTGAAGTTGGTGTACATGAAGCTGCGTATCTTCGAAGTTCTATTTTGCTGTGCGCTCCTATTGGCTGTCGAAAACTTCCTTCACATTATTCTACTTTTTGGCGCGGAACATTATGTGCGCACCAGAAACTAGAATTGAGTCGTTAAAATAGCGTACCTCTTCTACGGCAGATTTCTTCTGAGAAAACGCAGTAAAGGAAGATAATTTCCTCTCTTCGCCTGGAGAGAACTGAAAGCTCGTGTCAAGCCATATAAGGCGCCTTGCAGTAAGTGTTCAGCCTGTAGCTGACACACTTAGCAATGAAGTGTTTTCAAGCCAACTTTCCTTGTGCTACACTAGTAATTGTGAGGCAACTGTGGAATATTGTAAAATATTATTGTGAGCATATGGATGGGAAAGGTGTAACATTCCGATGCATAGAACTTGCTTTTAAAGTGTCTTGCGCTCGAAGCGAGTAAAGACTGCCGTGGGAAGCAAATGGAACGATTTTTTTTTGCAATAATTGTGAGTCATCTGTCGAAGATTGTGAGATACCATTTTTAACATAGTCACGGGATTGGTATAACGTTGTAATGCGTAGAAAGATCTTGCTTTTAAGCTTCGTCCTCCGTTTGCACCGACTGGTTAAGATTGCCATAGAAAACCAAAAAAAGGGGGTTCGCTTTGGACAATAAATAGCACGAAACTAAAAGCGCCCCACAAAGGGATCAGTTGCTGTACGGATTGTTATGGTGCAATCTTATAATTGAAAAAAAAATTGCGTTTATAAACAACTTCCTGTTCAAAAATGCGCTTGCACAGAATTTCTGGTTACGATTCTGCTGTCACCGCGCTGGGATCAACGTGATAAGATAGGCCGAATTCACGGAGCGCACACGTTCACGCGGAAGCTTAAGAAGCTCAACTGAAATTGGGTCCTGCAAACAAAGGGTAGAATTGTTTCGCGAGCGTACCGTTGAGAACCAAATGATACCTTCTCTTATTCTGGAAGGGATAACCAGTTATATCTGTTTGCAGGAAAGCGTAGGCGCTTATTATGTTTTTGTGGCGGAGCAAACTATTGGTTTCAAGTTCAACCTAACGCTCTTAGCAAGCAACACATTTTGAAGCGAAAGCTTTACTGGCCGCGAGCTTGCGATTTCGCCATGGTGGTGCTCCGAGGAGGCACATGACGTCACAACGCGCGCCTCGCCACGTATATTAAAGCGAAAGCTGTACTGGCCGAGAACTTTGCGATTTCGCCGTGGCGGTGCTCCGAGGCGGCACATGACGTCACAACGCGTGCCTCGCCGCGGAGCCGAACAGGTCTGGCCGGGCCGGCGGTGGCTTGCGCACTGGGCGCGAAATACAGACGTGCTCCAAGTCTCCGCCAGTGCGGTCAGAGTGCGCCGAAGCCGCCGAAAGCGTTGGCGGTCAAGCGCATTTGCAGTGTAGAGGGTCTCACTTTGGCCGACGTGACGTCGCCATGCAGCGCGCTCGTTACGCCGTAGTATAAACGCGCCTTAACAGAGGCTGTGCTTAACCGCTAACCAACGTATTCGGTGGCAGCATCTATGGCAGCCACTGAGCCCCCCCCCCCCCCCCCCCCCCGCACTCTCACAGAATAAAAAAACCTGTGCCGCGGCTCGGAATCGAATCAGGGCCTTTGGCGTTCGAGGCGGAGACTCTACCACTCAGCTACGACGGCTCAAGCTTTAACCATGAATAAAGGCGCATCTAGTGAATGCACTCTTGCGATGCAGAAGTCTCCGCGCTTTCGATACGTATATCTTGGTGTCGCCACTTCGCGCACTTTAGCGTGCGCTCCCAGACACCCTTAGAGCGTGGGGGGGGGGGGGGGGTAGCGGTCTCGGTCACAAAGGAGATGCCCTCGACTCAGCGGGGCAAGCTCAGCCGTAGATCAGCTACCAAGTGACAATGGGGTTTGTCGTTTGGAGCCCAGCTTTCGCCGGTCGCAAGCCAGAGAATGGGTCGGAGTGAAAGGTTCACAAAACAAAACTGTTTATACAGCTAAGAGACGATACAGAGATTTCACAATCACTCGTACGAGCACATACAGAGAAATTCACATATACAATGCAACTCATGCAAAGTAACAATCTAGAGAGATTACAATTTAACAAAACCTTTGCACCTAAAGTGCTCCAACACAGAAAGAGACAAACAAAACACAATTTGTTCACCGGGCACTGCGACAGTCCGACGACCTGAGGAGCAAGAAGGGGCCGATCCGCAGACTGGTGCACGTTGCCTCGCTGGTCCTTGGCTGGTCGAGTGGTGTTCTCCCGGGAGTCGAGCGGGCGCGCTTCTCGGAAGCTTAAACGGCGGCTCGGGCTAACCGACAGTGGTCGCAGCCCCTCATTTATAGGCGCAGACGGCATCAGTTTGTTCTTCGCGCCAAGGCAGGCGCGCACGTACACGCAGCTTCAACTGCACAAACTCCTCCTTCTCGCGCCGGGCGCGCGATCCCATTGGTCGAGCGCGGAAACCACCTTCTAGAACAATCTAGGTCATTCGCGGCACGCTGAGTCATCGGTGCAGGAGCGAAGGGGAGAGGGTATCACTTTAGCGCGGTCAAGGTTACCCCCTTTCTGTTGACAGCGAGCAAAAACTTCGACATTCCAGAAAAATCGACGCCGCGCATATCTGTTTACTTTGGTGCCCCGCCGGCTAGCTGAGTGAAAAGCCCACGCACGGTTTACGCGCTCTCCGGAGGTTCACCCCCACCGGTTTTTTTTCGAAAATGCGCCGAATTTAGTCACACCTTACCTAACAGATCTAGGCCATCGGCAATTTTTTTCAGCGCCAGCTGTTAATGGGAGTTCGCTCTGAGTCGTCGCGTACCCGAAACCTGTTGTAATTGTCATAGGAATCCGTAAGTAAAGGTAAGCCAAGCCAGCAGCCAAAGCAAGGCAAGGGAGTGATACAAGGTAAGACAGAAAGAGGAGACGAGAGAAAAAGGAAGCAGAGAAGGAGATGGGAGAAATGTATCGGCGTGACTTCTGCCGTGGCGTGTTTTAACTGAGAAGTTGGTAGTAATTTTATTTCTGTTTAGTCATCGCAGACTGCTTGCGTTCAAGAGTGGGTGTAACTTTGCTTAACTTCGAAATTATCGTAATACGCTTGCTCGTGCTTCTTTGATTCACAGTCGGCTCGAAACGTGGAGAAAGAGAAAGGTTTCTTCTGCACTGCTAAGTAGCAACTGATAGCAGTTTTATCACTGCGGTCTCTACGCCTCCAAACGGTGTCTTATATTTCGTGCATAGCACTGTGGAACCTTTGTGATCAATATATTCGGGCAAAACACCGAGGGCGGATCAGAGCCAAACGAAATGTAAAGAGGGCCGCTGTAACAGGGCGATACGAAATTAAAAATTTCAGCCCTTGGAGAGCCGCTCATTATCATCATCATATAATATTATTTACACCTCCGAGGTGAAGATCAATTGGGATGGGATTCAGTCTCCCTTTATGGAAATAATCCTGATTTGTTGTTCGAATAGCAACTGTCTTGTTCACATTTCATTTGAACTATAGCAGCGTTTCTCGCATCTTTCCTTCGCGGTCGATTGGCAAATCGATGGCCAGGACGGGTGGCTCTTGTCACCCTTTAACCGCCCCAGTACTGTTGACCACTCACCTTCCGTCCACACAGTGCACCTTCTTTGTTAGGGCGTCGTAGTACAAAGCGAAGCAGTCCCCTCCAACTCCTGTGCTGTAGGGCTGCAGCACTTGCATGCACGCCGACATGGCGAGCGCAGCATCTGCTGCGTTGCCTCCACGACGCAGCACATCTACGGGATCAAAATTCAAAACAGTCAGGACAGCAAGAGAAGTTTGGGCTCACGTTGGAGCCCAAGGTTTTGTATGTACACATGCCTAATATTCCTATTCGCACCAATAAACAACACATAGCAAAATACACAAACAGCTTCGCCAGGTAACAAAGAGGTCCTTTGCAGCGACTGCTGAAGGCATAGAACTTCCTAAAAGTTAATTAGTAGTGCAGTCACCGTTGTAGGACGTCCTTAGGCAAACATGCCATGTTCATCTGCTGCTGACAGCCAGTGTTGACCAAGTGGTTCTGAACAGCTAAAAACGTGTCGAGCAGGACACGTAGAGTTGATAAGGTAGGACTGGCCGTGTGGAAATGTCCATGTATGTCTGGTAATGTAAACATGAAGACGTAGACCTGGCCCTGTGAAAATAAGCGTGTAGGCTTCGACGCACAGACCTGGAGACGTTGACGGCTGCATGTACACGCATATAAATGTACGCTTGGAATGTAAGCCGGAAGACGTAGCCTGGCTGTCCAAACAATATGCCGGGACGAGCATAAACGATTGAAAAATAAATTTCTCTCTTCGTGCCACGAGGCTAAGCGTAATGCAAAGACCTGAACATGTTCTGCTAAGCATGTAGATCTGTACGTGTGGAACTTACCATGTATACACGTTCATCCAACTCCAGATTGAATACGGCTCCGTACCGCCCGTGCTCCGTGGAGCGCACCTCACGGGCAGTTTGGAGCACCATAGCGCAGGTGCAATGAGGGCCGCAGACGGATTCTGTGCCACGTGGTCTGCTACAGGGTACTCACTGAGGCTCCTCAATTCTGACTGCTCGCAGCAGAGCGTTCGCATCCATAAAGTATCACAGCTGAACGGCACCGTCAGAGCACGCAACTTCGACTCGCGAAAAAGTAAGGTTTTCCCGTAGGCGGCTTTCACTTTGTCGTGGATTTAGAGACCATGAGGAGAAGCCATTGCTACCGTTGCGGCAGCATCGGACGTGCCGCACATACTTTTCAGCTACCACCGGTGCTTCGCGCCGCAACGTAAAAGCGAATTTCGCTTCATCCCGAAGTAAGAGCGCCGCGTTGCCGCGCTGCACTTTATGCACTGCAGAGAGGGGCAAGAATGCACGAACGATGATGTTTCATGTTCGGCCCTGCATAACGCTGGACATAAAACGTAGATTCCGGCTTAACAATACGACTCTTCTCGCTCAAAACTCGATGAAATTCTGCGAAAGTTTCCATAGTAGCCCAACACGATTGTATTACATGCGTTGAAGTGAGAAGCACTTTACTGAAATTACTTATTCGGCGAACAGAGGAGAGCATCTTGGTGCAGCTAACGATTCCGCGGCAGAAGCCACAATTTTGGCCCAACGCTAGCCGAGCCAAATACGAAACCTCATCTTCCCGGCATTCATGCGCTGGATGAAGTGTTTTTTAAGAAGCTCGCCTCGTGCAAGCTTTCCGCTTGGATAATAGTTAGAAACTCTATGCCGCCACCGGCTTTCGCCGTGCACGCGCAATACCTGCCAAGGCGCTGCGCGGGACGCCGGTGGTACGGTACCGCGTTCAGGCTGGAATTGGACAATCATGAACATTTAGTGGGAGATGTGGAACTGAACATGTAGATCTGCAGACATATGCCTCATATACCGCCTATAAGGGATAAGGGCGCCACTGAAAACCACCTAGCGGTAGCTTCCAGAACTTCGCTCAGGGCAGCTGTAGCTGCCATCCGTTCATCGCAGCGAGGATGGCTGCCGTTTGAGCAGCGATTACTCATTTTTACCTGGCTCCCACCGATTGCACACGTTGTACCATGCAGCAGGACAATGTGCGTCCTTGTGTAAAAATAAACCCACTCATGGCGTTGGAGGCATCTTGGAAAACAAAATTCCTACTCGGGCCAGCTGCTTCCCGTTGAGCAGAGGAGCATTAGATCGTGTCAGCAGGCTAATTGGCTGTTTTTTCATTATTTTTTTAGATAACTTTTCCTGAGGATTGCTAGCTCTTTTAAAATCCACCTGACGTCGTGGTTAAACCCGAAGCGAACTGTTTTGCCATCTGATATCAACATCGCGCTGGGACCGATCTCTTGGATGCCACTACTTTAGCATAGTGCGCTACGTTTAGCTTTGGAAAGGCGTAGTTCTCTCCGAAAGTGTTTCTAGCCTGATCCTTTTTTTCATACGTGCACTTATGCCGATGACAGTTGGCGCAGCTTGAAGACTCATTAACTCTAAGCTTGTTTGGCGAGTTGGTTGCTCGTGACTTATAAAACACGCAGAACCATGGCCGCGTCGAACCTCGTGTCTCATCTGTTTTCTGTTGGCTGTAATAAACGCCCATCCAAAATTAACTGCAATCCAAACCAAGGAAAAGTGCCTTAAAAAGAACTCAAAAATATGCAGCGCTCTGCTACAGAAACGAAATCCTAACAGAGATACACAGTAGTGAGCCTATTGGCTTACTGACTGAAACGACGACGCCAGCGATTGTCTAAAGATTAAATATATCCTGACGATTGCTTCAAATGATTTCAATAGAGCAAATATGGATGGTTTGGTTTTTGGCGGAAAGATGGGAATAACAACCGAGGTACTAAAGTGAAATGCAGACTGCGATCCCGATCGTGCCAGTGGAGCTAAAAAAATAGTCTATGACGCTTTTTGTGAGTATTTCACATCCGATCAGGAATAAACTGTTTCTGGGCGTGCCTGTTAGTTCGTGTAACAGTGAGATGGAATTGCATGCTTCTTATCTGCTGACCCGAACGCCGAGTGAAACAAATTCTCATTGACACAACGTTGGTACGTATACGGCTAGCGGCCGGTGCGCCCGACCCCCTCCCCTCATGTACTTTGCAGTTCCGCCTCCATCTGCACGGCACCTGCACGCTTGCAGGTGTAGACTTGGGAAGACTAAATTTATCATACGACCTCAAGATGAAGGCCTGCAGACGCGTACCCTGTGAAGTAGACCTGGGTACTTAGAGTTGGCTTTGTGCACCCGGATGCATGCCTCCAGACCTTGAAGTGTGATATCGGGGACAAAAAATACTCAATTGCACGCGAGCGCGCAAAAAACGCGTCCCTGGGGGATATGTATTTTTTCATTTCCACCTCGATTCCAGCTAGAAGGGGCGGTGTCTGAGAAATCCCACAGAACGGTGTCCCAATCCTTCCATTTTATGTGCGAAGCAATGCTCTAGCAGCATGCCACACCGACTTGCTGGTAAAATTTGTAAAAGAAATGCGGTTTGAACAGAAACCAGTGTTGCAGCATACGCTGGGAAGCGTCCCAATTTGTCAGCTCATCGTGCAGTCTGCTTCTCTTACCAGAGCCCAGGGAGGCAGGGCAGACGCTTCCAGACGAGCACCCCTTGGCGCACAAAACGTGCACACGCTATTTTAGAAACAATAGGGGGCTGTAGTGGCGCAGCGATGCATTATACAGCTAACTGTGGGGCGTCCTGGGAACTGCTCTCCACGATAGTAAATCTCCACATGAGGAAGTAAAAACGAAGTCCGGTAGATGCAGACCTCTACGAATAGAAGGAAACATGTAGATCTAGAGATGTAGGCCTGGAGACGTAGAAGTCTACATTTCGCACAGACTGTGTAGACGCAGACATGGAACATGCAGGCCTGGAGCCGTAGATCTCTATAAACATAAAGGAATTTTAGTGCACACCGCTTAGGCTTGCACTCCCGATCTGAGCTGCCTGTCCCCGCCGTCACTAATAGCTAATTTTAGGTGAGCGTTCTTGCGGCCAGCGGGCCGGAGCGGCCGAGGGGATACACTAGCGGAGAGGAGCGCGAGAAAAGATTTTTAGCCGGGCGGACCGCCCGTCTTCTCGAGCGGAGTAGAGTCGCTTGCTCTACTGCTCCACCTATCGGTCACAATTCGAGTTAAAGTTAAAAGAATATCAATTAAGCTCGCTAATAATGCGCTGAAACTTTTTAGTAAAGGTGGATTCTGTGTTTTAGTTAATTAGTCGACAACGTAGCGCCGGTGCTTGTGTTCATGGCTGCCATCTTGAATACCCATACACGCCCGCGCGCTCTTTCGCACGCTCGCGCGCTGTCTATCGCTCCGCTGGAGAGGGCTTCCCAGCGGGCGTAAGCTTCGCTCCGTAAAAACGCTGGCCGGCCCAGCGACGTGCGCATGCGCAGTGTCGTTTGCGCTCATCCACTCCTCTCCGCTGGCCGTAAAAACGCTCAGCTAAAACTGACTAATAACCGAACGCCGAGCGCAGCGGACGAAGAAAGACGTTGACAGAGAAGAGAGTGCGAGGAGAACGAGGAGGAGAGTACAGAGGTACAGTGAACGTGGGTCACACGGCAGCGAACAGCTGCACCAGAGTAGCGCGCTTTCATCTGCTCACAGATGACGTCATCGGTAGGGGTGCGTCGCTAGGCAGAGATGGCTCCAGGGTAGCGCGCTCTGCGAATGGGCTGGCTGTTCGACAATACGAGGCTTATCAGTGGAAGGACGTTGTGCGTGATGCCGAAGTCGAAACCCAAAACTGCATCCGCTCGGCACGTCGTGTTTCAAATGCGGTCGCCTACGTTTCGAGTGCCTCAGCAGCAGCGCTCAAACATCGTGTTACCGAGAACTGTAGTCATCACCTAAGTTTTGGCCATGGGGTGCACAAGGATCTGGGAGGGGGTGGACACTAAGGGTGAGCAGCGCAAAGCGTTCCCGGCCACGCGTTCCACCCCGGTGGAGGAGTGGGAAGTGAAAAAAAAAAGATTTTTAGCTAGTCAAGCGTAAGCCTTTGGGCATACATGGAAATTAAAACTTTTAGTCTTACACGTTCACTGCCGTTCACAGATGCGGGCCCTATATCTGTAACCGCAGTCACGGAAACTTTTCAGAACTCCTATTATACCAGGTGTTTCAGCGAAGATGAACCAATATTAAAAAAACAGTCTTTTTGAGACATGAAGGTGGCTACTGCGGCACATAATACCTGCGTTGTAGCACATCAGTAAACAGATCAATAATGTTGTATAGTTAGCTCTTAGGTACACCGCAAGTTAGGTACACCGCAAAGGTCTACAGCATCACAACTATCATATGACTACCTTGACAAAATCAGATGCGTCCAAACTGGCAAAATAAGCTTATGAAGATAAGAATCGACTCTGGAGCTCATCGTCACATCGTTACTCATTCCTTCTCTCAATCGACCCACGTCTCAATTCTAGACTACCACCTAGTCTTCAACGGCATCTGGAAACTGTTGTCGTCTCCGCCTGAACGCCCCGTTTGCAAACAAATTGCGGTAAAGCTTAGCACAAGTGAACAGTTCACAATACTACAACTTCATTTCAATAGAAAAGTGCAACATATTCTGTGTGAATGTCCAGAACATTAAAACATTGTATATGGTCTCTCACTGAAGTGGTTCTAATAATCGATTGCATGTTAGGTCCCGTGGGCTGCTTTTGCGCAGCAGAAACATGCATTCTATAATTTATATGCATTTCCAGTCGACATTGGTCTACTCAGCAAATTGTAATAACTTCGTGCATCCGACCATTATGGACTCCTCATGCAATGAACTTTCTCAGCCCCTTTATAGGACATTGCGCTTCTTCAGTTTGAGATCTTGCAGCGTTGCTCGTGGATGCACTTGAGCCAAAATTCGATGCTCATTTATTATTATATTATTTTCATTCTTTTTCTTTCTTTTACGTATTTATACTTTGTGCGCCTCTCTCCCTCCTTCTCTCTATCTCTAATTACCGTCCCCAAGCAGAGTTGCCCATCACGAAATTTTTTATGCCTGCTAAAACCTCTGCTCTTAATGAAAGGGTTTCTCTATCTCTCTCTAATCTCCACTCACCGCGAATTAGCGCCTCTTAGGTTATACAATTAAGGAAGCAAGGATGCTCCGTCTGTGGAACTTACCGAGGCCTGCTTGGCTGGCGAGCACTTCGTCGCTGACCACCGCCGCCCGGGCTGCGATCACGGGCAACCGAGATGCAAAACGCGTCGCATAGGGGCTGATGCGAGTACAGACCATCGCGCGCATACGCTGGGAAGTGCCTATCTGCCGGCAGTGCTACGGCGTAATGCGCGAATCGAAGAGCTGCGCTCTCCCGCGGTGCAGCGCCGAGGGCGATATGGAACACGTATTTCCTGTCTCCGGTGCAGCTGCTGGAGTACAACACTGTATCTGCTGTTTATTAGCATTTGCGCTATGATCTGAGCAATATCCGCTGCCACCGTAGTGCGCCAGAAATCGAAAGGCATGCTCGTTAATGCCTTGTTTTAAGTTGAATGTACAAATACTTGTAAAACGCATCGCAAAGTCTATATTGTTCCTAGACGAGACGCCAACAAGCCTAAGAGCGAACAGTGTGACCACATTTGGCTTGACTACCTCACTCGTTATTCCCATATTGGTTTCTTAAGTGTAAAATTATTTGTAGTAATCACTGGGTCATAGCTATTCGTCAGACGTTCACTGAAACTCGCGTTTTTGGTCAGTAAGGAAGTCGGTTGACGATTGCTTACTTCTGTTCAGGCTTTATTTGTTTAGTATAGTGCTGCATGTTTTGT
Organism: Amblyomma americanum; assembly: GCF_052857255.1. Taxonomy (NCBI): domain Eukaryota; kingdom Metazoa; phylum Arthropoda; class Arachnida; order Ixodida; family Ixodidae; genus Amblyomma; species Amblyomma americanum. The sequence continues at coordinate 55,649,985 of NC_135504.1, forward strand.
GGGACATTTGAAGGTACTTTTACATGCTCTGGACTGCAAAGTTATCTTTGGCCGCATGGGGGTGCGTTACAGCTAGAGTTGAATGAATTTAATATGGAGTTCGGGGCGTAGCCTGCATCTCTTTAAAGATGTGGGTCGTTTGTTGAGAACATTTTGACTGATATGTAATTTCAGTCCTCTTCTAAAGTATGCAGGCTTTTTTAAAGCGCATGATTTACCCAAGGCAAAGCATACGCGTTGTTGCGTTACATTCGCTTACGAATTCGGAATATGCAATAAAAGAAAAGTAGTAATCAGAAAAATAAAGATTGCGAAACGAGTAGACATTCAAGTTTTTTTCTTCATGGCGACGCTAAAACTGTTGATTTTCTGCAAAAAGACTAAGTCTTGTGCGGAAACCAGGCCGAAATACCATGTAGAATTGCCGACGAGAACCAATTTGTCCTTTGCGATGTGGCTGTTATTTGTCGGCTACTGTTGTCGAGTGGAAACTTATAAACCGTTCATGCAAGCAGATATAGAACCACAGACAGTAGTGCCGGCGCGGTGGTTTGGTATCAGTGCTCCGAGGAGCTGGGCTGTCCGTGCGCTGCTCGAATCTCGACGAAAGGCGGCCAGTTTCTAGACATCTTCGTTTATTTAAGGAGCGAAATTGTTTTTGGTATGGGGGTGCGTACCCCATTTAGAGAGAGACAGAAAGACAAAGAGGGAAGTGAAATAAGAGTAAAGATGTCCAAGACCTCACATATAAAGCATATACAATGACTTGCAAACATTCGAGGTTTTTTTCTCTTCTGTTTTCTAATCAATTATCTTTCAACCATAAAGCAACTACACATTTAGTGGCCATTGTTGAGTGACACGCAGTTAAAAACAACAAAAGAAAATAGGCTCTGTGCTGTCCTTCGGTTTGGAGTCGGTCGACTCCTCTTCATATGTAGGTCACGAGCGAGACCCTCATTTCCCTATGCCCTTCTGCTCAATCGCTTAACGATGGCCTCGGTTCTAGCTGTCCTGGTGTAATAGGCAGCAATACAGGGTTCTCGCACAGCTTCTGCCGTATCGTTTAAGTCACGTTCCACGTGATACTCCCGATGTTGGTATGGCCGAGCGTGGCGCCCGAGAAATCTCCCAAGTTGCGGTCTTAACCTTGTTTTTGTATTGAAGGCCTGGAGAATTTTCCAAGTTTTCACGCTGGCATCGATTGCAACCTTTAATTTTTATTTTTTTACTTCCGGGGGTGTTCATTCACTGTTTTAGTTTTTCTGCAGCTTCTAAGTACTGTTCATTCTGAATAAAGCACTAAGTTGATATTCAGTGCAGTGTTTGTATTGCCTCATCCTTTGTGTTTGTCTTTCACGTAGTTGCAACATTTGAAGAACGCTGGTTTTCTGAAGTGATCATGGGGCAAATCTGGGAAAGAATGATGGCTAATAGAATGAAAATAGAGGCCACTTCACAGAATTGTGATAATTTGCAGAAAAGGACTGCGGCTATCGCATGCGTTTACGGGATGTCTCACTGTTTGGAGAAGAATGGTGATTTCTATGGGGTGAGGGTAGTTTTCAAAGCTGAAGATAAGCTGAAAAGGACATGCCCAGCGGTCAGCAAGCAGTTGAGCAACATGGATAACGACCCCAGGAGCAGGTGAAGTGTTCGACATGAGGTGCCTTTTTTGCCCTGCAGGGAATGGGGTACAAAATTCCTCTTTCCTGTGGTAAGGCAGCATTAGGCAAACAGGGCGGTGTGTGAATACACAACTAAAAGAGCACCTGGATTCGCTAGGAAAACCACCTAGCTCTAGTCTTTTTCTGCACTGCCGAGACTGCAGAGGTTCTCAAAGAGATTTGAAAGGCACGTGGATATTATTCAGAAATGGGAACCAATTTTGACGTGAGGTAGTAGAAGTGTTTCCTATCCTTGAAGACTGCTAAGCCTATGTAGCAAAGGTTTCAGTGAACCTGCATAATAAAGAGATTACGTTCCTGCAATCTGTGCTTGCAATGAATGACAGACTACGACGGTGTATTTTGCCATCTTGAGCTTGTGTTTTTGTTTAAAGGTCTGGGCCACGTCCAAAGTTGTCACGCTGGTATCTGCTGACATCTTTTACTATCAGTTTTAAACTTCCGGAGGTGTTCACTGATTGTTCTCGCTTTTCTGCAGGCTATAGTGTTCATTCTAAATAACACATTCAGTTAGTCAGCGCCGTTTCTGCCTTACCGCGGTGTCGCAGTATAGGTTAACTGCGCCATCGGCCAAAGGCTCCCTGTTGTCCACGTAAAAACCCATGACATAACCCAACAGCCTGGGTTATCTTCAATGATTCTCGTGTTGCACTACAGTCGATAGAGTCATCAGGAAGCCTTCAGGAGCAAATCGTCGACGACTTAAACAGATTACACACCGAAACCTGTGATCTACGTCACCGTGTTGTGCTGCAGTGGTTATCCGCTCACTGCGGCCTTACAGGCAACGATCACACTGGCGGTCAGCGAGGTCGGCGCATGGCGACACCACCTTGCTCCTACCTGTACCATTGTCTCGCAGTGATGGCGCGAGATTTCTGGCTACTAAATCCTGGCACACACAACGCTCTTTGTGGTGCGATCCGCAGCTTCAATATAGACCCCTTCTTCGCATCGACCTCACTTATGACTTCCGCTTGTCACGAAGTTTAGATAGACGTGATCGTAATGGCCTGCACCGACTTCGCTTGGACGTTGACTTCACTAAGTCCCATCTATAAAATTGGTCATAAAGTACCCCTCTGTGGCCGACATGTGGTGCGCGCGGGGATCTTTACACTTGATCTGTCGCGGAAACTCTTTATTAACCATCGCAAGGCACAGTTAAGTGCTTTCGGACTTCGTCAGGGCGGCCTCGTGCACGTAGAGCATGTCCTTGGACCCTAGAGTTATGCGGATTCGGCTGCGCGAGCAACGAAGCCATTATTAGTTTTCTTTATGAACACGGGTTTCATGGAGACTCTTTGACACTCTTGTGTGTTTTTGAGTGCGTGATTGTCGAGTATGCTTGATTTAACATTTCACCTTTTATTTTTTTCATTCTACTGACTTTTGAGCCTCTTCTTCTCTTAACTTCTACTCTCTCATCCTCAGATGGAGGACCATGCAATCTAACAAACAGGCAGACCTCTCCTGTATTCACTGAAGCCTCTCCTCCTACTTCTTGACATTTTAGTGCGAATACACAAATTTGCAAAGTTAAACCGGCTCACCAAGTTTGTCCGAAGCTTGACCTTGAGGGTGACCTTGGCCAAACCATAAATAAGACAAATATTGCCCCGCCGGGATTTGAACCTGCGGCAGCGCGAACCGATCTGCTTCGCCGGCCGCTGCACAAAAGCACTGATATCGCCACATAGTTTACCACGCCTCGAGATAAACTACAACACATTCTCGCGCTGTGCACTGCACACCATCGTCTTCATCAAATAATACTAGTAATATACACAATCTGGCGCTGTGCATTGCACGTCGTCGTCTTTGTAAACTAATACTACTGGAGTGAAGATCGTCTGCTGACGCCTACGACGACGAAGCTTCTGAGGCAGCCGGCTGCCGCGAGCTGCGCTGAATCTGAACCGGACTGCTGTTCTGTTGACGTGGCTCAGCTACCCAGGCTGCGGGGCAGTGGCTAAGTACCTGGCGGTGTTGCGTTAGCTTGCTAAATTTCTCCTTCTTTTTGTCTGTGCCTGTTTGCTCCTGTTCTGGGGTGATTGGGTGCGGGACGAGAGCTTAATGTCGACTTTTTCTCCTGGCCAGGGGTTTTCCCCTTGGTCGGCATCTCTTCCTAAAGACCAGCTCCCACTTGATCTCTTTTTCCGCAGCGGTGTTTCAAGCATTCCAGTCGCATTAGTGCCTTCCGATGGAGGCGCTATCCGACTGAACAACCCGGAGGCAGTGCAGGCGGCCCTTCAGTCCACATCGAAGCACTTTATGCACATTACCGATGTCCGGCAGTTCGGCAGGGGTGGTGTTTTGTGCCGGTCGTCGGATAAAGACTGTATTGAAGATCTTCTAAAGTGCACGACCTTCGCCAGCCACCCGGTGAGCGCATTCATTCCGCCTCATCTAGCATGTTCCAAGGGCTTGGTCCGAGGGGTCGACTCTCGATTGAGCCCTGCGGAAACGCTTGAGAACCTCTCGCCTGCGGGAGTTATTGCTGTCCATCGATGCAGCAGGCTGGTTGACGGAGTAAAAATTCCTACGGAGTCCGTCATTGCCACATTTGCAGGATTATTTTGCCCTTCAGAGATTAAGGTGTGGCCATTGGTTTTTAGAGTAGATGCCTTTAACTCTCGGCCCCTTCAGTGTCAAAACTGCTGGCGATTTGGCCGCAGCGGCAAAGCCTGCAAATCGGCCTTACGCTGCTGTGCCTGTGGGGAACGTCATTGCAGAGAGGAATGTCCTGAACAGCAAGAGAAGTGTTGTTTGTGTAGCGGTGCTCATCCTGCTGATTCGCCTGACTGTCCTGCACGAGCACAAGAAGTTCAGGTGCTCGAGCTTATAGACAAGCGCAGATGCACGCGGAGAGAGGCTTTTGCCGCAGTCAAGGAGAGAACCTCAGCCTACTCTAGTGTGGCCGCCAAATGCCCACCCATAATGGATTCTAGTTTGTCCCAGGCTATTACAGCGGCAGTTGAGAAAGCTGTGGCAAATGCAATGGATCGCATTATGGAAACCGTGTCCACGTGCATTTCGCAGGTCATAGCTGCTCAGATGACCAATCTTCTGCAGGCGTCCACCACTCCGCTCTTGTCTTCTTTGGCTTCGGAAGCTACCCCTCCTTCTGTAGTAATCGATTCCGCTCCACAGGGCCAAAAACAATGTGAGCAACAAAAGACCTCTCAACCCTCTCCATCGAATAGCGTTATGGACGCATCCTCTATGGATTGTATCGATAGGGAGTCTGATCTCCGCGCCCAGAAACGAAGTGGGTCTCCTCTGAATATTGCAGGTCCATCTTGCCCCCAGTCAAAGACAAAGAAAAGTAACGCAAGTCAAAACGCTAAGACCAGTATTCTAGAAAAGGCAGTCGCGGCTGCGGCACTTCCGCCAAGATAGGGTTCTTAAGTGTACTCCAGTGGAATTGTCGATCAATATTCTCAGCTTCAATAGATTTAAACTGCCTATGCAATCAGCTTCTACCTGATTTAGTTGCTTTACAGGAAACATGGCTAACTCCAAACTTCAATTATCATCTCAAGGATTACCATCCGTTCCGGCTTGACCGGTCATCACGAGGGGGAGGGTTGTTATTGCTCATATCTAAAAAGTTTTGCCACAGGGCATGCATTTCTTTTCAATATGCGGACAATGAATGTGAAATCCTTGCGGTTGACCTCAGTGTCCCAGGTCAACAGCCCTTTACGGTAGCTAATGCATATTTCCCGTCTGGTGTGCGTGACACTCGGCCCCTTGACTCACTCATGTCTAGTAGCCGATCTCAGGTTCTATTACTTGGCGACTTCAATTCGCACCATGTGACTTGGGGGTTTAAAACAGACAGCTTTGGTTCTAGGCTATTTGATTGGGCTTCTGGCAACAACTTGATCTGCAACAATTCCGGATTGCCTACGTTTGTTCGCAGTCAATGCCGCTCTGCCCTGGATTTAACTTTTTCCTCCCCAGGAGTCTCCGTCATGTCTTGGGCGCCTGTTGACTGTGCAACAAACAGTGATCATCTACCGATTAGTTTCAAGTTTGCCTGTAAATTAACTCTTCCTGAGCGACATCAGCGCACGTTAATAAATTACAATTGCTTTAAAGACACTATAAAATCAGCCCTCCAAATCACTTCAGACACTCGCGCTCAGATAAGTGCCGAAAGCAAGGCTGCACATCTATGTTCAGTACTGGACCATGCAAGGCAAAAGTCTGAATTTTTGGTTAAGAGAACAAAGGGTGCAATCGCGAACAATTGGTGGAATTCTGAGTGCACGCGTGCATATAGACGACGGAAAGCAGCTTGGAAGAAACTTCTCATCAATCAATGCCCAAAAAATTGGCTGGATTATAAGTATGTTGCAGCAACATTTAAGCGCACTGTCGCCCGTGCAAAGGAGGAGTATAATACAAATCATTATGATTTCCTTTCCCAATCGGGAAGTAAACGAGCCTTGTTTAGTTTCATGAGGCGCAACAAGGTGATTCCTCCGACTGCCAACATTGAATCCCTCGTTCAGTCCCCTGCTGACATCGCAAAGGCCTTAGAAGATATTGCGTGTGGCCTAGAGCTTCGCTTTACATCTGCTTTACCTTCTCCTACTATATTCACATGCACCTCAAGTGATTTCACTGAGGTCTCTATGCCTGAGCTGTCGCAAATTGTTCTGCGCTTATCCCCAGCGGCTCCTGGCCCCGATAAGGTCACTTCATCTATGATCAAAATTTTGTTCAATGAATCTCCTGCAGACCTGTTGGCTCTAATTAACCATTCTATTAAAGGTCCTTGGATACCGCATGAGTGGCGTCTTGCTGAAATAGTTCCATTGCTTAAAAAGCAAGGGGAGGGCTTAACTTTAGACAATATACGCCCTATTTCGTTAACATCGAACCTAGAGAAATTGCTGGAAAGGGTCCTTCTCGGCCGTGTCATGTCATTCATTTCAGAAAATGCTGTATTGAATCCATGTCAAATTGGTTTCAGGCCGGGTTGTTCAATTTGGTGTGCTCACACTGATCTTGTGAGTCGTATTAAATTAGCTCGCAATAGAAAACAGTTTGCTGCGCTTGTCACCTTGGATATCAGTAAAGCATACGACAGCGTGGAGCACTCGACTCTAATACTAAGATTACAGGAACTCAACTTCCCAAGCTATTTTGTAGACTGGATTTCTGTTTTTTTAGAAAATAGAGAATTTTACTGCTGCCAAAATGGTATTTCCTCAAGGAGATTTCCACAGACAAGAGGTGTTCCGCAAGGATCAGTTCTCTCCCCTGTTCTTTTTAACATTTTTCTAAGCTCAATTCCATGCATTCAAAATGTGAAAACTTATGTGTACGCCGACGATATTGAATTTTTTGCATCAGCAGGTGACATGCACACTCTTTATCGAACCCTGCAAAATTACCTCAATGTTCTTGACAACTGGCTAGGAAGAATTCATCTGTCCCTTAATGTGAAGAAATGCGCATTGTTAGTATTTCCAGTTTCTGTTCCTGTAAACATCTGCCTGGTCTATAGAAATAACATCATACCTCAAGTTCAGACGGTGAAGTATCTCGGTGTAATATACGACTCTACTCTCTCCTGGCGGCCACACATTGAGCAAGTTTCTGCAAAAGGAGTTCGGGCCATTGGCATCCTGCGCAGGCTTTGTAGTGCTAGGTCAGGCATGAGAAGGCATACGCTTCTGATGATTTATAAAATGTACGTCCGCCCAATTTTGGAGTTCGGGTGTGTTTTATTCTCAGGAGCTCCTGCCTATAAACTTCGCCCTCTTGTGCTTTTGGAGTGTGAGGCGTTGCGCCTTTGTCTGGGGCTTCCAAAATATGTCGCCAATGCTGTTCTGCACCTTGAGGCGCGAATGCCTTCGTTATCAGCTAGGTTTCGCCTTTTAACAGTTCAAACATTTTTAAAAATGTGCGACTCCCCTCTTCACGCTTCCAGTATAATATTTCTTAGTCAACCTTCCGCCTTTTTTAGTGCTGCCTGGTCTCGATTTCATACCCCGCAGATATGTTACGTGCAGTCCCTCCTTGATCGCATAAATATTCATTTCACTGATGTCCGCCAAATATATAACAACTCCTCATCTGTCCAGATCGAATTCGATGACATTTTCCCATCGAATGCAAAGCTGCAGCCCTTCCCGCTTCTTCAGGGTCTATTGCAGGACCACCTAAGGTCCTTTCCCTCTCATGTTCTTATTGCTACCGATGCCTCGCAGGATCGCGAAAAGGCAGGTGTGGGAATTTTTTCACCTTCACTGGATTGGTCTTTTTCTCTCCGTCTTCCTGACTTCACTCCAATTTTTCTGGCTGAATTATTAGCAGTATTCTTAGCCTTACGAAAATTAGAATCTACCGTTTCCCAGGTCGTGGTTATGACAGACTCTCTGTCCATTTGCTCTTCCTTATCCTCGCCCACTGACTCTTGGCCATTACGCCTCTAAGTTCCTGATTCCGCTGCATCTAAATTCGGTAAGGTTGCTTTGGGTACCAGGTCACATGGGCTTTCACTTAAATGAGGTTGCAGATTCCTTAGCAAGAGCCTCTCTCAGCGGCCCAATTGTTGCTGTCCTACCATCGTGTGCATATACAGCTGCGGTGAGGTTTCGCAGCTACACAATATTTCAGGAATTTGCTGCCTCGGCTCTTACATCGTCTCCCGAATATCAGCATCTTCTGCATCCTTGGAGTAGCAAAGACTGGCGCTCACGCAGACTAGAGGTCTCTTTCACGTGCTTGCGTTGCCGGGTTCCCCTTCTAAATTTCTACCTTCACAGATCTGGCCTGGCAGCTTCCCCACTGTGCCCTTTTTGTGCCGAACCTGAGACAATAGATCACTTCCTGCTGTTCTGCCGCCGCTTTTCTCATTTGAGGAAGCGTCTTTTGCAAATTCCATTTCATCAACTGGGCTTGCCTGTGTCTTCCGCGGTTGTTCTTTCCATTGGCGCTTCTTTGCTTGGACGAAGCGACAGGAGTGTGCGCTCTGCTGTGCAAAATGTTCTTCAAGAAACGCAGCGACTCCCATTCTAATTTCTTTTTCCTGATCTCTGTCAGTAAGACATTGCAACATTACAGGCATTGTGTACTATTATGCACATTAAGCAATTGTCCCGTCTTCGATCTCCAAGTTAACTGGACCCCTTTCCTTCCCTCTTCCAATCTATCAGACTACATACTATTTCCACTGCTTTTCCCGTCAAGAATTTTCTGTATCCAGTAATTAACCGCCTGTGTCTTGGCCACTCCCCCGTAGTGGGTATGTGCCAGCAACGTCTGAGGCCTTCCTTCCTTCCTTCCTGACGCTCACGCTGGAGAACTCTTCCTAGTGACCCCCACCCCCCCCTCCTCTCGCTACCCTGCTTCATCGATTACTTGTGCAAGAGACTTCGTCACCGGCGCTTCCCACGCCCCAACAAACCACCCTTCACTAATAGCGATTTAATATCGTCGCCTGACGTTCCCTTGATCCAGCAAAGCAAAACCGTTAGCCAGCATGGGTAAGCGCATATTTTCGGATGTCTTTTCAGTTTAACTACGTTAAAACACTACCACTTTTTTTGTCATGCAGTTAGGATAACTGCGGCTTCTCTAAAGCTTTCCTTCCCCCATGATGGGGGTACATGCATAACATACCGAAAGCAATGCTGTTGCTGGCTATAGGCGAAATTCGAGTTGTTTTGTGGAGAGCGCTCACGCTTTTATGGTGAGCACTTAACCTTGACGTGCTCTAGAATTACCCATGTCCAACATTCTCGGGAAAAATTTTGAAAGTCATAAAATTGTAAGTTGCTCTTATGGAAATATTGGAGGCGATGGTTCATTATTGTGATATGTAGCGAAACCTTTATTTTAAAACGTTTCCATCGATCGCATCGAACATTTAGGACTACCAGAAAAAAAAAAACAATGGGAAACGGTTTCGACGATAGCAAAAACGTGAATAGCAAAGAAACACGGCCGCTGAGTGATCTGCCGACATGTTGATTTTTATAGGAAAATTTTCCATTATATAAAAACTTGCTTTCATCAACGGTTCCCCGCTCAAAAGGGCTTTTTTCCAGAATTGTTGGGCATGGTAGGTAATCAGACCGTAGTTGTGGTCTTTTCCGAGTGTCAGATCTTCACGAGATCGCGGTATGACTGACGAAGAGTTTTATGGAGTCTGCGATAGAGGAATCGAGGTGCTCCGGTGCCGCCTAAATCTCCGAGGTATCGAAGCACGTCAGCACCATGTTCCTTCATTTACACTAGCAACCACCTCGGCAATTTTCCATTACTCATTGTGAATAGAAAGCTCTCCCGGTCACCGGAAGCACCGTATAGAAGCACGTCAGCACCATGTTCCTTCATTAACAATAGCAACCACCTCGGCAATATTCCATTACTCATTGTGAATAGAAAGATGTCCCGGTCACCGGAGGCACCGTATAGAAGCACATCAGCACCATGTTCCTTCATTAACAATAGCAACCACCTCGGCAATTTTTCATTAATTACTGTGAAAAGAAAGCTGTCCCGGCAGCCGGAGGCACCGTATAGAAGCACGTCAGCATCATGTTCCTTCATTAACACTAGCAACCACCTCGGCAATTTTCCATTGCTCATTGTGAATGGAAAGCTGTCCCGGTCACCGGAGGCACCGTATAGAAGCACGTCAGCACCATGTTCCTTCATTAACACTAGCAACCACCTCGGCAATTTTCCATTGCTCATTGTGAATGGAAAGCTGTCCCGGTCACCGGAGGCACCGTATAGAAGCACGTCAGCATCATGTTCCTTCATTAACACTAGCAACCACCTCGGCAATTTTCCATTGCTCATTGTGAATGGAAAGCTGTCCCGGTCACCGGAGGCACCGTATAGAAGCACGTCAGCACCATGTTCCTTCATTAACAATAGCAAACACCTCGGCAATTTTTCATTAATCATTGTGAAAAGAAAGCTGTCCCGGTCGCAGGAGGCACCGTATAGAAGCACGACAGCACCATGTTGCTTCGTGAACCCTAATAACCACGTCGGCATTTTTTTATTAATTATTGTGAAAAGAAAGCTGTCCCGGTCACCAGAGGCTCCTGCGGTCGTCACGCATTCTTGTCTCCTACGTTTCGGCCTGCCAACTCATGTGTAGCAATAAGAAGTACAATCAGTGTTCGAGTCAATCGCTTGTTAATTATGCTCTCAGTAGACAATACGAACTATTTTCGCCGCGAAGAACCAGCAAGTTATGCCAAGATTTTTGTGAGATCGTTTGATGATGATTATGAATTTTTATGGCACAAGAGCATCTATGAGCAAAGAGCGCCTTGGCACAATGCATTTCTGACTTCTCTAGGTGGGATCAAAGACCCATTTCCTAAGCACTTCACTCTAAATAAGCCGAGCACCAGGACCGGGAAAGCTTGTACCCATTGTATCCCCTGTGAGTACCCAGCGGCACTGGGGATCCAATCCCGCACCTCCCGTACACGAGGCGGGTGCTCAACCACTTGGCCACCGCTGCGGTCGTAGGGTCGATCGCGTCGGCTGCGCCTCTCGGTGTTGTGATTTTGCGCGTGCTTGAGCTAAAGGGCCAAACTTCAGAGGGAAGCTGAGAAAGCTGAGATGGCGGAACTGAAAGAGTCTGCGTCTTGTAAGTGGGTTCGTGCCCGGATAGTCCCGAAAAGCCTTTGTGCTGCGTAGCCTGTTTTTCGTCTGCGTGTGCACCAAAGCTATCGGACACAGTACACAGGTTATCGAGCTAAGCCTTCACGCAGTCTTGCTTACGCAGGCATTTTACGGTAATAAGCCCGCCACTAAAGAGGTGTTCACATAGCACTCGGCCCGTCTGGCCCTTCTTTACATTTCGACAACATACGAAGCACTTAACGAGAAGCTTGGAGAAGCAGACATCGATTTTCTTCATCGTGTGCCTGCGAGGGCATATAGTGTTATTTTACATTTCTGAAACGTACTTATTCTTGGTGCTGATTAATTTTTGGTACCCACTTCATTTCCTACCCCTTTGCTCAGCTAATAGATTCGTATCCGCATTTAATTTTTATTGACCATGAAAGCAGAGAGGTTAGAAACCTTGATTATTTTCTGAGGTGTTCTTCACTGACAATAATTTTTTTCATACCCTGCAATTCTGGACAAAAGCATTTTTGAACTGGAAATCATTTGACAACGCAAGCTTTCATATAATGTCAGATTTCAGTAGAAAAATGAACATATTTTTTCATCACCAGACGGCAGTCTTTAAATTTCTTTTCTATTACCATTTCTGCTGTTCTCCAAAGAGTTCTGCGTTCATTTTCTGTTTTCTATGGGAGTCTGAACTGTTTGATGCGACCGATGGAAACACTTTAAAAGAAATATTTTGATACATACGAGAAGAATGGACCATTACTTTCAATGTCACCGTGAAAGTATATTACAAATTTCCAATTTTCAAACCTTTTGTACTTGACCTTGAACTCTGCTGCTCTTCAAATTACAGCTAGCATTTTTCCATGTTCTGATTGTCTTTTTTTAACAATGCAGCGGAAAACGACTGCCAAACGTGCCCACCTATTTCGATGGTGCTTTCAAGGCACCAAGGTAAAGAGCTCGTACAGAAGACCACAAGAAGCCGTCCTGATGCCTGTGTGTGAAAGATATAGCCAGCCCTCCATGAGTGGCAGGGCAAACATCGAATCTCTCAATTGCTTCATTCTCTAGAGTGGCTCAGATATCGAAAGGGCCCTCTCACTTCAAATATTGCACATACATCGGCAGTCTGTGCAAGTACTTTTCTTTCAAAATTCACTTCATAGATATATCTATTCCTTCTCAAATCCCAAGAAGCAAGCCTATTTGCATCTGGGTCATTATTGCTAGAACCACAAAAGAAAAAGTTGCCTGTTTCCTATAGAAACGGAACGAGATAAAGCCAAGGACTTGAGACCTACAAGACAGGCATCATTTTGCAGCAGTTCCCTTTCATTGGGCACTATTGGGCACTGCGCCATTTTCTTTAATCAAAAAACATGTTTCTTAGCACGCGCAAACCCGCGCCACTGAGAGGTGCAACCGACACGATCGCTCAAGCAAAAGTGGCTCTGCACATGGACTCGATCATGGCCGCAGCGGTCGCATTATGGAATGCTAGAGGCCATGTGCTGTTCAATATAAGTCCGTGTTAAGACCCCAGGCGGTCTACTTAACCGGAACCCTCCATAACGGCGTTCCTCATATTCCAGCGGCTTTGGGAAGTTAAACCTTGTGAACTGAACAGGAACTCCATCGCGTAAATTATTTGGCAGCACACATCGACAAAAATTCATTGTAAATTAAAACCAAATATTCTCGAAACCATTTTTTTTTTCTGTAAGCGCGATGCACACACTCATATATTTGGTTAATTTCGCCGCCGTTTCTCGCCAAAATAGTTTACATTCTGTACTCTGAACATAACAAGCCATCGACTCGAAAACTTATAACACTGCTGATAGCGACCAAACACTTCGCTAGAACAAACGCAGGAGGCAAGACAGCGCGACGACCGGAGGCACCTCCGACTAGCGCGCCGCCTCTGTTTTCATACTGACTGACGGCAAAATCGCCGAGCTCCTTAGCTGCGGTAATGCTTGAACAGGGTGCTAATGTGTTTCGATCCCTTGGGAGACATTTATCGCAGGAGAACCTTGGTTCCTCTGCTGCAGAATAGGTAAGTACTTTCGTCCATCAGACGGCGATCTCGTGCGGGGTATGACGCTTCCAAAACTGCTAAAACTTCGATGTGATTGCCTACAGTGATTATAGAGCACGCCAAAATTAAGTGTTCAGCGTCAAAAATGCGTCTGATCCCCGCAAAACACTGCAAATGTTGCCGCTAGCAAGGAACCGAAATACAGTCTCTTACGCCGAGTTACGTATGGACCTCAAAAAACAGAATGTAGACCAAAAGCCACCATGCGGTCACTTCCGGAACTAGACTTGGGGCAGCTGTTACCAGCGTTCATTCGTCGTTGCGAGCATGGCCGATGTTTCCTGCTGCGATTAATCGCTTTTTTTCCGTCTCCCGCCGATGCCACACGCTGCAGCGAGCTGTTGAACAGGTGCGCACTTTTGTAAAAGTAAGTACACTCATCACGTTGCAGCCATTTCGCAGAACTCAATGCATACACGAAACAGCTGTTTCCCCGTCGCACCGACGAGCGTTATATCCCATCAGCAGTCTAATTCGCTATTCTTTCTTCTTTATATATATAACGTTGCCTCCTCATTGCATGTGCCTTTGACATCCGCACAACTTCGCGTTTGCATTATATTCTCACGTAGTGGTGATGACAGTCCGGCAGTCAGGAGAGGTAGCTGAGGTTTGGCGACACGAGTGGACGCGCCTCACATCGGGTCCCGCCCGGACACTAAAATTATTGACCTAGCCCTGGACTATACAGCTGAATCGTGTTCCACAAGTAATCAGAACCACGTAGAACCCAAGTTTTCTCAATTGGGACCATGGTTCGGCATTGTAAATATGCCCGATTATAGATCTCCCAGCGCAGCTGCCGCACTAAGGCTAACATGTCACCGCCTGCACCAGAACCCCCGAGCCGCCGCCCAACTACGCGACTTACGCTCTTCGGGGATATGATCTGTAAACGGTGTTGCGGATGGAAATCATCCGTACGGAACCCTTAGAAAACGATGCGCCTGCAGAAGAAATCAATGATGAGCATCTTGCGGCCTGGCTAATAATAATAATAATTGTTTTTTTGAGGGAAAGGAAATGGCGCAGTATCTGTCTCATATATCGTTGGACACCTGAACCGCGCCGTAAGGGAAGGGATAAAGGAGGGAGTGAAAGAAGAAAGGAACAATAGGTGCCGTAGTGGAGGGCTTCGGCATAATTTCGACCACCTGGGGATCTTTAACGTGCACTGACATCGCACAGCACACGGGCGCCTTAGCGTTTTGCCTCCATAAAAACGCAGCCGCCGCGGTCGGGTTCGAACCCGGGAGCTCCGGATCAGTAGTCAAGCGCCCTAACCACTGAGCCACCGCGGCGGCTCACGGTTCACAAGCGGAGACGCCGCCGTCAACGCTGACGTGGCACCAAGTAAACGGCTGCAGACCGGCGCCCGGTCATCGCCTCCTGAGAAACCATCCAGGCGACCCAGTAGAACACCAAAATTTAGCAAAGGAGATGTCATTGTCATGGTCAAGCAAGGCATATCCATCGGCCTACGGTCAGCGTTCCCATCGGGCGAACTTGGCAACTCCCTGGCCGCCTATGCTGGCCTCGTGGCGACTCAGGCTTCGTTCGTGAGCTGGCCCCTCCGGGACCAAAACCTCTTCATTTGCGCTACCCAAGACACCACCATTGCAAACAAGTTGGCCAGGGAATTTACCCTTTTATCAAACAAAGGTAAAGAAAGTTCTCGTGGAAGGACACGCAAAATTGAACGGTGAAGTATGACGTGGGATCGTTACGGTCAACGAGCGGGAGACTTCGGCAAAGCTCAAAAGCAATATTATGTGGCGGGACGGCGACATTGCCTTCGTCGGAAAATTAGGCAACTCTTCGCTAGCCCTCATCAAATTCGTGGGTGGAAGACTGCCGCGCTTCGTCTGCTACAATACGGGTGTCACACCGGTGTCGGAATACAAGCACACTATTCTCGCCTGCTACCGGTGTGGCACCATTGGCCATCGCGCGGATATGTGACCCAGGCCGCTGGAAGAAAGGTGCGGCCATTGTGGACAGAATATGAGGTCAACGGCCGAGGGTATGACAACCCCATGAGTGCAAACCATTGTGCTTCGTGTGCGGGGAAGCCTACTTTACGGACTCCCAGGAATGCAAGGACGAGTTCCGGCGTCTCCAAGCGGTTCAGCGATCCCTCCGTGGCCCACCCGCATAAGAAAACCTCGGTGTCCCGCCAGCAGTCGTAACCGGGCACCGTTCCAGGAGGTGCTTCCGGCGGTGCGGCTGCGGGCTTGCCACGCGGAGGCGGTGGCGTCCGGCCCCCATGCCACCCCGAAGACGCCACAGAGGCTACCGAAGACACCGCCGCTGCAGATCCCGAAGACGTCAAACCAGGGTACTCACGGCCTTACAGCTGAAGACTTCCTGGATCTCGAAGGAGCTACCCAGAAGAAGGCCCCCAAGAAATTACCAAAGCAAGGTTGATGGTTGGCCTCCATGGGGCTGCCTCTATGTCCCCTCCCCTGCCTCATCCTTCCTCCCTCTCGTCCCCGAACTAATCAAGATGCGGTGTGAAATGACGGCGCTCTGCCAGAGACAGAGAGAGAGAGGGAGAGAGAAAGAACTTTATTGTGATAGAATGGCGGGATTTAGTGCAGGTGGGCCCAATGTGGCCCCCCGGTGGGGGCGACCTCCTGAGCCCATGAAAGGCGTGCCAGCTGGATGGTCTTGTCTGGCCTTCTTGGGTGTTGGTTCCATCCCTCCTCGGAGGGAGCTAGCAGTAAGCTTGGGGTGGGGGGTTCCCGCTCAATCCCAGAGCATACGCGCCTGGGTGCATGTAAACAGGTCGGAGCTGAAAACAAAATTCTCCGCTCGGGCAAACCTGCACCGTGGTCATTGGAATGTGAAGCAGCGCCAGCCTCCGACAACCCGGAGTCTATGAGCGAAGGGTCTCTCCGTCAATCCAATGCGAGCCGTCTCGACGCTCTAGAAAACAGTGTAGCTGATATTTACGTTCAGATTAGCGGTCTCGGCCAGTTAATTTCCGAAGTTATCAACAAAACTATTGCCTAAACCACACAGAAGGTGACCCACGCGATTACAAGTAACACTAAAATCTGATTCGACGATTCTAAACGCCTGCGGCGTCGCCCCATTTTCATTACGGACCCTCAGCGTCCACCAAAATACAACAGCAAAAATTAAGGGGGGCACTTTGTTGACCTAAACTGCGGTGAGGCGAAAGCCTTTAGCGCAGTGTTCCTGCTTGTATAACTGATGTGTGGTTAAGATGTTGATTAAGTACACAATAGTTTGTGAATCTTAAATGCTGGAGACACTGGAGGGCGTTTGGGAGGCATCCGTCTCATTCGGCGGCTTTCCACAAGCACTCTCCAGCGTCCTTACGCTAGACAAAAAATATTTTGGCGCTATAAAAGAACAAAAAATAATGTGGCCCTGCCTGTGCCACAATCCTTACAATAGACAAAAATTTTAGTCGGACTATAAAAAAGCAAAATAATGTGTCCCTGCCCGTGCCACTCAAGGAGAACTACATATTCGTTCGCAGGCAGTAGCACAGTCGTTAGCACGCTCTGCTGCGGAACAGAAGCATGGTGGCTCGAATCCCGCCGTGCACAAGGACTTCCTTTCTTATTAAGTCATCGGTGTGACATGACTTGAGACCGGACAAGGTCAGGGCCGCAAGAATGAGCCATTAAAGGCTATCTCCTTAAATTGATCTCAGCGAAATTAGCGATGACACCATCGAACCTTGTTGGCTCAGGGAGCCGGATAGGCTGTGATGGAGGTTGTCCTAATTCACCCCCCAATTTATCATGGCACAGGGCACTAATTCAAACCACCACCACCCAAAACAACAGGCTCTTTCGTCATTAAATGGAATCGCCGAGGTCTTAAAGAGCGCAGAAAACGCGCTCATCTTCGCCTGTATCTCGAGATGTTTCAGGAACCAAAGGTGGTCGTCGCCCTCCAGGGATATGGAGCGGCGATTAAGCTGTCGGGATTTAACACGTAAAAGCGCGACCCCTTTACCTGTGTGCTTGTCCACAAAAGCTACAGAGTACAAGACGTCGACCTGGAATTAGATCTTCCCTTCTCGTACATAACGGTCTTTGTCTTCCCCCTGAGAGGAACTAACCCCCCCGTACACATTCTTAATATTTACTGCCCCCTAAGGTTAAGGATATAATTCTTTCTGACATCTTCAGCAAGGCATTGAAGGTAGCAACGCGCGACCTCCTTCTGCTTCTCGGATGGGGGGGCTATAGCAAGGAGGAAATGCATGGCGGAAGACCGACGGAGATTATCTCTATGCTGGGTATCAGCCTCCAAACCGACCCTGCTATGCCAACCAGTGTGGGTAACTCCGTCAATCGGGACACGTGCCCCGATCTTAGCCTCACTCGGAGCATTACACACGCAGACTGGATCAACACTGAGGACACCCTCGGCAGCGACCACTGCCTCATCAACAACACTCTCTGTACCCGTCACCTAAACCAACCCCTAAATCAGGCCCTACTCTTAGACTGGACGGCTTTCCGGCATTCCTTGCCCCCGTAAAGTCTGCTACAAAACAACTGCTCTTTCTGGGCCCGCATCCTTATACAAAGGTTTTGCAAACACGAGAAGCAAATTTGGCTTACAGATAAGGTGACGGATGTGCATTACCGTCTCCTTTGTTTCTGGGACGCGCCGCGCTCTCATAAAGATATGGTGTCGCCAGAAACACAGTAGGAAGCTCAAACCTCGAATTCTCGATATCACCCAGCAGGCGGAGGACTGCGCTGCCCAGCTCGCCGACTCCAACTGGGTGGATCGCTGCAATTTGGCAGTAAGGCAAATCTCTTGTCGGCATACATAGCGAATCTTCCATAGCCAGGTAGATCCTACCCAAACACGCACTGAAACATCCAAAGCAGCTTCAAAGAGAAATTAACAACGTCAAGGGCAATATAGGCCAGCTGCCACAGATATTACGGGGTCAATATCTGTGCCAGACACAAGACTCCCGTGGGTCAGAACAACTCTATGCAGGCAGCGAGAATAACAATCTTGATCGGCGATTTCAACTCCACGACGTACGGGTGGCTCTTATCCAGAACAGCAGCTTGGGCTTGTTCGTTTTCCATCCCGAAGTCAAGAGCGCAGAACGTAGACGACACACAAGAAGATAAGCACACACAACGAGCGCTCTTGGTTTGTGTCGTCTACGTTCTGCGCTTTTAACTTCACGCAGGGCTGCTCTTGCCAAAATGAAACTGGACACGGCGTCGGGCCGGGGCAAAGTAACGGTCAAAATTTTGGCCAACCTAGCAGATCTGGCGTAACAAGCACTTTTAGAATGCATAAATGCCATCTGGAAAGGAGAAAGTCCTCTAACAATAGAGTGGAAAACTGCGCTAAGTCACCTTTATCCCGAAGGCTGGCAAAACTGTTAATACAGGCAACCTCCAACCCATTTTTCTGACATTTTGTGCGGGCAAACCCATGGACACTATGGCTCGAGATCGACTCTCAGAAGAGTTACGAAATCGCAACACCTTCGCGGATACTGCGTTTTTTTTGTTATTTGCGGCAGCATGCCCGTCCACCAGCACCACTTGCCGCCGACAGTGACCGGTCACAGCGATTCCCGACCAGGAGCACGGTTAGGTGCACTTGCGAGCAGAGCTGCCGAAGGTACGGTGGTACCAGCATACAGCCGAGGGCAAAGTGTCGGGTCGCGCGTCAGAGGGTTGGGGCTGTGAAGAACGCGAAGGTGGTGGGGAGCAGTGACGTGGGCGGAAATTCGGCGACGAACGGCGTGGTAAGGGTACGACATCGAGCCGCCTGGCAAGACCATCAAGTCGACATTCGATGCTGGCAAGCTGAAAGTCTGCGGCAGTAGTTGGAGGCGGACTGGTCACAGAGCTGACGTTGGGGAGCCGTGAGTAGTCCGATACACGGTCAGGGAGTTCAGCGAGTTTATCTAATGCAACATCACCCGCAGCTACAAGGATGAGGAACATGTGTTGGGGAAGACGCTGAGAGAACAACTCACGCAGAAGTGGGTCGTGCTGAATAGCGGAGTCTCCTAGAAACTGGCGCATGCGACGGAGGAGCAGCGAAGGGCGGCTGTCAACAAGCTCTGTAGCGCTGAGGAGCTGCTAGAATTTGCTGCTCTCGGACGCTGACTTGCGGTCGATGATAGCCGCCTTCAATGTGTCGAAGGGTCGAGCCGAGTCCGGCAGGCTGATTACGTCCACTAATTCCTGAGCGACGTCACGAGGCAGGGACGACACGAGGTGGAGGAACTTGATCTTCTGGCTATTGATACTTCGCCGCTGGAAATGTTCAGGAGCCAGGCGCGGGGACTATTGGGCCAAAATGGCAGCAGGCTGACTGGCTGGAACGCGGCCACAGAAGCACCGAAAGGCTGAGCGTTCTGGGACGGGTCGCCGCCGGTAGGAAGGGCGGAAGAGCCAGCAGAATCCATGTAGAAGGATGGGGTTGCTTGCTCGAAGCTGCGTAGCCAAATCTGACGGAGCTAAAGCGAGGAAGAACCAGCTGCGACAGCGTTGAGGTCCGAACTGATGTTGTTGTTGCCTTGGTAACATGGCACATACCCACGACAGTGGATTGGCCATGGTTCATTGGGGAGACCTCATAGAATTGGGTAAACTGGTGTCAAGCTAATTATTGTGCCTTGGGTGAAATTGTAGATTAAGTTAAAAGAAAAGGAAGAAACAAAATATCGTGAGATAATAATTGAGAATTAAATAATTAAATGTATGAAAATACGCAAACGCTCTTTTAAATGCGTAAATTTTGGAAACAATTAGCAACGGAATCTGCCGGTAGCTGTTATATAATAATGGAGGTATTCGCAAACTTGACGCAATGCAAAACCCCTGGCGCTCACGCCGAAAGAGAGGAGGAGGGGAACCGACAATGGGAATTTCTAGCTGTGCTCTCCTCTGATGTGCAAACCACCGGCAAGAGAGTAGGAAATGCTCCAATGTCTTGACTTCACCGCAAGCCGCACAAAGGTCTGTGGGACTGAACCCGCAGCTATATAAGTAAAGATTTAAACGGGAAATCCTTTACCGCATTAGTGTCATGGCTACCGCACACTGCCGGGTTTTACGTGCACAAGCCTTTCATGGGTGCATGAGATGTTGGTAGTCAACAGTAGAGAGTAAGGTATTGTTGCCCGTGGCGGGTATAAACTGAAAACGCTGAAATCGAGTCACACCGAAAAGAACAAGATTAGGGACGCTGCAGGAAACAGGTGCATTTAGAGCTGATTTCGCCAAAAAGTATGCTGCTTCACTTTTTAAAATACCAGAGTGGTCTGGTATTCAAACGAAGCGCACCTCTTTCACCCATTCAGGAATATAAAAACTTTAGTGAGCGTCTCAAAAAAGTGTTTCGTGGGGACTCCGGCGCCAACAAAACAGGGAGACAATCTGAGAGGAATATCACCTGAGAAACAGTTGTAAGAATTTTCAAAGCGGCCAGCCCAAGAGCCATAAGCTCTGCGAAAAATATGGTTGTGTAATCCGGGACTCTAACCGAAAAGCTCCACAAGAGAGAGACTGAAAAAATACCACCCCCCCCCCCCCAGACGCATCTGTAGCAATCACAGTATGTTGCGGGAAATGGGCAAGGTGATCAAAGAGGAGCCCAGTTAATGTCCTTGCAGGCAGATGCTTCGCATTAGGTGGGAAAATATAATCAAAAGCAATATCCACCGGGGACGCTGCCCAACCAACTCTGCATACAAAATTGAGATACACACCAATGTTGGGTAAAAGGTTCTTAGTAAAAACAGCTTGAGCGATGTGGAACCTTGGACATAGAAGAGTGAGAAAGAGGGTGGGTGTAGCCACACCAGGAGCCGGCTCAAATGCCCGAAAAAAAGTCCTGACTGTTAAAAAGTTAAGACGGCAGTCAAGGTCGGGAATAAGAGCCTCCAGGTACAGAACTGCGGTAGAAACGGATTGAGGGAGACCTAGGCAGAGGCGCAGTGCGCGCCCTTCTAACCGCAGCAAAGGATGAATCTTATATTTAGGGGAGCACGAAAAAAGTATGGAGCCAAATTCCGAAATGGGTCTGACATAGGCTTTGTAGAGAAGTGCAAGCGTGTCCCAGTGCTTGCGAAATATTCTACTACTTATTCGTAGTAGCCTGCCTAGTGCACGCTGGCCTTTCTCAACGTTAGCCTTGATGTGAGGCCGCCAATCCAAACTGGCATCATAAATAACACCTAGATACCTCAAAGATTTCGCCTGAGGTATGCTGAGCTAGACATAGTGTAGCGAGATATATAAAGGCATGCTGTTTTTAAAAACTCGCCCAATGCTTTTGTGCAATTTAGTAGCAAATTTAATGTATCCAGCCAAACCTCGAGCGCATTGAGGTAATCCTGGAGAGAACGATATACGGCATGAATGTTTGTTGCAGAAGCAATGAAGGCTACGTCATCTGTATAAACATATACTGTAACGTCAGGGTGTACGGGAATGTCGCACATCAGCAGATTGAATAGAAGTGGCGAAAGTACAAAACCTTGTGGCACGCCTCTGGTCTGGGCATAGGTGTCTGAGGTGAAGGAACCGTCAGAGCAAACGAACTGCCGTCCTGTTAAAAATTCGCGGATACATGCATAAATGTAGTACGGCGGGTGCAATAATTCCAATTTAGAGAGAAGAATCGAATATTCAACACTGTCGTACGCTTCGGCAATTTTAAGCGTCAATAATGCTCATACTTCATTCTTGCGCATAGCAAGGCGGACACTGCTCTCTAAATCGGCATCGGCAGAAGAAATAGAGCATCCGCGGCGAAAGCCAATCTGGGCAGAGCTTAATGCGTTGACTTCTGAAACATGCGCTCATAGGCGCCTGTGCTCAATTCTTTCGATGAGCTTTACCAAATTGAGTGTTAGAGCTATCGGCCGAATGTGATCAATATGGAAGCCTTTCTTTGTATATTTTAAGAGCAATATTATTTTCGTCACCTTCCAGGAGTTCGGCAACCATGCAGTGTCCAATGATGCTTTGACCAGATCGAGGAGGACCTGAGTGAAGACTTGCGCTAAAATTTTCAACATACAAACCGTAACACCACCCCAACCCGGAGCAGAGGATTGCGTTAATGAAAATGTCGTTGAGCATGACGTCTGAGGAAAAGGTGACCACGTTGGCTGTGCTTCA
Source organism: Amblyomma americanum (assembly GCF_052857255.1). Taxonomy (NCBI): domain Eukaryota; kingdom Metazoa; phylum Arthropoda; class Arachnida; order Ixodida; family Ixodidae; genus Amblyomma; species Amblyomma americanum. The sequence continues at coordinate 55,672,577 of NC_135504.1, forward strand.
CAGAACTTGAGAAAAAGCTTAAAGAAACACTGCGCCATAGATGCGATTAACCAGTGGCAAGACGTTTGCCTCTGTGTGGTGCAGCTAAGCCTATTCTTAGAATTGCGCCAACAAAATTACCGCACATCGTTAATAAAAAAATTTAGTACTAATTTCAGGCAAAAGCGCGTTTCGTTAAATCTGAGAGAGGTTAAGAAACAGTCGATCCTGTTTTTTGTAAGAACATACATTCTGTGTAGTGCTGTTTTTAGCATAACAAGGCCCGCCAAACATGAACAAAAAAACCAGGCGACTGTGTTTTTCACTGCCCCTATTGCAGCACTCCCAGGTGCGCTTTAAACGAATAAACCAGCTAAAAATCTATAATTGCACTCAGTTACCGATTTGTTATGATTAAAAAGTCAAGTTTAAGAACTTAGTTTACCACGTTATTAACTTGATTCATATTTCTTCTAACGTCCGCCAACTCTGATTTTCCTGTGCCCATCAATTCATCCTTTTACATAAAAGCCTATACTTTAAATTATCTGCAGCTTTCCAGAAACGCCTGGTATGCCAGCTGCGCCACATCGACATTGTGAAGATGGGCTTACGGTGGCGTTCTCTATTCCGCATTCGCAGAGGTTAGCCAAGGAGGGACCATGGCTCATATACGAAGGTCCCGTGGCACGGAGCATGGTGGATGCCGTGCGGCAGGCTGGCGGAGTTCTTTCCACCGAAGACCTGGCCGCACACCTTGCTTCAACCGAGCCCCTGGAGGTGGAGCCCGTTTCCACTACCTACCGTGGTGACGTCAGAGTTCATACAACCCCGCTGCCCACCCAGGGTGCTGTGTTGCTCGAGGCACTCAACATTCTCGAGAGATTCGATCTCCAAGGTGAGTCAGTTACCGTAGCAGTGGTCTTGTAAAAAGGGGTCCGTTGAGCTTTCATTTCCTCTACGTACATATGAAAGAATAGGCAACAGCATGACTAAGCAATGACTGCGCGGCCGAAACCACGTTTCCAGCCTGTAACTAGCCAAGCGAAGTATGAAATATTCTCTACCCGGCTTCGCAGAGCGAATTTACATATCAAAATGAACAGTAATCATGATTGAGAGACCCTATCAAATGCTTTGTTGAAATCAATAAAATTTACGTCGATTTTGCCAGCGTTTTCAAAATCTTAAGAAAACCTCAAGAAAAAATGAAGTGCTATTCCAGAAAATCACATGGACTACGGCGCCTTTTTGTACTTTAGGTAATTTTGAGGAACTGTATGACCGGACTGTTTTGCATTGATTATTGTCACCGAAATTGAAGTTGCTGAGCGATCCCGTCGGACCGTTTTGCAGGCCTGCAGCGTGTTCCTGGCGACTTCGAGCACCTGCTGATCGAGGCGCTCCGCCATGCCATCGCCGACGGACTACGGCACGTGGCTGACGCCGCCTCCGGAGGCTCGGTGGAAGAACTGCTCTCCAAGGAGTGCGCTGGCAAGCTGAGGGATCTGGTGAAACTGGACAGGTAGACCAGCACCGGTTGCTTGTTAAACGAGGTTCGCGGCGAAGCGCGGAAAAGAACAGGGCGAAGACGCCGCTGGCCCGATTCGACTGAAACGCCGTAACATCACTGAAGCCTGCTTGCGGCTCACAAAGGAGTAGTCCTTTGGACTGAGTTGCGCTTAGTCGCAGATAACACTATTCAGTGGTGAGCAGATGATGGTCATGTAAACTCAAGTGCAGCTGCTTGTTATAAAATAGCATAAGCATTGGCAATTCAAATTGCTCAGAATATCTTGGGCCAGCGATGCCATTCACCTAAATGTGCGCTGCGTGCAAAGGATACCGATGTAGTTAAATGCTGCCTCAATATGATCTCGCATCAGTCTCCACATTTTTCAACACACACATTGTGAGGACGCTAAACAACGAGCGAATTGGGGCGTTCCTTCCGTACAGCGACGCCCAGCAGTTTAGGTAAAGACTTGCATGTGCTTCGTTTACATGCATGTGGAGCTTTGTGCCCCACTTAAAACCTTTCCGGTTTAACTGCGACTTTGTTCCACACATTTATTTATTTGTCTGCCTGGAACGTCGGCTCTATTTAAATATATATACCGAACTTGTGTTCCACTTACAGCCTTTACAGTTAACTGGGACGCTGTTCCACATATCTGCTGTTCCACATACTGTTCCACGTAGTTGTTAACTTGTCTGGAACATGTTTCTCAGTTATATATGTGGAACTGTGAAGTTTCACTGAAGTTCCAACTACTAAGTGAAACTTATGTGGAAGCAGATTGAGAGTGAGTAAGTAAAGCCTTGTCAACATGAAATCGTGTGTCTCCAAATATCGGTAAAGTCGCAAGTTTTTCCCGCCACGCCTTCACCTTCCATCGATGCTATGCATTTGCTGCTGTTAGTTTTGAGACGTTTTTCGAGCGGAACACAAACATCTAGAAATTTTTACTGGAGAAAACTAAATGCAAAGGCCGCTGCCGACAGGTGACTGAATAACAGCGCAGAGACAAGGGACAGAGTAAGCAGACAGGATCGGCGCAAGCAGCTGTGCTGTATTAGAAAGGAACACAAAAAATAATGTTTTTTTTTCACAGCCATGGATTGCGTGTGGAACATCAAAAGGCATACTAATACTTCGGTCATTTGAATCGAGGTATTTTAGTTCACAATCATGAACGCATACAGAGGGGGTGCCGCGCACGAGTCATGGGCTTTGGAATATGAAACCCTTCACTGAGTTCCTTTGTTCACTTATCTTTGCGTTTGTACAGGACTCTGGTTTATTCAAAAAAGCGAGTGCACGATTCTTCAGAATGATTAGGTAGGTTATTACGCGGACAGCGCCCTGTACTGGAAAGCGAGATTTTAGGATGGAGCCCCTTTCAAAGAAATGTTGTGGTCTCGTAGGCGGGTATTCAAGCATTGTTTTGACCTGTACATGTCTCCTTAGGCGTGAATCGCACTTCATACACAACTCCTTCAGCACAAAATGCAAACCACAAGCCATGCTTTATCTGGCCCCTTTTTGTTTTTCGTCTTTTCCGCTTCACTTCCTTGCCTCCAACATAAACTTTGGCGCAAATTTCGCCCACATTATTAGGAGCAGAAAAGAGTGCATCTACGACATATCTTCTGCCTAATTGCTTCAAACAGTGGGACATTTGGTGAATGCACTGCAAGACGCCGAGTTTTTCTCATTTTTATCTTTTATAGAAGGCACGGGTGGCTCCTGTCTACCACATGATTTTATCTTTTTTAACATGTTACCGCATGCAAGTACTGTGACATCATCCGAAAAACCTGCTGTCCTTAGTCGCTGAACCTGTTGATTAAAATTTGCACTGAAAGCATGCACGCACGACTTGGAAATGACAGCACCTAGGCAAGAAACTGCAATACTATCTGCTTGACTATCTTCGAATGCGCTGAATGGAAGCTGCGCAAGTACTTTTCAGATCTCTCTAGAACGGACCAGCACATAAGGTTCGGCTTTTCTACCAATAACATATGTAAGAACTGTAGCTAATTCTTGCGATGGGTCTCACAGGTGAAATAAAAACCGTGTCCAATAATGTCTAAGTGCTGCGAAATGCCATCGACCGGCCTGTTGAGGTCATCGTCCTCAATGAAAACCACATAATCATCCACATATCTCAAAGTGCGTTTTGTACGGGCCCCCAAATTACTTTCAATAGCTTTATTTGCATAACTAAGAAAGATCTTACTTAGTACCGGAACCACTTTTGAACCAGTGCACAACCACCCTTTTTTAGTGTACAATTCTCGTTACCATTCAACAAAAGTGGACATAAGATAAAACGACAAAAGCCTGAAAATGATCCAACACAGATTTCGCATTTTGAAATGAATTTCTCTTCATCGCTGTCATCTTTTATACATTTAGTAACACATCGCAGAAGGCTATTGTGCGGAAGTGAGAAACATAAATCCTGAACATCTGTACGGAACATGCCGCACACGCCCGGGTTATGACACTTCAAATAGTCAAGAATAGCCAGAGAATTAAACAAAAGAGAGAGATCAAGAATCGCTAGTGTACCAAAGCTTTTGTGTAAAAAAATTGACATTTCATATTGCCATGTGGCTCGCTGCGTAATGATGGAGCAGAATTGAACATCAGGCCAATATTTGTGTGCCAATATAAAGGTAAGTTAACAAGTAAAATCAGTGAAGCGTTTCATATTAACAAAAACGAAGTCTCGTGAGTGCATAAGCACCCTCGCTGTATGCGTTCATGAATGTGAAATAAAATATTTTGATTCAAATGACTGAGGTATCAATGTGTCTTTTGGGGTCGCACATGCGCTCCTGATAGTGAAAAAAGAATAAATTTTTGTTTTTTTTTGTAAAAAAGACCTTTTTTTTCTGTGAAATCTTTCGCCTTTATTAGGAGAGCTCGCCTTGTGGAATGAAGCTTTTGTTGGCAGCAGTGGTTATTACTGGATCTTCTTTCAGTGACCTGGGCGCAGAAACTTTCGCGATTTTATTAACTGATGCTCCGCTTGTTTCCAAAACTATCCCGTGTTTTAGCGCTTCAAGTGAACGAATTTTTCCTGCTGTTGTCTAACTTATGGTTGCGAATTGGAGCATGTGGATGAGGCGACGCGAAACCGGGGAAACTAGGCTAATACACCCTTAATCTAGGTTCCCCACAGGCATTTTAGGTTCTACGCAAGTTCCAGCTAAAACGTCTCTTCCGCATATTTTATCTAGAACTAGGCTCGTTTTAGCTTCTTTTCATGAGGAACGCAATCGTTTACCGCGTATACTTTTGGCCTGCAGAATTCCTCTGGAATGCGTCGATATTACTAGAAAAGCTGCCTCGGCATTTCTTTCTGGGCACGGTTATTTGTACCCCGGTTCCAGTTACTTCATGAAGTGCTCCAGAGAGAATTAGGTCTTTGCGGGCAACAGGAGCAGGAGGGGAACGCAGTAAGGCTTTTTTTTTCTTCTTTCAATGCCACGAACATGATTAGCGGGCATGGGACATCTGGGGGCCAGTGGCCTGAAAGTCCGTTGGATTTTATACCTGTTATCAGCGGCGCTAATGCAGGAAGGCGAGTTTGCATGGCGTTGTTCCTCGCGCTTACGCTCTCTGTAATTAATGATTTCTTCCAGTCAATACTGTGTCTGCGTGAAAGCGACGGTTATGTTCGCTGAAAGAGTTCTCCGTGCGTATTCACAAGTAACCTGGTTCTGGTTTTCGGCAAGAAACTTGAGAAACTACTGGCACAATGATGGCAACATTAGGCCTAATCGCTGTGCCTGACCGAACACAAGGGCCAACTAGGTTGAAGCTAGAATATAGGCAGCTGCGAAAGGGTGACGAATGTGACTACAGTGTGCGGCCGCGTAGTCTCCATAGTCCGTTTTATTCCGCCCAGTGAGAGCACTGCGTATTCTCAGCCTTCGATGAACTTCGATGAAATCCCGCTGCGCCCTCTCAGGAGCAAACCTATTTTCGTAAAAATCAGCGTGCAAAGGTGGCTTGTGCTCCCGTCTTCACTGGGAGGTCAAGCTCAAGTTCGTATGTTCTAACCAGCCTGTCTAAACAGACATAGGCTAAAGAGACGCTAAGGAGAAATGGAAGTTGGTTTGAATTCATAAAATACTACTTCGTAACCCCGAAAAGACCATTGCCACTAAAAAAAGGCCTTGTAATGTAGAAAAGAGCAAGAACTGGAGTACAGGTATAGCGGCCATATGCGAAACTCGCAAGTACTAGCGCTATGATGAAATGGGCGAAAAAGAGCCCGGATCTCTGATGGTGAAAAACGTGCGTCGAGGTTACGCGCTCAGACATTGGAGTGTATAAGTTTAGTTTAGTTTTCAAACCGCTAGTGCACTTCTATCGTATGATAAAGAAAGAAAAATACAACATCAGTGTTGGAAGCCAAAGAAAACTACAAATGGTGTCGCAACAGGCGCTCCGCTGAGTTTCGGTATGCTTCGATGCGTCGCGGCCGTACGCTTTGCGTGCCTGCGTGGTTGTGTTACTGATGAGCCTCGATTTACAAGCGCGGAACAGCAAGAGAACTCCTCTAAGTGCTCCTCGGACGAAGTTCATGCCGCGGAACGCTCCTTCTGCGAGGAAATTGCCTGTGGCCGGCTAATGTAGCAAGAGACTCCATGTTAGCAGACCCACCACTCGGCATGCTCGTTTCATCAACGCACCAAGACACTGGGCTGCATAACCAGCGCTAAGAGGAATATTGTTACAGCTGCCGCACCAGTAGCTTGGCTTGCTACCGACGCTGCAGACTTTTTGGTGGTCGGACGATCTTTCCAGACCCACTGTCTCAGCCCTCAAAAGCAAAGAAGGCTGTGTGGGGTCGAGGTCGCTAAAGTGCGGGCTGAAGTCAGGCCGGGAACGGGATCCATCGCAAGACTGGTGCATACGTTAACGAAGCGACGCTGGCGACTCTAGCGACGGTTAATAGAGGTCTTTAACGTCCGGTCAACGGTAGTGTTCATCTAGGCCGTTGCTAGGCTGCACCGCCCGCATCCAGCAATCTCAGAGTTCATCCTTACGTCAGTTTTCAGCTATTTCTGCATCACAGAGCCCCGAATTTGAACCAGAGCGGCAGAAAAAAGTTTCTTTATGGAAAATCCGAATCTCTTAGCAATTAATGCATCTTTCACCGTCAGACAAGCGACAATACAATACAATACAATACAATCTTTATTCAACATCTCAAGGATGTTTGGAGTACAGACAAAAAGCCTGACATAGGCTTGACTAGGCCCGCACCCCAATACATGCCAAACAGAGGCAGCGCATGGTAAAAATATAACGAGGAAAAAAAAGAGAAAGAGAAAAGAAAACACAGCATTTGGATTTTGGGAACGCAATCTGCAGCTACTGCTGCAGTAATAAAAAATATATATATAAGTGCATAAAGCAGACTAATAAGTGACAGTGAAACATACGCCAGTCCAAGTTGTGCATACATCAATAAGACATACAGGTAATGAAATTATTACATAACATATAGAAGCGTGCACAAACCTAGACTCCCGTATAAGATAGTTGAAATATATCTGGTAAAAAGTAGAGATACAGAAGTAAATGCAAAAAAAACAAATGGTTCCAAAGAATAAGAAAAACATGTTCACATTCTAATTCCATACAAATTTCTTTCGTAGGTTTTTCAATGAAATAGATTGTATATCTGTGTTCTTGTCCTTCAAGAAATCATTTAGCATTGTCGGCAGTTAGAATTTCAACATTTGATTTCCATAACCCGTACGGCATTTACTCACATTCCATTGTTCCGGCTTGCGCGTTGGGTAGGTAGGAGTGTGCTTTTCCAGTCCGGCCAGCAATTTTAATGCATTTATATTTTTAGATTCTTCTAATTTATATTGTTTAGACAGTCTATAGGTGTACATAGATTCTACACTAACAATGTTCAGCTGCCTGTACATGTCCTTCGTATGGCTTAAATAGGGTGCTTTACAAATTATGCGGATGGCACGTTTCTGTAGCAAGTGAAGATCATTAATATTATTTTTGCTTGTGGTTCCCCATACAAGTGCGCCGTAGTTGAGCGTGGATGAGAATAAAGAGTTGTAAAGCAGAATATTAACTGCTCTTGGAAAAGTAAAACAATGACGCCGCATGAGACCAACAGTTTTCGAAAGTTTTTTGATGAGGTCATTTATGTGCTGATCCCAGGACAAATTTGCAGAAAAAATAACACCGAGCGACTTGAAACTCTGCACAACCTCTATCTCTATACCCTCAATTAGAATTGGTGGTAGTACATAAAGTTTATTTTTTGGATGAAACATAACAGCCCTGGTTTTTCCAATATTTAACTTCAACCCATTTTTTGCTGCCCAGGTGCTAACTATACGAAGTGCACGATTAGCACGACGGGACAAATCTGCACTGGAAGATCCGGAAAAGAGTAAACTTGTATCGTCTGCATAAATTATGTAATTGGCCGTTGGGTCAGTGTTTACTATGTCATTTATATATAAAACAAATAGAAAAGGACCTAGAATGCTTCCTTGCGGAACGCCTAGTTTAACCGGTTTTACGGTGGAAGAATGCCCTGTTATCACAACACACTGTGGTCGGGGTTCAAGGTAGGATGAAATTAACTGAAGGGCTACACAGCGAATACCATAACACTCCAACTTTTCAATCAGTATACGGCGACTAATATAGTCAAATGCTTTTGTAAAGTCAAGGAAGACACCAAGGACCATGTTTTTGTTTTCAAAACTTTCCAGGATAATTTCTTTTTGCGTAAGTAGCGCTAATTCAGTGGACCTATTTTTTCTGAAGCCATATTGCGCGGGAGCTAAGATGTTACAGTGATCGGTGAAAAAAGTTAGTCGTTTGAGAATAACTTTCTCAAGTCCTTTCGAAAAAACTGGAAGTATTGAAATCGGACGGTAATTAGAAAGGTTGTTGCGGTCGCCTTTTTTATATATTACGGTTACCTTGGCACACTGCATACTCCGGTGGAACACCCCTGATGAAAGGCAGATGTTGAATATATGCACCAATGTATGGGCAATTAAGTCTATTACATGTTTTACAGGCTTCACTTGAAGGCCCATTATGTCAGTGGAGGTGCTGTTTTTTAGGCTCGCAAACGTAGTTATTATTTCAGTTTCCGAGACCGGCTCCAAAAACACAGCTTGTGGGCAAGAAGGTTTCATGAAAGTTGAGTAGTCTCCGCCGGACGACACTGAGGCCAGAGAAAGGAAGTGGTCATTGAAAGTATTTGCTAATCTCTCCCTGATATTTCTACGCCATTATTATCTAGCTTTGTGATCGTCTCCGGAGATTTTCCGAAAATTTTGTGCAATCTACGCCAAACCTGACCTGATTGCTGATTCGAGGAAGTTAAAAGATTATAGTGGTAACGATTCCTAGCAGTACGAAGTTCTTTGGTGACGATTTCTATACCTCTTAAAGGCTTCGAGCGCGTCCGGGCGCTTGCTTTTGATAAATTTCCGGAAAAGCCGGTCACGCTTTTTAATGCGGTTTAGCAGTTCTGACGTTACCCACGGTTTCCGGATTTTCTTTGACCTATGAAAACTTTTTTCGGAAAGCAGGAATTATACAAAGACAAAAACTTTTTTAAGAACTTGTCATAAGCTACGTCAGGATTATATTCAGAGAGGACGTCATTCCAGTTTACTTCTGCAATGCATTCACGAAAGCTAGATAACGTGCGCGGATTGATTTGCCAGCGGAGCAAAGGCAGCTCAGATTTCGCATTGATTTTAAAACCGTGATACACTGAGAGAAATATCGGAAGGTGATCACTCAAAGAGTAATTAATGATACCAGATGTAATACGACAAGTTTCGAAGTTAACTATAAAAAGATCAAGAAGTGTTTGGGAGCCAGCTGCTAGCCGTGTAGGTGACGTTATCACATTTTGGCATGAGTGAATATTCAAAAGGGATTCAAATTTCATCTTTGGGCTATTCTCAGCCAGAAAATTAATATTGAAGTCTCCACCCAATATAATGTAGAGGTTTTGAGCATTGACAAACTGTAGCAAAGAATCCATGAAAGTGAAAAATGAAGAGACGTCACCGCATGGTGGACGATAACAGCTACACAATAAGTATTTGCGCGATTTTAGTGCAAGCACTTCGAAGTCAGTAGAAGCACAACAAAACTCATCAAGAACTTCGCACTCAATTTCGTTAGAAATGAGCATCGATACACCGCCACCACGTTTACCTACACGATTAACAAAGTAAGATTTGTAGCCAGATAGCTTAATCACGTCCTCCTCACAGTCAAACCAGGTTTCTGAAAACATCACTACATTAAATATAATATTGGCTTGGCTAAAGAAAACCTCAAGAGCGCCATCCTTATTCCTGCCAGATCGCAGATTAAAATGAATGCAGTTCGAACACTGTCGAGAATCACCCAATGCACAGCCGTCCAGCTCCGTCGCGTCAACTAAGCCGCTCATACACGAAGCCATCGTGAGAGAAGTAGGACAGATTTATATCTCGACAACACGCTATCAATCGACCAGCGCTTGAAATATGCGGAAAGACAATTTCGCGCTGTTGCGCACCATTCGTACTGGAGGCGGTGCATTAGGCTGGCATTCAGATTGTTCGATATCAAATGTACGCAGAAACCTGCGCCAACATATGACGACTCATTGAGAATGCTTTGTGCAAGCAATATCGGCAGTGGTTTAACTTTTAAAGGTCTGCGTAAAAAAAAGGGGGACTTCAAGCGCCCACGGGCACAAAAGAAAGAGACGTGCACTATCGTAATCAACTGCAAACCTAGTGTACATGTTACAAAAGGGCGATGAAGGCGGGTTTCTGGTTTCCGCTCGAAGCGTAATCGTTGGTGCTACGTTAGCTTCGTTGCAATCTGTTGTGTGGAAGTCTGAAAACTTCCACCGTATACCGTTCTATTTTTTGTGAATTAGTGGTACCATCACGCGTTCAACGTCCTGACAGGAAACGTTTTTAGACCTAACAGCGCCGCTCCAACGAACGTTAGTTTTCATGTTCTGCTCCATTATTTGTTTGCTTTTTTCCCCCTTTTTGAAAGTCCCAGCTGATACAGGGACACTTTCACTGCATCTTTTCAAGATCGCTTTCCTGCTTGATGACCAATGCGTCAGAGCCATCTGACTTTCTAGCGAAAATTTTTCCGTTGCGGCACCAGACATACTTCCAGCCAGAAGAACGCTTTTTGGCAGCAGCCATTCCCAAAAGAAGCTTGAGAGCAGGGCACAGGTGTTCATTAACAAACACAGGAGATTCTGAAGTGTTGCCAAGGTCGGAATTCTTAAGGCGCAGCTTTGTAGCTTTTTCGAGTAAGGAATCCCTCTTTTGGCGCTGACTGAACTGAACGACAATGCAGCTGGGCTTATTCTTGGACGGGACGCGATGACAAGCCTCAATGTCCTCAGGGGCAATGGCCACACCAGCGAGCGCACCAAGATCACAAACAATGCTGGTGACGTCCGCGTCGGGTTTTTCATCTAAGCCTTTAATTTCAACGTTTTTGTTTCTCGAGTATTGCTCTGTCTGTGTCTGACGGAATTCCGTGCCAGCTAGGCGTTTCTTAAGGGCATCAAGCTCAGCACGCAGTGCATTGTTTTCTTAGTGCAGCATTCTCTGCCTAGACGTCACTGCAATCTTTCTTAAGCTCTTCAAAAACTTCATTCATGTGAGTCATACTTTTTTCATTTTCACGCGCTTCCGCACGCAGTTCCCTCATGTCGGCACGCAAATCCCGTTCAACTGTTTCACGGGCTGCCTTTATCTCCTGCCGCAGTTCTTCCCTCTGATCGTTGATTTGTTTGCTCATTTTGAACGAAATGCACAGCAAAGTAACTTCGCACAATGTATATTGAAACACTCAAGGGCAGCAGTGACAGCGAACGCACGCGCAGCGTGCTAAAATAAAGAGGGCTGACAAACCAACCTGCAAAACAGACGGAATGAAGGCTCAGAGCGTGCAGTCCGCTGCGCTGCCACTGCTGCCAAATGAGGAGTGGCTATGCCGGGCGGTTCCTTTTATGCGCTCTGATGATCCTGGTGGCATCAAAGTCCCAACTGCGCAGAAGCTTCGGTCGTTTTTCGCACCACCTGCCGGTAGAGACGACGATCCCGATGACGGCTTTCTTTCTTGCTTCTGATAACTGCAAAACAGACGGAATGAAGGCTCAGAGCGTGCAGTCCGCTGCGCTGCCACTGCTGCCAAATAAAGCTGCTAACTGCCGAAGTATAAGAATTTGTTAAGAAAATAAAATTCATACAGTTGTCCGCAGTGTTCCTTTGCTAACGAGTGAAAGCTCTGTTAAGCATGGTCTACACTGTCTGAAATCAAATGTCAAGGTAAAGAGTCAAGGTCCAGGTCAGGTACCCAATGGTCATAGTCATATGATCACGTGGTCATACTACCATATCTTGTTCCATACAACCACGCAGTTAAGTTCGGTTTGACTTTGCGAGGAATTGAACATGAATGTCTCATCCACACGAAATCGGAATGGTAACCCAAGGATTAGAGCTCGCGCTCTTAAAATAGGACATGTCGGTGAACATTTTTTTGCTATCACGCCACAGCTAAACCTCGAGCATTCCCGTTACCTGTAACCTGCGATTTTTATGTGCTCTTTCTCGCAGGAGAATGGAAAGGGTCTACCCGGAAGTGACTCTACCTTACGGACTGTCGGGAACCACCTTTGTTGGTGCAGCGGACGACAGCGGTAACGTGTGTGCCATGATGGGAAGCCTTTCGATCAGCTTTGGGTGTGCCGTGGTCGAGGAACATGGATTCGCTGTGCACGTAAGGGAAAAAGAGGAAGGAGATGAGTCAGCAAGGAGCGGTACTTCTAAGCGGCACGAAATGGAAACCATGCCTTGTCCGGACTCGAAAGCTCCCAAAAATGCCTTTCACCTAATTTTTTTTAGCTTCATTGCAAGACTATTTTCCATTGGAACTGAGTAAAGCGCGAGCAAGAACAATACTAACAACAATAACTCTAATTGCGTAAATAGTATGTGTGCTGCAGGAGTGTTAAGAATTCACTAGATGAGAAAACGCGTGACCGTCACAGATGAAAAATACTGAAGCTAAATTAATTCAATTCTTGAAATACAATGTATATTCATTGTTTTCTAGATGTAGCAAGTTTCGGCTAAATATAGAGTTGATTGAACAGTGCGGAGATTCTCAGCAGACCGTTTTTTATTCCCTCGGAAAACGGAAAAACATTCCTTACTGGTTATCAGGAACTGACAGGCACAGTTTTGGTGGACAGCTCAACCGCGCCTTGAGGGAAGGGACGAAGGGAGTAGAGAAAGAAGAAAGAAAGAAAAAGGTGCCGTATAGTGTAGGGCTTCGGAATGATTTCGACCTCCTGGAGAACTTTAATGCACACTGACACTGCATAGGACCCGGTTGCCTTTTCTGTTTAGCCTACATTCAACAAATATTTTGAAGGCAGCAAAATAGCCCTAGTAAAATGCTCGTGGTTGGAGAAGAGACACAACCACACCAGTCGTAAATCATACGTAAGATTCACTTGGAATAATGCCATTTTTTGCCACATAGCTATCAGAGCTCCCATACCATGTCTGTCGCCTCGGTCGCAGTGGCATATCTTAAAATTTTTACGGAATAAATACATGTCCGAGCTCTATACCCTCTCAAAAAAAGTCTTTGTTAGGAATAATAAACCTGCATCAATAGAGTATGCAATTGAAATTATGTGGTCTGGTTTCTTTAAAACACTTCTTATGGCTGTAAACAGAAATAGATGGCAGAAGTTACCTTTTCCACTCGTTAATTTTTATGAAGCCCCAAAAAGTCTTTGCATCAGATGATCCCATTTGATTGCCCCGTACGAAAGTATTGACAGCAGGTGCGCTAGTGCTGCCATTTTAATCGTTAGCAGAACTCCTGCTCGACCGAGAATTGCTCCTTTGGGCTGCCTCGTGCAAGTTATCGCCGCCTTTGTCGCAAATATTGCTACTTATATTTGCATCTAGCGTGTGAAGGCAGGGTGCGAAAACTGGAGATTGTGGCAACGATCTCACGAAGCCTTTGAGTTCCTTTCAAGGCTATCGCCTCACAGGTGAAAATTCCTCGACAGTTGATATGCTCCCGCTTTTAAACGCTGCGAAGAAACTATTTCTTTCATTCTGAAACTGCTGGACGCAAGATGTTTGGCCCTTTTTATGCTTTGACTACAATAGTTCATGCAAACCATTTTCCTTCAGGCGAGGGGAACTGGTTTCAACCTGGAGTCCGGTCACCCGAACTGCGTCGGTCCTCGCAAGAAGCCATTCCATACAGTTATGCCCGTCATGGTGACCGACACCCGCTCGCACGACTGGCTCTGCACTCTCGGCACCATGGCAGGACTTCCGCAGCCCGCCATTCTCGCCCAGGTAACCGATAGATGTCACTACAATGCGGACACAAATCACTGGTCAGGAGAACGTGATCTAGTTCCGTGCATTATGACAGATCTCCCAAAAACGCCAATGCAGTAGCTTGACCGCCTTCCCCCGACATATGCCAGTGCTTCTTCCTGGCCCGCTGAATCACGTGACGAAAGACAGGGAGTACAAGACAAAACTTTCTTGAATGCCATCATGAAGTTCCCGTTGAAATTAGTAGTTTTTCTGCTAGAAAAAATTATACCAGCGTAAAGAATGGAGAAAGCAAACGATCTCTTTTCTTCTCTCTCATTACACCTATGTCTCCATCCTTTACTTGGCGTCGAGCAATTGTCCTGTTTGTTTCTTCAACGCCTGCGTGTTTTAATTGACATACAGCGATTATTCTTTGCTTCTTTAATGCCGCTGTTCTTTAGTGTCCTTCCAGTGATTGTGCTGGCTGCTTCTAAGAGTCTGTCCTTTAAAAGCGGCCACAATTGTCTTATCTGCTTCTTAATATCTTCATCCTTTATATCACGCTCAGCGATGGTCTTGTTTGTTTCTATGCCTCCGTCCTCTATTACACGTCGAGACATATTTCTACATATTCCATTAGTAATCTTTGAGTTATGATCATGCTTGCTCCTTGTGAGCCTCAATGCGTCGGTCCTTCAGTTTACGCCCAACGATTGCACTGCGTTTTCTTCTATGGCTCCGCCCTTAAGCTGACGTCCAGCGATTGTCCTGTCAGCATAGGAGAGTGGGTTGTTCGTTGTCCAGGCTAGGGGTGCGGAGAGGTGAAGGGGAACATTGGAGATACGTTGCGGCATCGCTTAGTACGGAGGAGCCCACACCCTATGCCAGAGGGGCAAAGGCCACAAAGTCGTGCGCTCTTCCGTTTTCTCTCTAGCTTCTACCCGGTCCAGGCGACTTGACCACAACGTACCATGGCCAGACGCAAGCAGGCGCGCGCTCTTCGCCGCACCCACCACGCGCGTGGCATTTTTCTAATGGGGCAGGGGGGGGGGGGGGGCGCTGTAGGATTATGACGTCACTCAGACGGATTTAATATGGCCGTCGCTGCCAGGAGGAGGGGCTTAGAGACTTTAGCTTCAAATTGCAATTTCTAGCTGAAATGCGCGTAAAGCCCTACCTTTTTTAAGTGTGTATTGTGACGTAGGGGATAGTAACTGTAACATAAGAGGACGATTTGTTCGTTGACCGTGTCATGACCTCTTTAAGTTTACGTCCAGCGAGTGTCCTATAAGCTTCATCTGTCCCTCTTTAGTTTATTTCACGTACAGGGGCTTTCACGTCCTCGCTCCCCGGTTGACGTCCACCAGATGACGTCCACCAAATGGTGCGACATGATCGGATAATCATTCGCGATGACCAATGCGTTCTTGCTCGTGAGGTGTCCCGATGTACCATCCGCAGCTTTTTGACTATAAAAACTGGAATATCGGAAGGTGTGCGCCCGACCAGCCCCGCGAATGCTCGCACCAGACCACCAACGGCAACGCGTTGACTCTTCCCTCGAATATCTTCGGCGCAATTCTGAAGAAGATGAAAACTTTTTAGATTCCATTCGCAATGGTGACGAAATCTGGGCATTTCACTTCTCACCTGAAGCAAAACAACATTCACGTGAGAGGCGACATTCCTCTTTACCTAGTCCGCGAAAATTCGAGCGTACGCATGCAGTGTGCCAGCTGAGTCATGGAAACTGTGCTTCGGGACAAATATAAGAGTGCTCCTGGGACAAAGATAAATGCTGACAGGTATTGTCAGACAGCAGAATAACTCAGACGGGCGATTCAGATTTGTGGAAGAGGAATGTTGAGCAAGGGAGTGAGATTTCTCCACGACTTCTCAAATTTTTTCTCATAGGATAACAATGAGTGGCAGAAGGATATAATTATGAATACATGAAAATGAATAATAAATTGGTTGAAAATTGGTTTCTAAGGAAGGGAAATGGCGCAGCAATTCTCTCACGTCCCGATGGGCACCGGAACCACGCCGTAAGGGAAGGGAGGAAGGTGGGACTGAAAGAAGAATGAGGTGCCGTAGTTGAGGTCTCCGGAATAATTTCAACCACCTGGGGATCTTTAAAGTGTTCTGAGATCGCGGTTTGCCTTTCGCGGTTTTCCTCCATCGAAACGCGGCCTCCGCGGCCGGGTTCGGACCTGAGAACTCCGGCTCGACGCCGCAGTTACTGAACCAGCGTGGCGGGCCAATGAATAATAACCTAATACAAGTTCTCTGGGTAATGAAGGTAAAACCATGAGGAAGAAAGCTGAGAAAAATTTTCTTGGGCAAGTTTTGGATTTTTGCAGAAGCAAGAAATTGCTTTCCCTTGTAAAAATGATCTACAGATAGTCTATAGACTTCTTATAAACTTTCATCTTCCTATATATATTTATTTTTGTCGAATTTCGGTGAAGGCGAAATTCTAGAGGCCCGCGTGCTGTGCGATGTCAGTGCACGTAAAAGAACCCCAGGTGGTCGAAATTTCCGGAGCCCTTCACTATGGCGTCCCCCATAGCCTGAGTCGCTTTGGGACGTTAAACCCCATAAACCTAAACCTATTTATTTTTGTATATTAATAGTCTATACACTGTCGATAGACAAAAGCCTGCTAAGAGTGTATGGCCATAAATCTATAGATTGTCTGTAGACTGTCTATAGGACTGTCTATTGCCTATAGACTGTCCTCTAGGGTTTGTCTACTGACAGTCAACAGACTTTATAGACAGAAGTCTGTGGACAGTGTACAGACTCTCTAAAGAAATTCTTGTAAGGGCAGCCCGTGCAAATTCCCGTCACTCGCGAGCGTGCAAGAATGAGTAGTCGGGGAGCTTACAAAAACTAGAAAACTGGAGAACGTTTAGAGTTTCTGACCCACGAAGAGGCAGCACTGTGCGAATGCTCAGAAACTTCGCCCTGCCCCGAACCCTTGCGAGAAGGTTCTCATCAGATATGCGTAGAAGTTTGCGGGACCTCTTCATTGCATCGTGTATCCGACTCAAGAGGCGTGCGGGTTGTTTCTTGCAGGTGCTGCTCAACATGATGGAACTCGGTCTGGACCCCCAGCAGGCATTGGGCAGACCACGTTTCATGGTGGGATCAGCCTACAACGCGCACCCGGAGTGAGCTAGTAATAATGCACGAATCTTGATAACATAGAAGAGTTCAAGTACTTCATTTCAATGAATTGTCCGGATTCTACTTTGAATGGCTTTGAAGCGATACAAGAGGCATATAATGGCAGTTAGCTTGCAACAGGTGTTGTGGTTTCGTCGGTCTGGAATGCAGGAAAAAAGGGATAAAACAAGTCACGGACTTCAACTAACTCTCCTTTCCTGCGTCCTGTTTGCTTCCGGGGATAAAATTTGCATTCTAATTTCCGCAACGCTCGCATTTCGATGGGGTGAAACACAAATACGCACCCTTGTGTGTGACGTGCCATATCTGTCACGGTGAAGATCCGCTGTTAGTCTAAATTATTCCAGAGCTGTCCACTACGGCAGCTCTTTCTCAATTCCTTGACTGGCTAACAGCACGGCGCGGTTGAGGTCTCCACCGGGAAGTGACCAAGTTATTACGCCTTTCATTTCCTCATAATCAACATTTCAGTTTTCATTCCAATTCGGGCCACTGACTGGCTCACCTGTCTGTATTGACTATGTCAATACTGGGTCAGAGGGTTTGTCTGTCGGTCGGTAGGCTGACTGGAGTGGACAGAAAGGAAGAGGAATTTATTGGTTCGTAGCAGAGCTCACATTACGGTGAAATCATGGCGTAATTGTCAATCCGCTACGGCTTTTGCAAAATGCGGACTACCTTCTATAGCATGCGTGTTGTAATTGGCTGAACTTATCAGCGGGACGTGAAGACACACGTACTTAACTTCCTCTTTTTGCATGTGCTTCCGGCCTATGTAAAAAAAATCCTGTCTAGAAACATTGCCTGTCGCATTGAGGTCTCCCTTCCATCAAATGTTCATCCTGCGCTGTACCGTCTAGAGCACTGCACGAGCTGGGGCTTACCCGAAAGCCCGGGCCGGATACAGCAATTCTTTGCCGGCTTCGCCGGGCTTTAGGTTCCGGGCCCGGGCCGAGCTCAGGCTTGGGCAGTGAATGGATACTTTCACTGAACGCCCGCTTCTTATGTTCTCACGGGGCTAACAAACGCCAGGTCAAAGCAGTTTGACTTATTTTGCAACTATTTCAAGAGTTCCAGCTTATTAATCAAGAATATGTCACACGATACATTGACCGTAAAAACAGATGAAAACAATGCATAAAACACAAAATAATTCAGGCAAAGCAGCCTATATACCATTCCGCATTCTTTAGGCTCATTTCGGCTCTTCGCTAAGCTCTCAGGTTCTAAAGGACTGAAAGTTTAATCGACACAATACTTGTGCTTGACAGCTTCTTAGCTTCAGAAATTGTTATGCATAAAGCAAAAGTACGGCGTTCGCGCACGAAATGGGGAACATTTTGTTTTAATCATTCACATATAGAGTAAAACTAATAGGAACTGCGAGGCTGTCTTTGCTGTTTTGGTGCCAGATTTTGAGCTTTCAGTGAATCTCACTTACCTTCTCCCTAGAACGCGCCTTGGCTCTGTAATGTTCTACGCTCGATATTAACAGGTGTCATATTTCCTGGTAACCGTAATATTATTTCTTCTGTTTCGTGGTGCTCTCCCCGGTTTCCCGGAGCATAGGGGATGCTGCGCGTGCTGGGAAATAAATGCTTATCTCATAGCACCCGTGTGATAAAGTCTCTCTTCGTTCGGTCTGTGGGTTCGTGCTATGCACTTTTCATAATGTATAGCACAATATTTTTCAGGCTTATATATTTTTACTTTCAAACCGTGCCTTTTTTCATTTTTTGTGCCCTTTAATTCTATAAATGCTTTCAAATACAGTGTGATATAGCATTAGCACTCAGTTTCAGCGAAGTGTGGGTCCTGCAGAAGTAGACATTTCCGTCGCGTAACATATCAGAGCCCCAGTGTATGTTCCTGCGCTTTGTTTTTGCTGGATGGACAGAGTGAAGCGACAGTGGGAGAAGCAGCCGTTAGAACGGACGCAACTGAACACCTCGCTGTCTTGTGATCTCGCGTGACTTCTTGCGTGTTGGTGGCCAAGCGACTGCAATGTTACTTGCTGTTTGACATTTGTTTGAGAAAATGAAATAAAAAAATAAACTACCAACTCAGGTAGAAGCAGAAACTAGAGAACTTGAGACCTATACGATAACAACGACGCACTCTTTTACAATTAATAGATAAAGAGGAGGAGGGAAAGGCAGGGATGTTAACCAGAAAGGGGTTCCGGTTGGCTACCCTGCACTGGGGAAGAGGAATTAGGGGACTACAAGGAGGAAGAGAGAAGGGCAAAAGGCATAACACACACACACACGCACAACGCTGTCACAATTTGTCACTCAATCCAGTCGCTCTCAAGTATGCAAAGAGTGACTTGTATGCCTTGAGGGCATTCGACTGCTGTGGCCATGGACCGAGGATCTTTTGCTCTGTTAATGTGCGAGGATCGAGGTGGTCCAGGGCACAGCACAGTGTATGTCGTGCACTCGCAAATGCAGGGCACTCACAGAGAAGATGAGCGATGGTCTCCTCACGACCCCAGCTTTCACAGGCAGGACTGTCTCTTAGTAACAACAATATTTGCGATTCTATAGCGCGCTTAAAACTTTTGTGTTGTTTCGGGCGGGCAACGATAGAGGGCATCGGGCCCGGGCACGGAGCGGGCCAATAATTACGGCCCGCGCAGTGCTTTAGTATCATCTGCGAACAACCTGATCGCACGCTCAGAAGCATGGTAACCCACTCACGCACTCCATGTGTTCTTCGCAGCGGTCGTCTAACTGTGGAGTCTGACTTTCCTGGGGAAGTTCTGCGGTCACTCACTCGGAGGGGCCACGCCACACGGGACAGGCACGCCAACGAACTCAGTCATGAAGCGAAAAACGCCAACGTGCTGACAAGGGCTGAACGCTGGTGGATGCGGGAGGACACCACGGCGAGCCGAAGTCACAGCACCGACGCCATATGGTGCGGCACCGAGCCCCGCTGCGCCGCTACCGCTCTGGGATATTGAAGACTCGGTGTTTCCTACATTCTAAAAACTATTACGCCTGTACTGGAGCAAAGAGGAAGTAACCTGTCCTTTAGCGCACTTCCGGTTTTAGAAAGGATCGCGCTAGAGGACAGCTTGATCGAGTTTTACTGCTTTCTCTTTAGAATGTATGCTCAACATTGATGAGGCGTCGAGGCCAATCCACTGAGCCCGCTATTAATTGACATGCGTACGAGGCACGGAGAAACTTGCTGTGTCGGAGAGGTGGAGCTTTATTAAAGCTACAGGTTCAGTCTATGCCTTTCATCCACTCCGAATAAGCGTCGCTTGTAGTGCCCCTGCCGTCGCGCAACCCCTCCCCCCCCCCCTCCCCTTTCAGGAAGCGAAGTTTAGTCTCTTGGTGAAGCACGATGCGTATGCAGGAATGACTGGTAAAACGGAAGAACAAATGAAAGGGCCTCTAGTTTTACAGCTGCAGCATTTCTGTGTGAGTAAAGTTTGGGGTGGATTAAGGTGTCAGTCGTCTTAGAAGTAGAAATACGCTTTAGAACAGATATATGACGGATATTGAGAGCGCAGGAGAATGTAAGGGCTGACAGAACTCGAAAGTACAGTAAAACCTTGCCTTGTCCAGTTCTGCAGGACATTGTCTTCTATCACGGTTCCAATGTCTGTAACAACCGACCACTGAACTTTTTTATGCTTTGTTGCGTCCGCAATGCGATATCGAGATGTAACTTCTTTACAAATTTCAATCGAACATTGCTGTATTAACCTCTTCATCAATAAAAATTTACACATTATTTATACTATTATGATATGATATTAGCGGCAAAGCGACGCCGCGTCAAGAATGCATCACTCATCTGCCATGATTCTGAAAGGCGCTTTCCTCCGTGATGTCACAATGCTCATCGGCTCCAAACTGTCAGATTCACTCTGATGCATAGCGTTGCGGCCCTGTTTTTGGTTTACCAGCGGCTTCTCTAAATCTTGATGTAGTTCTTCGACGAGAATCCACGTAACAGCTGACACGGGATACAACAGTCATCGAGCAGCCGGTGGATTTGGTCACGACGCCGCGTTGGGCATACATTACTTACTGGTCTTTATTGTGCAGGTAATTTACTCATTTACTTCAATGGCGCTGTTTGACTCACGTGTGATGGCCAACAATGTTATGTGGCACTTTGAAGCGCCCTCTCTTTCTAGTATCGCGATATTGTTCCTCTGGCCTGTCCCTCTTACTTGATGGCAGCATCCGGTCAAGCCCTGGTCCTGCCCCTGAGTAAACAACTAGAGTGGAATTGCTTTCGCCGGTGTTACAAAACTGTGCACCCTTCATACCATTAAAAAGCATTGTCGTCATTTTGCATCAGTAATTATTTCACTCTTGAAATGCGAAGCCAGCGAGTGCAAAAATGTTGATGAAAGTATTGGCTCGGCCATATAGAAACGCACAACTTTATTAATTCGCCTTCTCCGTGTCTTGAATTTCCCACAAATAATTTCGTTTTGTTTCCTTTACCTGTATCTGTAACACACGCCCGGGCTGCCAAAGAAAAATTTGGAATCCAAACCTTAGAAAAGTTCGTTAAAAAGTCCGCAAAGATATAAAACACCCTAGTCCGCAAGCGAAGTTTTAACAGCGATACGCAGTATTCAGCCGATTTTCTTAGCAACCGAAACGCAAGCGGTAGCGAACGCTTGAAGAGTTGTGACTGGACGATTGGTTCAAATATTTATGAAGACAAAAAATATGTAGATGGGAATAGCAAGCAAGGTATTAAAGCAAGATGCGGGCAACCTGTGCGCTGCCAGTCATGTCATGTTGCTGGCGGGATTGGGAACAAAACAGTGGCTACGATGCTTAATGTCAGTTTTTCAACATTGAACTAGAATAAAGTGTTGATGGATAACGCGTTCAGTTCGTGTTCACTAAATTCGTTTCAGAGTTCATACATTATAAAAATGGCTTATAGACTCTCTCCAAAAGATAGTTCTTTTTCTCTATTCATAGTCTATAGGTTGTGTATAGATAAAAAGCTACTAAAAGTGCATGGCCATGAGTGTCTATAGACTGTTTTGTGGGACTGGTAGCAGAGATTGCCTTATGCCGAAGCAAGCGCTGACACGTGGCTCGAACAAAGAAGTGTTCAAACAGCTGCGCCGGGGTCTGGAAATAAAGTTGTCTCTCTCTCTCTCTCTCTCTCTCTCTCAGAAAACATGTGTCCCACGCCCCGATCGGCACTGGATCGCGACTGCGCGTAGGTCTTTTATTCGTGCATAACGCGGTCGTGCTGCCAGTAGTTAGATTCTCCCTGGCGTACGGGCGCGATGGCCTGCCTTCGCCACGGCCACTTCGTGAGGCACTTTTCCTCTCGCTTTCCCGTCATCGCAGCCAGTGCGGCAGTGGTCAGCGACGAATTGCTCGCCAGCCAAGCAGGCCTCGGTGAGTTCCACGAAATGAGTAACTCCGCGTCCTTGGGTTATCTAAAAGGTGATGATCCGCGCTGAAGAGTGATGCGCACGAAACACCATAGGGACGCTTATGTCATCTTAAAGAAAGAATGCGACAGCATTAGGTTCCATATTCGACCTGCTAGCTTAAGTCGCAAGTTTACGCTATGCCGCCACAGTGCCGACATTTTCATGCATCACATCGTTTCCGATTTTTTTGCTTGCGATTCTCTACCTAGGTAGCTGTCTAGAAAGTATCTTACACACAGCCCGGTAAGCAGGTTGTGATGGCGTAACCACCTCATGTGACCTCTGTCCAGCAATCATTAATTTGATTGCCGCGTGCCCCAGTGGGTAGGTGGCTCACAATCAGGTGTCCAGGCCGCCAACTGCCACGGCGGGCAGGTTTTCATGACGTCACAAGGAAACGTGACCTCTATCTACCACTGAGCGAATTTTGCAGCACTGGACATCAGCTTTGATTTTGGTCTGATGACAACTGCAATGCCGTCGAATTTACAAAAGTGGTTTTGTCTTTTTACGTCAATAACTGCATTTTCTCCCATACAATTGTCATAGCCATGGACATAGACGCGGCATGCCGGAATTGAGTACTGCCGAATAGAGCATTGCCCCTTTGGTCCTGAGCCATGAGTGATATAAGGAGCGCCTACTCAACAGACAATACGAGTGGCATATTTAGCGACTACTCACCACTGAACGCCTACTCTTTACTGAGCACATTCTCAAGGCAACCAATTCTGTACTGCTGAGCAGGTGCACTCGAGAAAAATCTGTGCTGATAGTGCCTTGATAAGCAAAACGGCAACTTATTACAACGAATACGGGACAAGTACTTTTAGTTCCCATGCCAGCAACCACGTGCCACATGACTGAAGATTCAGCGTTGGCGTGTTTATATGATCCGTAACGTACAAAGGAAAGTTAATGGCCGAGTGATCATAACATGATTGGCCGCTAAGCTTAGCGGTAATTGCTGGGAGCTCCCCTAAAATTTTGCTAATGGCACATTGAGGAGGGTTGAGAATGGGGACGCTATAATGGGATTGCCTGGACTTCTTCGCCACGACACTTCAACCGGTGATGGCCGTTCGCAGCAAAGAACTAAAAGAGTCAAAGGCATATCATTTCTACGACGTGGAGCTGAATTTTGTGACAGTTCCTTGTTCGGATTATTCCTCAGCTTCCTTATACCCTTTTGGGAGGCCCGGCAGCGTTAAAGAAGCCGTCCAGTGTCATTGCTTGTTAGATATCAGCCTTAATAACTCAAGTGATTGCTTAAAGCATTGTACAGTGGGAGAATGAATTGCGAAACTCGAGAGTTATATATAAATTCCTCAGGTTCTGAAGCCCTCAGACCCAATGAGATGGCAGGTTGACGCCAAAAAGAGGATGGCCAAACGTAAAGAAGAGGTGGAGGAAGAGGAAAGGCAGGGAGGTTAAGCGGAAGAATAACCGCTTCGCTACCCTTCAAGGGGGGGGGGGGGGACGGGTGAGGCTATAAATAAATGAAGGATAAAAGACAGTAGCAGGAATTTGTAGCCACTCGGAAATAGTCAGCAATGGATCGGTAAATGCACAGCGTATTGTGCCGACCAGAAGCTCTCAAAAAGCGGGGCAGTCTTAGAGGCCTTCACCGACGACGATCACCGCGGCCAGTGGCCGAGAATCAATTCCAACAGCGGACATGTATCTATACGCTTTAGCGCATGGCCTTTCGGCGCTGTAGGCAGGGAATTCACAAAGGATGCGGGCTACAGACTCGTCACACCAACAGATGGCACAGGCAGGGCTGTCAGCCATACCTATTAAGAGAGAATAGTGCTTGGTGACTGCTACACGAAGCCACAAGAGGCACAGCAAAGTTGCTTCACGTCGTGATAGGCCGGAATGAAGCCGGAGCTTCAGATCTGGGTCCAAGGATTTTAAATGTGAATTAGTAAATTGGCCTGAATTCCACGCAGCAAGCGTGATGTGCTGCGTAAGTGCGCGAAGCCTGCCCGCTGCATCTCGATATGATCTCGACACAAAATCGCCGTCGGGGACAGCAGTTCGCGTGACCTCGTCCGCTCGGTGATTGCATGCTATGCCGCTGGGTCCTGGTAGTCGTTGGTAGATAATGTCGTGCCCTTTATATACGGCATAGTGATGTAGCTGTCGGATTTCCGCGAGCAGTTGTTCATGGGCTTTACGGCAAGGAGCAGCTTGTAAGCTTTGGAGGGCCGCTTTGGAATCGGCGAAAATAGACTACTGCTGAGGGCGCTGCCGATTATTGGGCTCAAAGGCGACACGAAGAGCAGTGAGTTCTGCACCCGTCAAGAAGTCTGGTGAGCTATCCTAACTCTAATTTCTGTAGTCCCTGCGAGAATGACTGGTAGGGTCCTCTAAGCCGTCGGTGTGGACGTGCACCCGGCATGTGTGGTAGTCATGGAAATATTCAAGAGTGACTTTAGTTCTATCGGCGATAAATCGGTCTTCTTTTTGATGCGAACTATTGGGAGAAACACACGGGGATTGTACAGGCTCCAAAGTGGCGAGGACGGTTTAAAGGTAGGTGTAAACTGCAGCCGTAGAATGGACCGATGTGCACCAATGGTCTTTGTAAACGATATGCGTGGCCTGGTAATAGGAAGACTGGCAGGATGGTGATAGGGAACACGGGAGATATGTCGAAAAGGTCCTCTCAGTGCGTCACCGGTTCGGTAGGTAGAGATTGGATGCTTCTGGGCGATGAGTACAACAGCAGCCGTAGAAGCATATCGCGGCAATACCAGGCAGGTCCGGAGTGCTTGAATGCTTTGTATACTTCATATGTTGGATTTTGTAGCGAAAGCTATATTGGCCACAAGCTCGCAGTTTCACCATGCTCGCAGTCCCACCGTGGTCGCACCTCACCACGTGACGAACCACGTGACTGGTCACAGCACTGCGCCGCTGGCAGCTGCTCCGCATCACGTGAGCGACCACGTTACCAACTACTCCGCCACGACAGCTCAAGGTTTAATCATGAATAAAGGCGCATGTAGTGAATGCGCGCCTTTCATATATTAACTCTTCCGAATTAGATGTCGCCGCGCTTTCGCTGCGTATATCCTGGCCTAATAGACCTAGGCCGTCATCCATCTTTTGAATGTTTTCTAGTGCAGGGAGTATGTAGCGAAGAAATCCCATGAATATAAAGTTGTACAGCTGCATCATCAACCGCACTGACGCTCCCCACGACTTTCTCTCAAGAAAGGCGAGCGCGTGAGGATATATACTGAAAACCACACACGCCGGTCCTGTAAGCATTTCTACTTTAGCAGTAGCAAATGCATTTTATCAGCAAACCGGAACATATTTGTAAACCCCTGGTTGTTTCGCGATGTAAAACGAAATTATTATTTTTATGGGCAAAATAAGCAACGACCAAATTTTGAAGTCTTCGATTAGAGCGAAATTTTTAAGCCTCAGAGGCCTTAATTTACAGCTGTATGTAGAATAGGAGTTGTGAAAAGTTTCCGTAACTTTGCACCTAAGGGTAGACAGCTGGGCTAGTTGGTTCGCATTATTATGGAACATGATACCAGCGCAAGAAACAAGGACGAAGGGAGAAGAAAGAAAACATGGACGTCGGACGTTCGTGTTGTCTTTCTTCTTCCTTCGTCCTTGTTTCTTGCGCTGGTATCATGTTCGATAGTAACTTTGGAGAAAGATATATGGCGCACTTCGAGAACAGCTCAGAGGACATGCAATAAATTTGCCACTAAATGTGAAAGACTAAACGTACTTAGTCTCGGCAAGCTGAGAGGCGTACCCTTGGCTAATAAAAAATCATTTTTGTGCTTCCCCATCCTCCACCTAAGGCAAAGACGTGACAGTGATAGTTTTACCGCTACTCACCCTCAGGCCCCAATAGTGACCGCCTCCCAGGTCTTTTTGAAGAGCATGACCAGAAATTTAGCCGATGAATGCGCTTCTCGGCAATGCAGGTGTTGAGCGAAACTGCTGCGATGCTGAAACCGTAGGCGACCTCATGGGAAGTGCCTAACGGAGGCAGTTCTTGGTTGTGACTTCGGCAGCGCGCATAGCATTCCTCCACCGATGAGCTTCGCCTCAGGCTAGTGGACAGTGCGTTTACTTCGCACGCTACTCTGGTGCCGCGGGTCGCTGCTCCGTTACCTGCCTTCACTCTACCCTTGTACTGCCCTCCTCCTGCACTCTCGCTTCCCTCCTCACGCTCTCTTCGCTATCGCCGCCTTTGATCTTCCGCTGCGCTCCACGTTCGGTTGCGCCAACGGCGGTCTACCTCTGTTTATCTGCAGGTCTACATGTTCATTTCAACACGTCCAGGTCTGCGTCTGCAGGGTACATAATCAGTTCCAAATTTACAGGTATACGTCTCTGTGTGTACATCTGCATAATAGCTGCATGCTCACTCCTATTTGAGGTCTCCCTCCCCAGGTCTCTATGTCCAAATCTACGTGTCATCGGGGATAGAGCCCGGACGCGCAGCCACTGGTAAAAATGCATCCCAGCATCACCACAGTCAGCTACTAACCCAAAAATAGCATGCTCATTTCTTGCGCCCAGGGGCGCTTGTCTGGAACCGTCTGCCTCCACTGGCCCTGCTGCGACATTTAGCCGAAACGATGAGGTGACATGCTTTCGCGCTTCCCGGCGTATGGCGCTACTCTGGTACGGCGCCGGAAAGCTACATTTATTTTTGGATTTTACCAGCATTGCTTCGCAGATCAAACCGAAGGTTTCGGACACCAATCCGCGGAAATTCTCGGAAGACTGCCCCTTGTAGCTGAAATGGACGCGACGCGTTTTTTGCAAGCGCTCTTGCGTGCTAGGCACTTATATACCCGATAGCACATTTTGAGATCTACGTGTTCAGGACTATACACACATCCAACGTTTTGTGCCTACATCTACGTCGCCAGGTATATGTCTCTAGATATTCATCGCCAGGTCAATATGATCAATTTTATATGCGCGGGTCTACATCTTCAGTGTTACAGGCGCCGTGGCGAGAGTGCTAAGTATACTCGTGTAAGGGGCCGGCGTCACCGGCGTCACGTGTTTCTCGACAATGGGTTAGCAAATAAGAAACCACCGCTTTCAGCGCACTGTTCCACGAGCTTCGAGACATGTCCAGCAGCAATTTATTTCTCACTGAAAGTGCAAGACCCACAAAACGCATCATAAACTCAATTTTGTAGTCAGCTCGGCGGCTTACACGATTGGTGTAGCAGTTTTCATACATTTAACTTCAGTAGCTCGCTTGTTATTCACATCCTATTTTTATTGTATCGAAAATGATTTGAAGCAATCGTCGCTTTATAATCATTCATCAGGCATTCGCTGGCATTCTCAGTTCAGTCGGTAACGAAATTGGTTGATAACTGCGTATCGCGCTTAAGACTTCGTTTGTATAGCAGAGCGCGGTATATTTTTGCAGCCACAGCTTTTAAGCGTTAATAGCCCATTCCTGGGTTTCGCGTCGTATTAGCCTGTCGTTGTCTGTCGTAACCGCCAGCGCAAGAGGTGGATGCGTTGCCATGGGATCCACTCGTCTGTCGGTTGCCGTGTAAGGAAAAAGGTATCACGTGAGCGTAGAAATGCGTAATCGGTGGGTAGTTAGCACAGATACGATCCGGAAAGTGATTCCCGTGGAAGGAAGAAGGCATCGGTAGAACGGAGGAATCTTCAACCGGATGTCGTTACCGTGGAAGGAGGAAGGTATGACAAAAGCGTAATCAGGTGCAACCGGTCGTCGGTTGCCACGAAAACCACCACCAGGGTATTTACCCTGAAAGGACGAGGTGGGTCACCATGAAAGGAGCTTTATGGGCAACCAGAGGCTGGTTACAACGGTAACCGCCCGGAAGGTGCTTACCGTGGAAGGTGGAGGGTGTGACGAGAGCAGAAATGTACCCAACCAGAGTATGATTACTATGGAAGGAAGAGGCTATGGCTAGAGCTTGAGACGGGGTAAATGGGACAACCAACCGGAGGGTAGTTGCCCTAGAAGGAGAAGGAGGGATTGCGTGCAAGGAGGGTACGCCGAGAAGAGGAGGTTACGGTGAGAGTGTAGGAAGGCTTACAACGGTAGCCATCCTGGACTTTATTACCGTAGTAGGAGGTGGAACAGTATGACGAGAGCAGATGAATGTAGCACAATCTGGTGTGATATTGCTTTGCAGCGCGCTGCTCCAGCAGAGGACTGTCGGCGACGCTGAGCTCCTAGAGCGGCGGTTTGGAGAGCAGAACTAGACGAAAAACAGCTATGCGCGGAAAACTATAAAGAGCGCCCTAGACGCAAAAGGCGCCCGTGTGCTCTGCGATGTCACAGCACGTTAAAGAACGCCAGGCGGTCGAAATTATTCCAGAGACCTCTACTACAGCACCTCTTCGTTCCTTTCTTTGCTCACTTCCTTCTTTATTCCTTTCCTTGGGGCGTGGTTCAGGTGTCCACCGAGTTGTGCGACAGATACTGCACCATTCCTTTTCTTCAAAAGCCAGTTTTCAATTTTCGCCCTACAGCTATCCAGATATGAGGTCACTCTCATATTCTCTAGCACAAACTATCATAAAATACAGGTACTTGAACAGCTTTCACTTGATCTCGCGTTAATCAGTGGTAACAGTCCTATAAATTTTTTGCGGAGCTTTTCAAGGTACTTCTTCTTGGCTGACACTTGATCTCGTGTTAACCAGTGGTAACAGTCCTGCAAATAATTTTGTGGAGCTTTTCAAGGCACTTCTTCTTGGTCTAGACTACAGTTATCTCTAGCCGAGTGTGTGTGTGTTTTTGTGTGCGTGCAATAGCTAACGGTAAACGAATAAAATACGTGGCTCGTAACGTTCAGGTTCTGCGCTGTTTTTACATTTATGGACAGCCAACTCGCCGAACGAACTTCACAGCCTTAATGAATGAGTCTTGACGCGGCGCTAATTGTCATCGGCACAAGGGCACGTATGTCCAAAGACTGCGGCCATAGTGATTTTTTGTCAAGAACTAGGCGTTTAAAAAGCATAACGTAGCGAATTATGCTAATGTAGGGGTATGCAATAGATTGGTCGTAGCGCGATGTCGTAGCACATGGTAAAACAGTTCGCATACGTTCGGAAAACGACGTCATGCGAATGTCAAAGGCGCTCTCAGTGCGGAGGCAAGATTATATAGAAATATACATGAAAGAACACTCAAATAGCCTGTTGAAACGATCTAACGCTCGTTCGCGCGACCTGGAAGCAGCTGGCGCATGCATGCATCCCGTTATCCCAGGTGGCTGCCACGTCATGATAGCGCCTACTTCTACACAAGGGCGCTCGTGGCATACTGCATGGTACATACAGCGTGTGCAATCGGTGGGAGCCAGGAAAAAACGAGTAATCGCGGCCGAAATGTCAGCCATCCCCGCAGCGATGAAAGGACGGTGGCTGCAGCCGCCCCGAGCGTACTTTCGGAAGCTATTGCTAGGTGGCTTTCAGTGGCGCCGTCATAGGCGTTGTATGGGGCATATATCTGCAGGACTACACGTTCAGTTCCACATCTCCAGGTCTACATCTCCGGATGTACTTAATAGTTCAATTCCAGCCTGGACGCGGTGCCGTATTGCCGGCGCTCCACGGAGCGCCTTTCGTGCGCACCTGGGGACGTATTGCGCGTGCGCGATGAAAGCGTTAGGCGGCATAGCGTTTCTAAATACTACCTAGAGGAAAAGCTGGCCCCACAGTCTATCCGATTTTCTTAAAAAGCACTTTATCCACCGCATGAATACCGGGAAGATGAGGTTTCGTACTTGGCTTTGCGTGTGTTGGGCCAAAACCGTGGCTTCTGCCTCGGAATCAGCAGCTGCACAGCGATGATCTCCTGTCTGCGCAGGGTAAGTTATTTCAGTAGTGCGTTTTTCACTTCAATACATTTAATGTAATTGCGTTAGGCTGGTTATGGACAATTTCACAGCAATGCTTCGAGGCTTGTAGCGAGAAGAGTCGAATTGTTACGACCGAATCCACGTTTTATGCGAAGAGTCGTATCATTACGACCGAATCCACGCTTTATAAGAATAGCCGTATCTTTACGACGGAATCCATGTTTTATGCGAAGAGTCGTATTGTTACGACCGAATCCACGTTTTATGGGAAGAGTGGTATTGTTACGACCTAATCCATGATTTATGCGAAGAGTCGTATTGTTACGACCGAATCCACGTTTTATGCGAAATGTCGTATTGTTACAACCGAATCCACGTTTTATGGGAAGAGTCGTATTGTTACGACAGAATCCATGTTTTATGGGAAGAGTCGTATTGTTACGACTGAATCCACGTTAAATGCGAAGAGTCGTATTGTTACGACCGAAGGCACGTTTTATGCGACGAGTCGTATTGTTACGACCGAATACACGTTTTATGCGAAGAGCGGTATTGTTACGACCGAATCCACGTTTTATGCGAAGTGTCGGATTGTTACGACCGAATCCACGTTTTATGCGAAGTGTCGGATTGTTACGACCGAATCCTCGTTTTATGGGAAGAGTCGTATTGTTACGACCGAATCCATGTTTTATGCGAAGAGTCGTATTGTTACGACCGAAAACACGTTTTATGCCCAACCTTAGGCAAGCCCAAATACGAAACGTAATCTTGTCTGCATTCCTGCGCCTCTCCTTGGTGTATTAAGTGCACTAGTACTGCCTGTTTTGCTCCCAGATAGTATAGAGAAGTAAGGTAGGCAGATCCGGGAAGCGTCTGCTGCAGCAAGTCGCTGGCACACCTCGAGATGAAGCGAACTCCGCTTTTACGTTGCAGACGGAAAGCGTTGGCGGTACCAGGAAAGTGTGTGCATCTGCTCGAATGCTGCTGCCACGGTTGTATCGGCTTCGGCTTATAGTGCCTAAATCGACCTCATAGGGAAAGACAGCTGCGATAACAACTTCGTTTTGGAGCGTGCCGAGGCTGTGTACTCTTATGATGCCACTTAGCTTCGATATTTTATAGATTCGAGCACTTTACGGGGTGTCAGTTATGGGGAACATCTTTGTTCGCTCAAAGTTCAACGCCGCGAAGTGTTTTTAGAGCCCGGGTCTCAGGCGCTCGTTCGTGGGTTAACTTGAGGCCCGTCGCTGTGGTCGGTGTATGTAATCGAGCCAAACCTTAGATAAATAAAAAAAATGAAGTTACTTATGTCGGCTATGCCAAGGTATACATAGCGAGAGGTACGTTTCCCTGGCTGAGCTTGTTGTGGACACTATATGCTTAGCAATGTGAGACATTTTGTGCACACATCTTTTATTCATTATGCTTGACAGAGACGAAGACTGCCCGATGATCTGCGAAGTAGCATGAAGCGGTCTCAGTTTTGTCGGTACATTATTTCGATTTGGTAGAGCCTTTTTAGTGTACAAGCTCTAAAATAGCTCCCCATTGTGTAGTCTGGACATGAGGTTCCGAAGCTAAATTAAAGTCAAACTTTTCTTTCATGCACTGAATAAAAGAGTCCTGTTTCCTGTCGAAATCACCCAAAGTCACACACAACTGTGAAACCGTGCCGTAGGCTGGTATACACTTGGCAACCACATCAATCGCCTGCTTGACAGATGTTTCCGGTGCCACGTAGACTCCTCGGATAATAACGCCCCTATGCGGAAGCCGAATACAGCAGGCTTCACCATTAATCACCGCGATCGAAGGGAGGTGTCTGACGACGGTGATACCTCGTTTCACGTACACACAGACTCCAGCGTTCTTATTTGGTTCAACCCAACTGCCAGGCGACAACCTCAGAATCGGAACAGTTAATCTTCTCTTCTCTATATCGCCGTTTAGCAGCAGCTGATTCTACTTCTCTGCATGCATGTCAAACGTGATACAGAGGCCCACTACATCTCCGCCTTTTATACGGAATCCTGCGCATGCGATGCAGGGTTCAGGTGATAGAGCAGCGTGTGGCGAGGCTGCGACGAAGAACGCGTCGCAGCTGTGGGGTCTCTCTGGTTACCATGGTATCGGCGCATGCCCATAATTGCTCATCCGCGTGACGTCACGCTAGGCTTTTACGGCGGAACGGGCGCGCGGCCGCGGCGACGGCGAAGTGCACGCCGCACTTTGCTTTTCTTCGGTTGCCATGGTAAGGGCGCATGCGAACAACTGGTCTCTCCCGTGTACTGCGAAATGCTCGACTGGTAGCCCAGTGTAGCTCTCGCTACAAAAATGAACTTCACCGCGACTGGTATTCAATCCCGCGGCGCCGCGAACACACCAGCTTCGCTAGCCACCGCACGAGGGCACTTAGATGTCGCGGCAGCCGTGCACGCCTCGTGTTAAACTGCAGCACGCTACCGCTCTGTGCATTGCACATCTTGATCTTCTTCACCCAATAATGCTCTCGGATGAAAATACACATTGTCGCGCGCTGTGTATTGCACATCTTCGTCTACATCAACTAATATTGGTATCGAACTAATGTCGCTAGACGTGCCGACGACCCAGCAAAGCAAAACAGTGAGCCTGCAGAGACTGAGAGCACTAGGATAACGCGGCAGCCAGTCACGCTTAGCTTTAAACTACAACACACACTCGCGCTGTGCATTGCGCACCGTCTTCTTGAGTTAATGTTGCTATCGAAAAAATACTGTCGCCAGGCGTGTCGACGACGCGGAAAAGCAGAACAGTGAGCATACAATGACTGAGAGCCTGACAAAACTGCACTCAAGTTTCGCGTTAAGGAGAATAGTAATCATCTTGGCAATTTTTTTAAATTCTTCAATTCAGCTTTGGAAAACATCAAGAAGGCGGGCATTCAGATTCGCCGTTATTACAGGCAGAAGCCTTATGCTTACCAACACTGCAGCCTTAGTGTGCTCGTTGATTCCAGGGGCCGATATTTTTTTTTAACTGCGCATGCAAATGGCACTTTGGATATTTTAATCGAAACTTCAATTTAAACCTCACCACATCTTCAGAGCTTCGTAAAGTGTTGAGAGGCTGGAATCTTTTTTCATAAATGCAGCGTCGCACGTTGTCACATTTTCACTGAAGAGTTGACTCCGAAATTGACGCGATCAGATATTCCGTCAAGCTGCGTGTCTCTAGCCGAGTAAAATTTTGTTCCATAGTCTTTCTCTCGCTCCAAACTGTCTGAACTTTCGCATGGCAATAAAGAAAATGCCGTGTAAACGGCATGTGGGCTCGAATTGAAGCTACCCCTTTAATGTAGGGGTAGTGGAGCATCGTCTGCAAAAGCCATTTGCCTTTTTTCCCTTCACCTCGGACCTCGTTTGTCGGAAATAAAACTTGAATCTATCTGTGCCGTTTCGCGACAACAGGCGTGAGCATATTCAGTGGCATTTCATTTCCTTCTCGGCTCCATGCAAAAAGAGCAATGTCAACACGGTCGGACGACGAAAGGGTAGTTCATTATTCTTGTTGCAAATAACATTTGCACCGAGCAGTTCCGGTGATGACAAGTACACCACTCACAACTATCAGCTGTGAGCGAGACGCCATATTGGGCTTCTCATCACGTGTTATGTTATTACAGCCGGAAACGCCTGCCTTAAGGCGCGTTGATACTTGTCCAAAAATCTTGTGAGTGAATCTGCTTCGATCGCCGGAAAAAGCTAGGACGCGTTTTCATAAGCTGACGCCCGGGCGAGGCGGAACCGCCGCGCCGCTGCTGTTTCTCGCTTTTCCACACACTACCCGGCCACCACGTCACCGCTCGCGGCGCACACAGATATGGTTATAAAAGAGCATAAATCGATGCTGTCGGTGTACCATAACCGTATGCACGCTTACGTGCGTTAAACGCAGGCACATTCCCATTTTAGTTAAGCGCATGCAAACAGACTAACAACGAAAACCCAGTCTAGTGGAGCCATCTGTTCGTCAGGATGGGAACCAGTACTGTCAACAAAACCGACTCTCCTCTTAAGCCTTGTAGCGGCAGAAGTGTCATTCTAAATAAATAAAAAATAAAGCAAATCTATCACATATACGTTTACTTATAGGTGAGGTGAGACGAAGCGAATGAAAGCTGTCCCATTTACGGCCAGTGAACGAGCTGAAAAAGGCAGCAACAACGACGAATTCGTTCCGAGGCGAGGGGTCCTGCTTCGAAGGGCGCCGCAATGTATGTTGCGACGGAAATTTTCCGGCGGCGAAAGTCGGTCCCGGACCTATCGGCCTCGCCGCGCTGGTTTCCACCCTGGTCGGCGTCAAAAGTGACCGAATCCGCTTCGCTTGCCGGATTCTTAGATAAGTGTGAACACGCCTTTCAGGTTGCTTTGCGTGAGCTTAGCAGAAGGCATGTTCACTGCATCGCAAATCAAGAGCAATTTGGTGGTGCCAGCGCGCTGCAGTAGACGACGTGCTGGAAAATCCCGCTTCGGCTCTCACTCACCGCTACACAATAGTACTCAAAGCTGCCCGCGAGAGACCTACCCGGAGCGCCGGCGGCATGGAGCTGTGTTGAAGCTAACATAGGACGGCCGTGTAAATTATCAGCTGAATCCGTTAATGTCAACAACAGGCTAATTTCTTAATCTGCAGGTCTACGTAGCCCATTTGACCTGGTGGCACGGATAGTGCAATTTTATTTGACCAAGTCAATGCCTCAAGGTTTACGTGTCTAGACGGACATGTACCTACGCCTACACTTACAAGTCTACGTCTCAATGCCAACTTGTCGAGTCTATAAGCACAGGTCTACATCTCTAATTCTTCATGTCCTGGTCTACATGTACGCTTCCACATGCCCAGAACTACGCTATGAAGTCTCCGTGTCCTGGTCTACATGTTTTGGCAGTTCAGAACCACTTAGGCAGCATTGACTGTCGGTAGCAGCTGAACGCGGTATCTTTACCTAACGACGTCCTACCACGGTGGCTGCACCACTAAATAACGTGCAGGAAGTTTCATGCCTTAAGCAGTCGCTTCAAAGGACCCGTTTGTTGCCCCACGAAGCTGTTGGCGCCTTTTGCAATGTATTGTTTGTTCATGCCAACTGGATTATTAGGCATGCGTGCATTCCAAACGCGGGGCAGCAACGAGAGGATAAGGTGCTATTTCTCGCCTGACTGTTCCCAATTTTGAATCCACAGATGTGCTTCGTCGTGGAGGCAACGCGGCAGACGCGGCGCTCGCCATGTCGGTCTGCATGCAGGTGCTGGAGCCCTACACCACAGGAGTTGGAGGGGACTGCTTCGCTCTGTACTACGACAGCCGGACAAAGAAAGTGCACTGTGTGGACGGGAGGTTAGTGCTGAACAGTACTGTGGCGGTTAAAGGGTGATAAGAGCCGCTCGTCTTTGTCATCGCTTTGTAAATCGACTGCGAAGAAAAGGCGCGAGAAGCTTTGTTAGCTTTAAATGAAACGTAAAGAAGGCAACTCATACTCGAATGAAAAATCAGGGTGATTTTAAATTGGGATGGTTCAATCTGAGCTCACTCACCTTCACTTCAGATGTGCGGACACCATTTAATAATGTCGTTGAAGGGCTCTCCACGGGATATCATTTTTTTATTTTCTTGTTGGCACTACAGTAGTCTACTTCGTGTTTAATTTGGCGCCGATGGCTCTTCTGGGTTTAGCACTAATTTCCTGATCACAAAGAACGTACAATGGTGTACGCGGAAACAAGACCCCGTTCATACCCCGCCGTTACCGCTCTGGTAAAATTGTTATCAGTTACTACTTAGTTACTACTTTACATGCAGAAGCACCTCCTTTTGTAAAACATTTGAAGCCCTTTACGAATCAAAGATGAACAGCGAACTCATTACGTACATTTTGAGTTTGCAGAAAATCACGACCTCTCCTGAACGAAGGCAGCCGCAATGACAAAAGAGAGAAAAAATTACAGGCTGCGACTTGAACCATTCGCGAGAGCTGTTTTACCCATTCATTTTCCGCCCCGTCTCCCTCTCCTCTTCTTTTTTATTTTTTGTTGCCCCATCTTCCTTTTCATAAGCCTCTTTTCTCCCTTGGCTTGCACACTGGCTTGCCGATTTCCGTGGCAACTACAAGCCGGTTTGAGTTACTCGACGGCTCAGGCCGGGCTCCTATTAACGGCAGTCGCCGCAAATGTTTTGTTGGCTAAAAAACCGAGATCGAAAAGGAAAATAGAACCTTACTTTGATAGAGAACGATAATATCCCGTGTTGTGCTTTGCAACCAGAAAAAACTTCTTGTGTATTTACGGAACAAGACAAGGTCTCATTTGCTTCTAAATGTTACGCTCACGGAAATAATTTGCCTTCTGTAAGCGCAACCCGTTCCCAGTTTAAGATTTTGTGCTTCCGCGTGAACGTGTGCTCTTGGTGAACTCAGTTCGCCTTATCGTACGGATCCTAGCGAGGTGACAGCAGAATCGTACTCAGAAATTCTGAACGAATTGTTTTCAGCGCGAAGTTGTTTGTGAACACTTTGTCCTTCGCAAATCGTAAAATTGCACTACAACGAAAAAGATGCCCGCAAATTTCTCCTTAGGACGCCTCTAGCTTTCTGCATTTCTTGTGAAAGACGCTCCCCATTGATTTTTATGCTAGTCTTAATTACTACGTGCCAGAGCAGGACAGGCTTTCAAAGCAATGCTCTCGCTACGTATCATAATGTTAGACCACTGGTATGAATATGTCAATAAGACTATCTTAAAATTATACAGCTTACTCACCATACTTGTCAAAAACACACCCGATTGCTTTTCTATAGCAGTCTTACCTACTGGCTGCGAGCGCAAGACGAACTTTTAAAGCGGGCTTTTCCTACGCATATGAAGGTTAGACCATTCCCATCAGTATGTTCATAACAGTAGCTCACAATTTTCTACAGTGGCCTGACAATTGAAAGCGATGCCGAAGAAATGTGGGCTTCGCTAACTGTGTCAGCTGCGGACTGAACATCCACACGAAGTGACCGTACCCAGCAGCTCACGAGCGATAACGTTCTCTCTGGCCGGAGGCAGGAGATCATCAGTCTTCACTACGTGTTCAGAGAGGATATAAAGCGACCTGAGTGGTGCCGCATTAGAAACACGTCATTTCGGTGGCTGAATTCTGGGTTTGGTGCGCGCAGGTCGTTCATAACCAAAAAAAGAGAGATGAACGTGTATGAAGTCTTTGACAGCCAATAAACGCGGTGCTCGGGAAATAGAACTTAAAAGAGACGCAGCTGCAGGTACAGCGACATCACACCGCGTGCATTAAGACCGTAAGCGAATGCTTCTTAACCGACACATTCATGACGGTGGTTACGCGAAAGAGGTCGAAAGGTATGAGTCCTTCTTAACAGCATATGTGAACCGTGTGTCACCAGCGGCGTAGCGTTGGTTTCAAGCGAGCAAAGGGAAATGAATGCTCTCAGCTCTTTAATCGAGAAGACTTCGGCTTGTGGCAGAAAAGCTGGCCAAGAAATTTTTATTAATACCGGAACATGTACAGCGTGAGGCAAAATGCTGGAAATAGCTGAATGGTTACAACCAACTGAAGAACAAAGCGGATCGAAATGTTTGTCAAGACGCGTTTCGTTAAGTGTCATCTCGCAGTTGCAGCTAAGAGGGCCGGCTGCGTCGCACTGAGGCTCGCACCTGACCGCTGCGACTTTGAGGAGACACTCAGGAGTACTTCATCTATTTTTCCTTCCTAATAAAAACCACTTGTTTGGTTCTCTATGGCTACATATATTTTAGCGATGTTTGTGTCACAGAAATTAAGAGACTTACTTATGCCCCAGAAACTTGTGTCTTAATAAGAAAAATATTTTCCCGCCAGACTTCAAACTCACGATGTCAAGGCCGACAAGGAGTGTGTTTTAAACGATGGGAAGTAATGGACGGCGTACCGGAGCGTAGACGGGTGCGACGTCACCAGACCTGGTTCGTCTGCGTGAAGACTCAAATTGCCAACCGTGGAACCCGGTGCACGGAAAGAGTTCGAGATGAGCGAAGTGGGAGTCATAAGCCCCCCCCCCCCCCCCCCCCCAGTCGCTACTGGCAAAGACAAGAAAAGATTCGAGAGCTTTAGCAATGGTAATTAAATAGAAACGATTTTTAATTATCAACCAGCAGTTTGGAAAGAAGAATCCCACAGGGAGCCCTGATAGGTGCAGAATTTCGCTAGCCGCCATCCAGACTGTTCGAGAGTTGCAACAACTTTCCCATGTGAATCATGAAAACAGGAAGCAGAGATGATATTTCGATAAACCACCTAAAAAAAGAATGCCTCTGATATGCAGCGCAAAAAAGAAGTAGAGAAGCTGATGCACCTAAAAAAATTGAGATCCTTTTAAATTGCTCACACATGTGCAGTTGTGGAGCTGGCGCGCTGTTCTAGGATTCGTAGCAGCGGAGAACAAAAAATAAGCACGCGGCACCACTATAATTTTAATGGCCATCGTCTGCTTATCGTGCGACACAGTGAGGCATTAAATACACGAACAAAAAAGAGACCTCTCCTATTCCGGTAATTTTTCTGGCATTTCAAAAACATGGTGCATTTTTGCCGTTTTGTCGACGTTAATTAGGCATCTCGTGATATGGGTCGGTAACAACAGGATATATAAGAGGA
The DNA here is from genome assembly GCF_052857255.1 of Amblyomma americanum. Lineage (NCBI taxonomy): Eukaryota > Metazoa > Arthropoda > Arachnida > Ixodida > Ixodidae > Amblyomma > Amblyomma americanum. The sequence goes on from NC_135504.1 coordinate 55,711,658, forward strand.
GTCACGAAAGCTGGTTCCGCTGCGAAATACAACCTTAACTAAGTTTTGCTCTGGTTCGTGCGCTTAGAAACTCTTTCCTTAATTCACACCCCATGCCCCAGAACACTTCTGAAATGAAAATGACTGTTGCGACGTTCCTCCTGCCGAGAAATCCGCGTTTCCAGAAACGCAGTGACGAAATCGATGAGTCGGGGTCGTTGGATTAGCGTACTAAATATCTGGCGAATTAGCAGCATTCCGCGTTTCCTTCTCTTCACGTTCACCCCCACAAAGCGTTTTTGCGTATATATCAGTCTTTAAGCGGTAATAAAGGTCATCTGTTAGTCAATGCCGCCGCGGTGGCTCAGTGCTTATGGACAGAGGCTGTTCACCCGAGCGACGCGGATTCGATCCGGGCCTCGTTGGTCGCCTTTCGATGGTGGCGAAATACTAGCGACTCTTCTACTGTGCGATGTCATTGCACGTTGAAAAAGCTCAGGTGGGCGAAATTATTCGGAGCCCTCCAGTACGGCGTCCCTCGTAGCCTCAGTCGCTTTCGGACGTGAAACCCCATAAGTTAAACCAAATCAGTTTTCAGGGCATCAATTAGGCCATCAGTGGGGGCATCGATCAGGGCATCAATGCTCGAAGGTGTGATGAAGGATGCAGTAATGATTAAATTAGTGGAAAAAAGGTTGTTTGTCAGCGTTATGTGGTGTCTTCCCTGGGTGTTTCTCATGTTCGTTTATCTTCGCGCTTTGAAGAAACTATCTCAGATAGAGCGTATTTACCATCCATGAGCCTTCTTGGAGTGTGTTGCGACTGTTTTGCAATGTATTTTACTTCTAATCGCTGCGCAGAAAAGTATACAAATGGTGAGGTTGTTAATTAAAAAACTGCGTAGCGAGCATGTTTCTGGGTATTAGTGCGAAATGTCGCTAAATACACTCTGCAAGCTGATGGTCGCCAGCAGCCGAGGCGACGGCACACATACCGAGCGGCCACTGAGTGAAACACATCACTGAAGTGACGTTGTCGTCACTTCCTGCCGAATGCATAGCGACTTTCACTGAGCGGCGTTTGGAGCTTTGTTCTTGTCATAGCTCTTACAGGTGTGCAGGGTTTATTGTCCCGACGTCTCACGTTAGCTACGAGAGACGTTGTCGTGGAGGACTCCGCATTAACTTCGACTACCTGAAATTTTTAACATACTCTGACCTCGCAGGAAACATGGGTGTGCTCTGCATGTCGCCTCTATCGATATTTGACAGCCATATTATTACTTGAAATTCCATAAATTATACTCAGTGTTCCCTATTCCAGGCTCTACGTCACCAGTAGCCAGGACCCACTGCAGTATGTTGTCACGGCGAAGTCCAAAACTTAATTTCCATAATTTTCCTGCCATGAAAAGCGTGACGTCATTCCCGTGGCCTAAACCATCGGTAGCCAGGAACAAAGGCAGATGACTAAAAGAAACGAAAACGAATGAAACCTTGTACAAATACGCCCCGAAGTGGTGTGTTTTCAGGGCAAGGTCCAGAACGTAATTTACATTTTGTTCCTGCCACAACATGCGTGACGCCATTTCGCCCCGTCTACGTCACCGGTAGCCGGAGCCAATGGCAGATGAATTAATTAAACGAAAACTAAGCGAAATTTTAGAAAATGCTGCCCCGGGAGGTCTTTTAAGGCTATCGCCAGCATTACACTTTTGAAGTGCTGTGTAAATTGACCATGTTTTCTTGATTTGTCCATGCCAGTGGCAGGAGCCCAGCTGACCTGACCCTGGAGCAGGTGCAGTGCCATAGCCGCGTCGAGGGCCCCCTCCTGAAGCGCGCAGTGGGCCTCTACGCGACGGTGCCAGGTGCTCCGAAAGCTTGGTTTTACATCGCAAGACGCTTCGGGTCGGGAAAGGTGGGTGCGGAAAACTTTAGGCGCTATTAAACACCGTTAGAACATGGCAGTAAAGAACAGCACACATACAGACACCAGGACCAGAGGACCAACTATGTTACTTTAAAACTAACTGCATTTTTATGCGTACTTTGTAAAGTGGCATGCAATAATATTGGAAAACAGTTGTGGTACAGTTTGCTACGGAATGCTTCGGTCGGTTATTTTTTCATTGTTTCTTGTCATCCTCATGCTACATAAACACTGCAGTCCGCGGCAACTCTAAGCATAGCCGGTGGTTAGTGTATGTGCTTGTAGACCTTACACTGACGCCCAAAACTATCCCCGCGTTAAACAAACTTTATTTGGCACATTAATTTCGGAAGTCTGCTGTTTTATTCTATTTTTTGCAGCAAAACGTAATACAATATTTAAACACAATGCACACAAGCCTGCCTGGACTGAATAAATATCGCGTCGTTTGAAGAGTGATTATCTTCATCAGCCGATCTGCTTCCACTTAGGACAAAGGCATCTCCTGTATTCCTCGTATTAAAGTTGTCCTGTGCCAGCTGCGGCCACCTTACCCTCGCGACGTGTACGCGTGATCAGAAAAGTGCTTATAGAATGCAGGCTCATTGGCCTAGCGCTGTATTCTGCGCCAATAGTTGTGAGACAAGACATGACATCACTGTGACTTCGGGAAACAGACAAGCCCTGATGACTGCCAAAATGCAAGTCTGCTTTTTGAAAATTGGTTTTACAATGCTGAGCAACTGCATAATTAAAAAAATGTTTGAACCGTTTGAACAAGTTTCTCCCGAAATCGCTGATCGCTGATTATTTCTGCTTTTCGCATAAGCCTCCTTTTTCGCTGCCGGTTGTGCTGCTCTCTACGCCTTTGCAAATTATCCACTAGTAGATGTTTAGGATTATATGGCTGCTACAATTTGGTTTCTGTTTCTGTGGCTCCCGTATCAGACGGCAACAAAGATCGATAATTTTCTGGATTCGCCACTCCACCAAACACAGCAGACGTAGCTGAACACCGTTCGAAAAGCGTTTCTCTAGGTGTCGACATTTTTGGTTGTTTATTAATATGATTTGGATGGTTTTCCTATTCTTACTATTCATCCTAGTTCTATGGGCCTTTGAAAAAGATAGTTTTAATTGCACCGAATTTTTTTTGCCGTTCTTGCACCGTCTTTGTTGCTACGGCTTCTTGGCTGCAATAGACTCTATATCATTTTATGAAGCGAAATAGGAACTACTCATCTTTGCATTTAATAGGTTCGGTGGTGCTGTCTCCACAGGAGGCAAAAGTTGATTTAGAATGAACTACAGAAGGGCCTGCATTATGTTTTCAGTAACAGCGCAAAGTTATAGTTATCTGCCGCTATTCCTGCTGAGACTATTTTGAGGTTGAAAAGTCAGAGCTCCAGCTATACTTTCTTCAATGCAATCATAGAATTTGCCACAATAGTTCATTAAAGACCTCCTCGATCTGGTCAGCGAATCATAACAGCTACGTAGCTCTCACACGCCTGAAAGGCGACGAAAGTAATATTGCTCATGAAAACTTCAAGGTTTCCATATTGATAACATACAGCCGATAGCTTGAAACTCCAATGTTGAAAAACCTACTAGAAAGAATTGTGCGTAGCTGCCTATAAAAGTGTATTTCAGAGATCAGTGCTTTGATCTCTGCCCACTTTGGCTTTCACCCCAGATGATCAAAATTGTCTGCTCATATAAATTTATAAAAAATGATCCGCCTTCCTATTCGGATCCACGACCTGTCACAGTTAGTGAAGCTCGATATTGGAAAGGCTTACGAGTCCGTTCAACATTCGATTGTACTCAACAAATTCGCACTAATACGCCGACCGTTGTTCTACCACAAAAAAACACTGTACACAACCAGAGACAATGCAAAATCTGGACTGCCTAGATGTAGATGAGATATATTGTGCCTGAATGTTTTAACACTGCTGTCTACATGAACCTAAACAAAATATCTCTTTCTGCACTTCGGGAAATATTCCTTGATTACGTTGTACATGTGATTCAGTGGAAATGTACTTCAACATTTTCCATTCCTCGCTTGCCTTATTTCACAATGTATTATGTTCCTCGCTACAGTACTTAGTGTTCTCCTTTGTATAACGCATCAAGTTCAACTACTGACTGTTTAATTTTATGCGTGACGAAGCTCATGAAGCGGTCGTCATCAACAGCTTTTTTCGCAACAAAAGCTGAAATTAAAGCTCATTCATTCATTCATTCATTCATTCATTCATTCATTCATTCATTCATACATTCATTCATTAAAGCGGGAATTGATGAGTATTTAAAAGATCGGCAATCCTTTTGCACAGACGGCTCTTTTACCTCGGATATCTATGCTCAAACCAGTGGTGTGCCGCAGGGTTCTGTGCTATTGCCACTCCTTTTCAGTATATTGGTGAGTGATATTCCTGGTCAGCCTGATGTTGCTGCTTATGTATAAGCAAATCACGCAGCATTCTTCTCCTCGGCAAGAGATATTCATCCGTCTATCAATTACTCCAGGATCACCTCAATGCATTCCAGTTTTGGCTGCATAACATTACTTTGGTTTGAAATGTGCACAAGGAGTGCTCAAGTTTTTCAATCCAACGCGCCCTTACATTTGTCGTTACACTATCGCTTAGACAAAATGCCACAAGTGTAAACTCTGATGTATCTGGGCGTTACTTACAACGCTTGCATGGGTTGGCGGCCGGAAATCAAGACCAAAGTTTGGAAAGGTGAGCGCGCACTTGGTAGGCTACCAGAAATAAGGTATAGGAAATTTGGAAAGCGCCGAGTTACGTTTATACTTCTTTACAAGGTCTATATCTAACCAGGTCTAGACTTCGGCTGTATTCTCTTTTCTGGTTGCTCTAAATATAAGCTTCCTTCGTTGCTGCTATTCGAAACGCGCGCTCTGTGCTTCTACCTGTCTCCTTCAATAAGTTTCCACCACAGTTCTGTACCTGGTGGCTGTTATGCTCAGCTTAACTCCGGTTTTCGTCTTATAACTGTCAGAACTTTCATGCAGTCATTTCCGTGTGCTCCTGGTATGGCTACACCTATTTGTGTTTCCCACCCAGTTCTCTTTCCCACTCATCATTGGCCAAAATTCCTTATCCTTCAGGTTGTTTTTACACAAAACGTTTTTTAGAACATTGGTGTGGATCTCAGTTCTTTACATCGAATTGGTTACGCAGCGTTTATTATGGATCATAATTTTGGTTATATTTCCACCCAATGCTGAGCACCCAGCTGTCTTCCAGGCTACTAACGAGCCTCCTTTGTGATCACGCTGACAATTCGTTGCGCCACTCTGTGATCGCGGTTGATGCGTCTGGAACTGTCCAGAATGAAGCGGTTGAAGTTTATTCATAGGCTCCCTCTTGGAACTTTTCGTTTCGTGTCCTGGATTACACACCGGTATTTGCTTTATTGCTTTGGGGCTTGCTCTTTTCAAAAATTGCCTCCAAAGTCTTACACCTCCTCTTTCTCATACCGTCTCTCCGTTTCGATGGCTTTGGAGTCTGCACGGAATTCTGTTCTGATCCGGTCACTAAGTCATTGATTCCTCGATGGTTGGAAGAGGTGTGATTCATTTCGGTTCCCGGTCACTGCAACGTTCTTGCAAATTATGCAGCAGACTTCTTATCGAAATCAGCTTCCAGTGCACTTGACCCTTGTAGTATCCCTAATCTGATCCTTTTCGTGATGCGTTGCTTTCAGCGCTATCAATATATATCAGTCGCATGCTACAATCCCGTGCTTTTTACTGCTGCCTACCAACATCTCATGCACCCATAGAAGGTTCGTGCATGTAAATCACTGCAGCATGATTTAGCAATGACTCTTATGCCGTGCAGGATTCACCACCTGAATTTTTACTTATGTAGATGCAAGTTCAGTCGCACAAACCTTTGCGAGGCTTGTGGAGAGGTAGACACAATGGAGCATTTCTTACTATCCTGTCGGAGGTAGGCGCTTCGGAAAAAAACGCATCTAGGAGTTCTAATTGCAAAGTTGGGACTTATTTTATCAGTCCCGCTTCTCTCCTTCGGTGCCAGTGCCAGAAGTTTTATGTTGCATAATATTTGCGATTACCTCCATGGTTACATGTATAGGAGCTACCGGCAGATTTCATGGCTAATTGCCTTCAAAATTTGCAAAACTGCAATAGATTACACTTTTCTCTCTCTTGAATCAATATTTGATTTATTATAGTAAGCACATTCATTAGCTTGCCACAAGTTTATCCTCTTTTCATGGTCCTCCTCACAGAACACTCACCAATCCTCTTTCGTGGTACGAGCCATGTCTCTTAAGAAGCAACGACGACAACGTCCATGGCTGCCTCGCAGAGCTGACGCGTCCGTCAGCTGGCTGCCGATTTCTTCAGCAGGCATAGTGGGGCTCTTTAAAAAAAATGTGGACAGCTCTCCGCAACTGGTGGCCGCCGAATTCCTGGACATTCGGTGTAAGAAACCATGGCGACTTCACCTCCGCAGCCATTTAATTGCTACCTCGGCCGCGGCCTTGTTACACCGGGGCCCCATCCAGCCACGAGAAGCCTCTTCTAATGCCGTTCAGTAAGACTGGTTTCTCTGAGCTGCACCGAAAAGTGCGCTTTAACAATTTTTACATCAACAGCATCACCCGCGAAGCCATCCGGTTGTACCCTCGCCAGGAACCATCTTCCGTTGATATTTTTCAGCGTTTCACCTTGCCACCTCTTGGGTCACCCTATATGGCGACCTCAAGGCGGCGGTAATCGGACATTATCTTGTCCCGTTCGCACGGTAGCTTCATTTTGAGCATTCCAAGAAGGATCAAGCGAAGCCACTGCTGTCGCGTGAGCATTCCTACGCCAGGATGCTTTCCATTCGTACTACCGTCGCGGACTCGTTGCCATGCGCCTCTTTACTTGGCGTTGCTGGATTCAGATCAGTCTCCCAACCTCGCGCCACTGCTATGTGATTATCTGCTGAGGCTCTCCTGCACGACGGTGAGGCGTCTACGGATTCTGGTTTCCCAGCGCCTGCTTCCTTTAACAAAGCTGCGCTGCCGAATCCTTACGACAAGGAAGGGACCTCACTGCGCCTGCCCGGGCCATTACAACGCTGAACTGCCAAATGCGGAAAGAAACGCCAAATGTCCGACTAAGGCGTTCCATCAGTGCATCCCGCAGCAAGCGACGCCGAAGCCTACGTCCACCGACTGTTTCGCCACGGCTTTTGGTACGGTGCCCGACAGCAGCCTTCGCCATTCCCGACCACAACGCACAAAGGGCACTATCACTCGGGGCCACGCGCATCTAGTGCACGTTTCTCTTTCTGAAGGGCCCATTCTGCTCTGAAGCTCCCAGTCTTTCAGCCACAGCGGCGTCGCTATCACCGACGCAGAGTGCATGCGGCCGGAAAGCCCGATCTGCGGTGGTATTACCGGCCTTTGTCCGACAAACTGTCAAAGCTGTAAGGGTCTGTGCATGCCGAGTTTGCTGACCTAAAAGAATTGAGCCAACAGACGCTACTGCAAGCTCCGCTGTGCCTTTCATTTTCCCTAAATATGCGTTGCCGACTGTGCTCCCGCCTTCACAACTTCAGCCTTACCGCTTTCCTGCACAGCGGTACTCACTGGCCGACCTCTACGTTTCACTCAAACGCGATCTCCTGAACTGCATTTTTGATTGCCTGTGAGAAAGTAATCTAATCGAAATAAAGGTGGAGAGGCCGTCGATTTCCCGTGATATGATATCGGATTACGGCCTCGACTCTTACTGTATATATGTGTCAATACTTAGTACATAGTGCCCTCACCCCTCCCATTTGCCCCCGATTTGTTTAATCTTTTTAGTTGTATTTTTATCGACGAATGAGCTCAAGGAGGGCACTGTCGCGCTACACGTGCCACGTGTTTGAAGAATTGGCGAGTGCTGCCATGCAGAACGGCCATAGCTGCCTCGCAGAGCTGACGCGTCCGTCAGATGGCCGCCGTTTTCTTCATCAGGCATCGTTAGGTTGTTTCAGAAAATACGTCCAGCTATAATTAAAATCTGTAAATGTTACATATTGAGAGCACAGGCCTTATAAGCAGGTAATTAGGGGAGGCCTTTATCTGGAAGTACACGCCACTTAGCTGATAATGATGAATACCTTTTACATATTGCATTTTCGGAGGCATATTTGTTGCTGGTGCTCAGAAAGAAGTCTTCTTACTTTTATGCAACGGGATCAGTGAGGGTAGAGTTTTTCAAGAGGTGCTGTCGACTGAAAACCGCAACTTTGGTACAGTACACATATAGAGGAAGTGGTGCTACCCTTCTACCCATTTTGTTCGTGAGCGAGTACGCAGACTGTTCTACTGTTCCTCAGAGCAGGAGTGAAATGGACAATTTACAGCTCAGTATATTCCGACACAGTGCACAGGTGTAAGGAGGGAGTGAAAAAGTGAACGATGCATGCCTTTCGTGAAACGTCAAATTTTTCTGATTGCACCGGACCACATGCTCATAAACTATAAGCATGACCAAGCGCAACCAGATTGCGTTACCAAGGTTGAGAGGTTGAGATTTTTGTTAGCGTCTGGATGCTCATTAAGTATACGCACAGCCAAGCGCAACCAGATTGCCTGACCAAGGTTCAGAGGTTGAAGTTGTTGTTGGCCTCTGGTGCACTTATTGTCCCGACAAATACTGCATCTTAGCGACGCATAGATAGATATTGTAATCGCCCATTCTAGGCACAGATTGGTGAACTCGAAGACCGCAAACATCGCCTTCTCAAGAGCGCCCACTCGCCAGTCCACATGCACAATACGGCTCATGACTTATTTGTCATATATTTGTTTTGTTCTTAGTCAAACGGTATCTCTTTGCCTCTCCGTCCAGTGTGGACCTCTGCAGTATGTGGGATTGTCAAAGAACCTTGCCCCGGAGAACAGCCTTCACAGAGCTGGAGCTGTTAAGATTCCAGTAGATGGTTCGGAGCATTGCTTTGAATCCACAAAGCAGTTCATAATCCGTCACAGTGTGAAGCAGTGCGAGTCGACGATTTTAACAAGAGTCGAGTGTGTGGATTCGTGGTTCAAGGTTGGGAAATCCGCCAAGAAGTGACCTGCTCCCCACTCCACGAAAGCAACCATAGATCCTATATGTAGACTTCCAAAGAAACACGAGTTCCGGCTAGTAGAGCATGGAAACTTTCTCCGGATCGCCGATTATAATACTCCAATAGAGTACCGTCTTTGTGTCTATCGAAAGAAACCACGCCGTGCATTGAGTTTAGGTTAAAGCTACATTAAACAGTGAGACAGAACGCAGCAAAGAACGCCAGCGGAAACAGGACGCGGTCTTTTCAGTATTGATAGACTTTTATCGGCGGAGACCGGTGCGACTGCAAACGTTTGCAGACTGTGCTTACAGCGACAGCTGTCAAGCGCCCGTTGGTGTGTTTTGTGTCGCAGTAGTTGTAACTTTATGTCGTAGCTGTCGGCGTAACCTGCCTGTGTGGTACCATGGGAGCCGCACGAAGGGCAATTACCGTGAACGGAGGCCGGTATGGCAAGAGCGGAGAAGTTCGTAACCGGAGAATTGCTACCCTAGAAAGAACAAGGTATGGCGAAGGCATAAGGATCACCCGGTGGTTGGTTGCCCCAGGAATCGCCTGAAGGCTGGAGAAGGAAGGATAAGGTTTAATGTGGATGGAAGAGGGTATGGCGAGAGCATAGGAAGCGGTATAAGAATAGCGGTTGCCATGAGAACTGTTCGGAGGGTTGTTACTATGGAAGGAGAGGGTGTGGCGAGAACGTAGAAAAAACTTGATCGAAGGGTGGTTACCGTTAAATTTGGAAGATGTGGAGAGAGAGTGTGGCGCGAACTGAGGGTGTTTGCAAAGGGAACAAGCCAAGCAGGAGAGTAGCCCTGGAACGATGAGGAGGACTGTAGTGGAATGAGGAGGACATGATGAGTGTAGGGATCTGTAACCGGAGGGTGGTTACCAGGCGAGCCATACGGAACGTTTTTTCTTATGCGTAACCGGAGGGTGGTTACCAGGCGAGACATACGGAACGTTTTTACCCGCCTAAGAGGAGAGAGAATACGGCGGAAGCGGAAGAATCTAGCATGATTCGTCTGCTGCACCTGATGCAAAACGAGCCGTTGGAGAAGGGGGTCATCTCGGCGGCGCCCTCCTATAGCGGCGGACTGTAGATCAGGGCTAGTCGAAAAACGAATATATGTGGTAACCCTAAAATGCCGCCCTAAAATTATACAGATATGAAGCCGCTCTCATATTCACTACCTCAACATACCTTAAAATATAAAAAGCTAGAAAGCTGTCGCTGTATCTCTCGTTAAACTATGTAACCGTGCTGTGAATTTTCTTGTCGGTCCAACGCAGCTGAGCCTGAGCGAGATTTTTGACCCTGCCATCCACTGCGCCGAGCACGGCTTCCCCATGGATCATTCCAAGCAAGCAGTTTGGACCTTCCAGCATAAATACCTCCAGAAGAATCCTGGTGGCCTAAGCCTCCTGGACAAGGGCGGCCAGATCCCAAGCCTCGGACAGATCATCACAAACCGACCTCTGGCTGATCTTCTCAGGGTGAGTGATGTTGGCACCGATGCGTAACTTAGTAGTCTCGAACCCATGCCTAACCAAACAAAAAATAAAAATATGACAAGAGGTCAATCGCTAATACTAAACAATATGTGGAAGTAAATTTTTTGCCGCGCAAAATAGGAGCGCAGCACGAACACGTAAGCATGAAAAATTACACCAATAGTACTGTAAATTTTGTTATATATTATTGAAACCGCAAATTAATTCTTGAAATTTAGTGACCTCATATATGCACCGTTCAGTTGTTGAGGACGAAACCGAAGCAACATGACAGAATTCGACTGAATTCAAAATTATTCACGAGAATAAAGTGATTTCTACGAGGCGACCAATGCTTACTGATCTGTTGTGTATTATATGGATGAAAAAAAACAGAACCAAAATGTGGTATTCCCAGTATCTTTAATTATATAGGCAGTAGCAGTGCTTACGTTACATTAGGGTAATTTGAATGCCAGTAATCCTGGTATTACCAGTACAGAAGGAAGGGGGGGACTTTCTTGAGAGCTTTGCCTTTCATGCATACATGGCCTTGATTCGCAGGCTCTAGCCCAGGAGGGACCTCGGGTTATGTACGAAGGTCCTGTAGCGCAGAGCATAGTGGACGCCGTGCGTCAGGCTGGCGGTGTTCTTTCCACCAAAGACCTGGCCGCACACCTTGCTTCGACAGAGCCCCTCGAAGTCGAGACCGTGTCCAGCACGTACCGTGGCGATGTCAGAGTTCACACCACCCCACTGCCCACCCAGGGAGCCGTGCTGCTCGAGGCACTCAACATACTCGAGGGATTTGACCTCCAAGGTGCGTCAGTGACAGTGATCCTGTAAGAAGGTGTCGGTGAGCGGTCCTGTCTTCTACATACATCACATAGTTTTTGTCGGGCAGCTGAACTCGCGACTGGAGAGGGCGTTCGCGCTGCTTGCGACGATCAGAGTATGTGTGCAGGAGGGGACGCTGGAACTCGCGCAATCAGATGCTTGCGCTGTTCTCCAGACTGAAGTTGAAATCACGCAGTTTGGCAGCGTCGGCCCCGAGGTTTTAAGCTAGAAATCGTTTATAATGTTCCAACCAGTCCTCTACGCACCTTCAAAAATGTTTCCATGGAATTACTTCGGGACCCACCGATTCTGCAAAATGGCATATGTTGGTGAACTTACGCGTTCTTTGGTGCTGGTATTGGTCTTCGCCGCGGATGCTGCTGATGGGTGAAGGTGGGGTGGTAGGTGACATAGGCGGTAGCTCGAACGATGGATTGGCATATCGGAGACCACAGGATGCGAGTCACGGCTGACAGTAGCAGTTAAGTGCGTTCAAGGCATATTCAAGAGATGTACCCAGACACTTCCCCCTCCCCCCCACACACGCGAGATTTGTCTCAGCACTAGACACAGTAGGAAGACGAATTTATCAAGAACACTGGGGCAGTTGCAGAGCGCCTTCACAAAAGGCGCAGAAGCCTAACCTTAACGTATCTTTTCAAGTGCCATTTGGATAAATATTTGTATATAAATATAATAGTATATAAATGTTCTGCTGTCCATATGTATATCTTTCTTTTTGTCGCAATCTTCCCAGTGAGTGTTTTCTACCGATTACGTTTCTCTGCAGAGCATGTTGAAATTATTAGTATTCTCTTGTTACTCTTGATGATGCCCTCAGCGTTATGTTATTTCATTTCCTGAGCCCTTTTCTGCTCAGGTAACTATTTTGGTGGTGAAGCTTACTGCTCGCATGGGCAAAAGAATATGTCCAGATAATAAAAATTTCTGCGCCCACTGTGACCTGCGCCTTTAAAAATGGCATAGTTTGTTAGCTCCAATAACACTTCTGTTGGGCCTAGTGGGTGTATGATAATACTACAGATGATCGATGTGGGCAAAAAATTAGACAATCCACGTATACGAGAGAAACCCAAGGTGGGGTGCAAGACCACTTGCCGCAGCTGAGGCTAATGAGGCATCTCTTAGTTACCCGTGCCTTCTCGCAGGCCTATTATCACTTTTTGGTTTGCTATTGCAACTTTTGCTGAGACAACGTACGTTTCGGATTTTTGAAACTCCCACTTCGCTTTCTGCAGTCGCAGTGGTTAATGCGAATAATTATTGAGCGCGTGGTTGCTACTTGCATTGAAACAATTTTCTGGCTCTAATGACGCCCAAACAGTGTTCTAGATAAAGGGGAAATGCTTCCTTGCGAAAACTTACAATGCGAAAGAATACAGGCGCACGCTGTATACGGTTATGAAACTATCACTTCAACAAAAGCATTACAGATGCTTGTGGGAGGGTACTTTTTTTTTGGAACCTCTGTCCAGTTTTGCCACCAAGTTCGTTATTGATATCCAAATACAATTTCTTGCTCCGTAATAAATAATAAACGCTTTCATGTGCAGCGAAAGCTACCGGCACATTCTTCACGTTATCGATAGCGTCTACTTGTGAAAGTGTTGCTCCTAGTCGCCAAAGCCCGTGCATCAACTACATACATCTGTAAAAGGCGCACAGCAGCGGCGACCCAGATGGTAGGCATTGCTGACCCAAGGCAGTTAAAATTTTTCACACGCCGGCCGACCAAAAGTCTTGCGCCTATATAACAGGTGCGGAAATGAACCTGCAAAACCACGTTTACATATACTTTCACGCAGCCAAAACTTGAAAGTCGTAATTTTGCTGCATTGCGTGCGTGTTTGAACACACAGCTTGCATTCGTCGTGCTTCAGCAACACGAACTCTCAGTTCGGAGGCTTTAGCCAGTAAGAATGGTCCTTTTCTCGAATATTTTTCCACTATTCTTGCACGACATTGTTCACAAGAACAATCGACGCTCATTGTAGACACCATATAAGACAACCTAAATGATATGGAATTTTCTTATTTAAGAATCCGGGTAAAAAAGACTCCTAAGTTTTTCCTTCTTAATTCACTGTCCTCTTTTTCTCCCTTGCACTCTTCCCTGACAGAATGGGGACGCTGAACACATATCGAAGTGGGGGTATCTCAATTGACTGTCTCATTATATTAAAAAAATAGGAGTACCACACTTAAAACAGAGCTTTTATGCAGCTATAAAACCTCTGAAGGCGACCTATACAGGCATCGCAGCCACTACCAGTTTTCAGAAAATCCGGTTATGCTAACGCATTTTTTGTTGTGAGAATATTTTAGTGTCCGCATCACTGCTATTCACTTCTCATCCGCTAACCGCGGAGTCTTTTTCGTCACTGACGTCAGAAGTCTGAAACTAGTGGAGGGGGAAACATCCTTCATTTTCGACTGCAAGTTCTACAATAAATGCCTCTCAAACCCAGGGGGCAGGTGGCGACAATTACAGGTAGCAGCTGGCTCTTCTGTGAACCAACCTTGACATTTGGCGTGTGACGCCACCGACTTGGGGTACCAGTGGAGCTCTAACGCTCACGCATGCAGCAGGGTTTAGAACCAAATTAACAATAGTATACTGAGGAACCAGTTGCTAAAATATAATGTTGAACAAAGAACATAGTGCTGATTAGCGTTCGGTGTCTCTTTCACTCAAACGATGCGTTTTTTGTTCAAACATTGTTAGAACCGATCACTAGGCTTGAAGCCTTTAACAACGAGTGTACGGGTTACCGCGCATTTATTCGTGCCCTTTTCTTCCTCTTAAGCGCAGTTTCCTCACGGGTCCTAAGCTTTGACGCATACAATTGGTACGCGTAAACAATGCCATGTACCAGGTGCATAAGTTTTTCATACGCTTACAAGGAGAGAAAACTGGTGGCGCACCACTTCAATCGCTCAGGGAACGCCGGGGAAGTGGGCACATTGTATTTGGCTTTGACAGTGCTTCGCAAAAAACGTGGCTCCAGTCGTAGTACTAGGATTTTTCGATGAGGAAGACCTAAAAAATGCTTTGCTAATTCTCATACGTACCTAATACCAAACAATCACTTCCGTTAAACGAATTAAAGGACTGAAGAACGCTCTATTCAACAAGTGAACAGAGCGGGCAACAGCTTGGCGCATGCAATGACTGTGCTAAGGAATCCATGTTTTCAGCCCACTACTAGCCATGTGAAGCATGAAGTGTTCACTTCCCGGCGTCCCAGGAAGGGACGAAGCGCTCTTCATGAAACTCGCATGGGCGGTGGTGCCTCTTTATCCTAGGTAATTTTCAGAAAGTCTATGACCATACGAATTTGCATTAACTACTGGCCACTGACGTTGAAGCGGCTGAGCAATCAGTCCGAGTACTTCTCAGGCCTTCGGCAGGTTCCCGGTGACTTCGAGCACGTGTTGATCGAGGCACTCCGCCATGCCGTCGCCGACGGACTACGGCACGTGGCTGACACCGCCTGTGGAGGCTCGGTAGAAGAACTCCTTTCGAAGGAGCGCGCTGGCAAGCTGAGGGAGCTGGTGAAACTGGACAGGTAGGCCTGGATGAAGACGCCGCTGGCCCAATCCAAAATTCCACACAATGACTACACCCTGCTATAGGTACTGAAATCAGAGTCTCCCTTTAGCCTATATTTCTCCTGAAATTGTGCCTATAAAGTGGACAATAGCCTGACCGCGGCGGCCGCGTTTCGATGGAGGCGAAACCTAAAAGGCGCCCGTGCGCTCTGCGATGTCAGTGCAAGTTAAACATCCCTAGGTAGTCGAAAATATTCCCGAGACCTCCACTACGGCTCTTCTTTTTTCCTTTCTTCTGTCACATCCACCCTTCTTTCATCCGTCACGACGCATTTGAGGCGTTGATACGCTTTTATATCCTACGGACCGAAACGAAGGTTCACTTGGGAGTATCAGTGCAGTTTTGGGCAAGTCCGGATTCACCTCTGGTTCGCTGTCTTGGCGAGAAAAAAGTAGAGAAAATGCGTGTGAAAAATTGTTTGCTGTCATACCATAGCTAACGCTCGAACAATCGCGTTATACATCATCATCAGCCTAACTACACCCACTGCAATGCAAAGGCCTCTCCCATCACTACCCAATTAACACTGTTCCTCGCCAGCTGCACCCGCCCTATGCCTGCCCGCTTTTTAATCTCATACGCCCACCAAACCTTCCGCCGCCCCCCCGTTATGCTTGATTCTCTTGGAATTCACTCCGTTACTATTAAGAAGCAGAGGTTATCTTGCCTTCGCAGTTCATGCCCTGTCCAAGCCCATTTCTTCCTCTTGATTTCGACTAGGATTTCATTAACCCGCATTTGTTGCCTCACCCACTCTGCTCGCTTCTGGTCTCTTAACGTCACACCTATCATTTTTCTTTCAATGGATCGCTGCGTTGTCGTTATCTTAAGCCTCTTTTCGTCAGCCTTCAAGTTTCTGCCCCATAGGTGATTACCGGTAAGTTTCAGCTGTTCTATTGAGGGATATTGGTAAACTGCCATTCATGATCTGAGAGAATCTGCCATATGGGCTCCACCCTATTCTTATCCTTCTAGTTCTTTTCCTCTCATGATCGAGATCAGCTGTAACTACCTGCCCTAAGTAGACGCATTCCTTTACCACATCCAGCAGCTCGCTTCCAATAGCAAACTGCTGTTTCCTTGCTACACTGTATACATTAGTTTGGCATTCTGCATGTTAATTTTTAGACCAACCGTTCTGCTCTGCCTGTCTAACTCACCATGATTTGCAGTTCACCTCCTGAGTGACTCAGGACTATGGTAGCGGTGCATTTGCTATATATATATATGTGTGTGTGTATATATTTATACATATATATATATATATATATATATATATATATATATATATATATATATATATATATATATATATATATATACATATATATGTGTGTGTGTGTGTGCTTTTTATATAAATGCTTTTTGTAATCTCCTCCTTTTACTTGTAGGAGAGTGGAAAGGGTCTACCCGGAAATGGCTCTACCTTACGGACTGTCGGGCACCACTTTTTCGGCTGCAGTTGACGATGGCGGTAACGTGTGCGCCATAATGGGAAGCCTTTCGCTCTACTTCGGGTGTGCCGTGGTTGAGGAACATGGATTCGCTGTGCAGGTGAGATCAAGGAGGAGGGAGATGAGTCAGCAAGGCGCGGTACTTCTAAGCGGCACGATATAGAACCCATGCCTTGTCCGGGCTCGAAAGATTCCAAAAATGCGTTTCACCTAATTTGTTTTTCTTCATGAGAAAGCTATGTGCAGTTAGAACTGTGTAATGCGTGAAATAGAACAGTAGCAACAACAACATCAACTAAATTTGCTTGCAATAATATGTGCGATGCAGAAGTCAATGATTGACTGAATGAGGAAACACACAAAGGCATCGTCAGACAATTAATAAATTACGGACCGATCAGCTTACTGTCCATTGGCTGGAGTGTATTTGCTAGGCTAAGAGCAAACAGAATCACGGCAACCTTAAACTTTAGTCCACCAAAATACCAGGCTTGCTTTCGTAAAGGTTTCTCGACAACATACCATATACTTACTATCATTCAGGTGATGGACAAATGCGCAAACTATAAACAACTCTTAATTATAGAGTTCATAGACTATGTGAAACGTTTGACCAATTCGTAACCTCGGAGGTAGGTATTATGAAACTTTGATGTAGAAGTGCCAAATGTAAAAATACTGCAGAAGAGTGGAAATCAGGAAATTACAGTAATGGATGATATCTATAGCGGTTGCATGGACAGCGTAGTCCAGCATAAAGCAATTAATAAAAACCTAATAAGGAAGGGTAACGAGCAAGAAGGCACAATTTCTGAAGTACCACTCAGCGCATGTTTACAGGCGATATTCCGAGACATGTATTGAGAGGATTGGCACCGAAGCGCAGGGGGGATACATCTACATAGGGCAGGTAGTGATTGTAGGTTTGTAACACTAGTGTGAAATATCTAGAGAAATAGGGATGGGGTGAATTACATTGTGCAGACACTCTACGATCATGAATAGCACTTCCCAGCATCCCTCAAGGGAAATATATATAACATTTGTATCATACGCTAACTAACCTGCTGGCAAAAATGTGGAGGTTAACGAAAAGTCTCGAACGTAAACTGAGGACATCACAGCGAGCGGTGAAAAAAGTTAGAAGCTTAACGTTACGAGACAAGGGGATAGCAGAATCGTTAGGAAACAAATACGGGCTAAATTTCACCGTCATCAGCCTCACAACGCCAATTGATGGACAAAGGCTTCGTCACCGTCGGCCCAATTAACCCCGCCTGTGCCAGCTGCAATATTTAAACCCACAATATTCCTCATCTCATCCGCCAACGTAACTTTCGGGCGCCCCATGCTACGCTTGCATTCGCTTAGAATCCAGCCCTTTATCCTCAACGGCAGTCGTTACCTTGCATTCGCAATACATGCCCTGCCCAAGCCCACTTCTTTCTCGATTAGGGTTGGGATGTCATTAACCCGCTTTTGTTCCTTCACCGACTCTACCCGGTTCCGGACTCTTGACGTTACACCGATCATCTTTTTTTCATAGATTGCTGTGTTGTCCTCAATTTAAAATGAGCCCATTTTTTTGGCCTTCGCTTTGTTGCCCACAGGTTGAACCGGTAAGATACAGCTGTTACACACATTTTCTTGAGGAACGTTGGTAAACTGTCATTCATGATCTGAGAGAACCTGCCGCATGCGCTCCATCTCATTCTTTTTCTTCTAGTTATTTTTCTCTCATGATCTGGATGAGCGGTCACTGCTTGCCCTAGTAGACGTATTTACCTACCCCTTCCAGCACTTCACTACCTATAGTAAATTGCCGATGGCTTCTGAAACTGTTGAAGAATGTTTTAGTTTTCCGCATGCTAATGTTTACTCCCATTTATCTGCTTTGCCTCACTAGGTCGCTGTTCACGCTTTGCAATAGTGTAATGGACGCTCATCAGGAAATCGTAGGTTACTAAGGTATTCTCCATTCACTCATATCCCCAGCTATTCCCAATACAGATCTGTGAATACCTCGTGTAAACGAGCGGTAAATAGCATTTGAGCAGTCATGTCTTGCGGCCTGGCACCCTTAATTAATGAAATTTAATTCCTGCGATTATGCAAGACTGTGGTGGTGGTGCAGATGTCATAGATATCTTCCAGTATTTTACATAGGGGACATCTACACCCTGATTCACTAATACCTGCATGAGTGCTTAGGTTTTGACTGTGCCAAATACTTTCTGGTAATTTGTGAAGGCTGTATCCAGAGGCTAGCTACGTTCTGCGCATTTCTCTAATACCTGACTGATACTCGGAATATATGCTATTTGTTCTGTCGTGGCCGAGGAAAGACACGAACGGAGGCAGCCAGGCAAGAAACGAAAGTGGTCCTTATACCCCTGTCACACGGGCACTTTGGATCCTCATTGAGCTCGATCTGCATCGAGATTTTCGAGCACGCTCGAAACAGCCGGTGCTACACGGGCATTTTCAATGCTCATTGAGAAGTTTCCCTCATGTGTGTTAGGTGGCGCCAAATGTTCCGCCGACAGCCATAACATGCGATATCCGGCAACACTGTGCAGTAGGGGGCAGCGGCAGCCAAATCCGTAGCCAAATCAGTACATTGCGTATCTGCGACAGGTTTTTGTGGCGCACCTCTGCTGATGTGCGATGCAACCCAAGGGCCCGCAACGTCTCCGCGATTTCTGCATAGACTGCGGCGTTTCTCTTATGGCACCGCAAATTATTTAGGCGGTCCTGCCAGCAGTCGATGAGAGCGGCTGTCTCGCGCTCCCTCCACAGTTTCCGCGCCGACGAGCAGGAGGACTCCATCTTTGTTTACACTGACGGCGAAGCTTGGAGCGTGGTGTGAAGATTATTTTCAAATATTTGCATATAAGCAGGCATAGTACCTGCAAACTGTTCTGTATTACATTTTAATCAATTACAACAACAACAATTGTGGTTTGGTTTTGTTAACTAGTGTTTATTTTTATAGGTTCATGAGAGCGAGAGTGTTCTCGATTGTGCTTGGAACCTCAAGCACTCTTGAGGAATCGGCATCGAGTCAAGCAGGATCGAGCTCGATTGCGCTTGAAAGTGGCCGTGTGACAACCGTCGATCTGCATTGAGTTCGATGAGCATTGACTCAATGAGGATCGAAAGTGCCCGTGTGACAGGAATATTATTCACGGACGCCTCTGCTTATATAGCACTTATGAAGACTGCCCTACGTCTTGATCATGCGCTTGAACAGATATCAGAAATCACATTCTTTTCTTATCAGTCAGAAAAAAGTAACTCTATCTTTTACTTTGCTTCTGCCTGTAGTTTTCTGCGGTGTCTATCTCGGGAGGGTTTCGCGCATAGGTGCTTCGTCGCAGTAATGGTACTGATGACTAGCTGCCTGTAGGGTTAGGCGCGTAATCGGCTGTGAGTCTGTAACCGGCCCTGTTAAGCTTAGGATTCTCTCTGCCTGCAACTGTTGGTGAGCCTTGTGGCGCTCTTGGTGATAGAGTTTTGTTGTCTGCTCGTCGTCGAACGCCTGTGGCTCTGTTGAAGTTACCCGAGTTGGATCGGTTCTTTGAGTAGGTTGGCTTTGCACCTCGCTTCCCCGCTTCGGGAATCTGAAAAAGATTTCTTGAGAACATCGTTCTTGAAAGAGACCTTTTCGAACTTCTGATCATTTCAGTCCGATCCCTTCATTACTGTGACAGGTTAGCGATGTCGCAGTACGGATGACTTCTGTCCACACAGTAGTTTGTCTTGGGCGCAGGTGATCGACATGAGTGAACTGCAGTCGACCTTGAATCCTAATCACGTATATGACTGTGTTGACAACTTGTTCGACAGTACCCTCTTGCCATGACAAAGGATCACCTAGTGTGGTCTTCACGCAGACTGTCACCTACAAAGAAAGAATCTGCGGCGCCTCTTTTGTCATTAAGTTGTTCCGTGCCTCGTCTCAGACGTTCCGCCATTGTCCCTCCAAAACTTTGTTTCAGAAGGGTCAGTGTAATTTGGGGCAGACGTTTGAGCATAGTTTCAGCAGGTGTCCGCGAGCTCATCGAGTGCGGGGTGTTTCTACTGCAGAAAATAAATTTGTTAAGGCGCACTTGTACTCATCACTCCTGCATTTTCATCGCTCAGAGCTTGTTTTACGAGAATTTTCTTGGTCGTCCTTACAAGTCTCTGCAGATTCAGCCGAAGCAGCATTATACGGAGGTATCTTTGTGTGTTTGAAAGCCCTGCGCCTCATGAGCCCACCAAAGTCACCAGAAGGTAATTGTGGGCCATTGTAGGTAACAATTTCTTAGGGAAGCCATAGGCTGCGAGCAGTGTGCCCAAGTTTTCCAGTTTTGGTGGTTGTCATAGACCTCGCAGAGTACGCTCCTATGCAGTTGGAGTGCGCGTCTGTCAAAACTAGTAGGTTTACAACATGTTTTGCAGCTTAGTCGGGTAAATCGTTTCCCCAAGTTTTATTGGATTCTTCCAGGGTTGAAGAGGCATGCCGACTGTGCTGGACGGGTACTTTGACAAAATTGACAATTCGAAAAGCTTTTTCAACATCTTTGTCGAGTCATCCCTGGGAGTGCTTTGTGCAGCAATGATAGTACATGTGCTTGCAAGGTTTCCGACATGGTCACCCTATTGCTTCAGGTCAAGCATCCTTGTTCGGCAAACCGTTCATCTAGAGCTGCGTAGAAGAAACGGTTGCAGTTCTTCAGGGCAATGCTCTGGCCGTCCTAAAAGAACGTAGCTTGAAACGTGTGTAAGCAGGGAGTCTCGTTTCGTTTTCCGAGTAACCTTTTAGCTGTTAGCGAGGTTGCGCCAAAAACAACCAGACACTCTGGCTAATTTTTGCTCGAAGCTGTCGACAGCGGGAGTCGTCACAGTGAATCAGCAACTTGCATTTCCTTACCGTTCTGAAACTTGAGATCGTACTCATACCCTGTGGGCGACAGCGCCCATCTCTGCATCCGCGCAACTGCTAACGATGGAAGTAGCTTTTCACGTCCAAGAAGACCAATAAGCGGTTGATGGTCGGTGTATAGCTTGAATTTGCGCCCATATAAGTAACGATCAAACCGTCGCAAACCGGGTTTGAGCGCGAGCGCTTCTTCTTTGGCCTTGAGGTTAGTCTCGCTAGCTACTTGTTAAAGTGCGTGACGCGAAAGCGATGGGCTGCTCAGTTCCAGCTGGCATTTCCTGGAAAATGACAGCTCCCAAGCCGTAAATGGAAGAATGGCAATTAAGCCCGATTTGGCTTTGTGACAGCATAGAAGGCTAATTCTTCTGTGTTCATTATAATTTCTTTAGTTGCTTTGAATGCGTCCATGAACTGTTGTGCCCATTTCCACTTGCTGTCTTTTTTTAAGGAGCTCGTAAAGAAGTGCGACTACAGTTGCTAAATTCCGCAAACACTTGCCATAGAAGTTTACAAGACCCAAGTAGGCCCTCAGTTCTGTGATCTTATTAGGCACTGGGGCATCCCGTACTGCCTTTATCTGTTCAGCGGTGGAATAAATTCCCTGTATTGAAACCTCGTGCCCTTGGTAGACAACTTAATCACGAGAAGATTTGCACTTTTTCCGCTTTTAGCGTTTTGCTGTGATCGCCAAATCGCCTCAGAACTTCAGCGCCAGTGCTGCAGTAGTCTTCCGTGCTGCTGCCTGTGGTGATGACGTCGTCTGTGTAGCACCCGACGTTACGAATTCCTTCCAGAACTTCGCACATCATGGACTGAGATAAGGCTGATACGCTGGCACTTTCAAATGGGAGCCTTTGGAATTCGTACAAGCCTTGATGTGTATTTATCGTGAGCAGTGGCTTATATTCTACAGCGAGAGGAACTTGTTGGTGCGAGAAGGGTAAGTCCAGCACGCAAAATACCATACCACCGGCTGGCATGGCCTATAAATCCTCAGGACGGGGTTGAAGGTGACAATCGCTCTTGAGCACTTGATTAATTGTTACTTTGTAGTCTCCGCAAATCCTGATTCCACCACCGCACTTCGCAACTGGTACGATGGGCGTAGCCCACTTGCTTGTTATATTCCTTGAAATGACTTGACTTTCCAGCTTTCGAAGTTCTTCGTTGACTGCATTATTAGCAGCGAAAGTCATAGATCTGGCTTTGCAGAATATAGGCGTGCTGTTCGAACCTATAGCTTTTTGGCTTCGAAATTGCGAACCACTTCCCGTGTTGCACGAAAAACTTCGGAAGTTTTCCCCGTAGGCAATTTACATAAGCGTTTTTCGTTAGAATACTGACTGTCGGAAAAAAAATTCGAATCAATATTCGGTAGCCATAAGATGTTTCAGCCTGTTTATGTTTTACCTACAACCCTTCATTCAAACCATTTTCCTTCAGGCGAGGGGAACCGGTTTCAACTTAGAAGCGGGGCATCCGAACTGCGTCGGTCCTCGCAAGAAACCATACCACACAGTGATGCCTGTCATGGTGACTGACGCCCACTCGCACGACTGGCTCTGCACGCTCGGCACCATGGCAGGACTCCCGCAGCCCGCCATACTCGCCCAGGTAACCGATAGATGTCACTAGAAGGTGGTCATTGATCACTAGAACAGGACAAGAGCATGGTTGCGAGTCGTGCGTTATGACAGAACTCACAGACTATTCTCCTTCTTTTCATCCCCATAAAAACATAAGACCAATAACTCCATCGCCTTCCCATGACCCATGACAGTGCCTTTTGCAGGGACAACATGGCGAAGCCCACCTAACCACGTGACGAGAAACAGAAGGACAAGAAAAAGAATTTATTGGATGCCAGCACTATGTACCCGTTGAAAGGAGCGGGTTTTTCGCTGGGGAACATTTTACCGGAGTAAAGGACGGAGACAGCAAACAACAATAGCTGGAACAACTACAGATCATATCAAGACCCATTACTGTCTGCTTCTTCTCTCCTTCTGTGCTTTAGTAGTCGTCAAATGATCCTCTTGGCTGCATATTATTGCTCCGTTCTTTACTTGGCATCGTGCGACTTTCCTATTTGCTTCTTCTATGCACGCTTACGTGCTGTAATTGACGTTCAGCAGTTGTGCTGGCTCCTCCTATGTGTTCGTCCTTTAAAAAGCGACTGCGATTGTGCTGTCTGCTTCTTTAATGTCTGCCTTTTATATCACGTCCAGTGATGATCTTATTTGCTTCCATGCCTCCGTACTTTGTTACACATCCAGACAATTTTTCCTGCCTGCATTTTCTATCTCTCTAGCCTTTAGCAGACGTTCAGCGATTGTACCTTGCGTCTTCAGCGCTTATATGCCTCGGTACTTGAGTTGATGCCCAGCGATTCTCCTGTGTATTCTTTTATGGCTCTGCTCATTAGTTGCTATCCTGTGGTTGTCCTGCCAGCTTCTTTAATTTCTCCGCCCTTTACTTCATGTCCAGGAATGGTCACGTTTCCATCTATATCCCAGCGTCATTTGGTTGACGTCCAGTGGTTTTCCTTTATTTTTCTCCTCCCTACAGTTTATGTACAGCGGTAGTGCTGGCTCCTTACATGTCTCTGTCCTTTTGCACACATCCAGCGGTTGGCCTCTCTATTATACGCCTCAGTCCTTTATTAAAACCCCAGATAAATTGCCTCTCTGCATCCCCTAACTCTGCGTCTTTGGGTAGACGTTAAGTGATTGTCCAAGCTGCATCTTATGTCTTCGTATGTTATTTGACGTTGTACTATTTTCCGTTTTTCTTCTAGCGTGCCTCCATGCAATATTTAACGCGCAGGGATTCTCCCGTTTCGTCCTTCAGTTGCCATAAATCGCATGTCCAGTGTCGTATTTTATGGCTGCACCCTTAAAGTTGTCTTGACACCATTTTTTCAGACTCAAGCTGTTTATTGCATGTCATTCGCTGTCCATCTAGGAACAACATGAGAAAATATGAGCTCATTTGGTGCAGCAAGTATTTGTAATTGAATTTTTAAAAGTTGTCCTGAACTGTGTGGAAGTCTGGCAACAGTGGTGCGCTCGTAGTTCCTGACGACATAGACTGACAGTCATGTGCTTCCCCACGACAGAACAACTGAACTGCCGGGAGTCACTTGTTTTTTGTTCAGGCTTGGAGTGCGGTGAGGCGAAGGGGGGAAGCTGGAGGGGTAAATGCAACAAAAACCTGTGTCCTTCCCTTTTTTGTACAGCTTCTACCCGGTCTCGGGAACGTCACGAGAATGTGCTAGGGACGGACTAAAGTACTCGGGCGCTCTTCTCCACATCGACAGTGTGCGCGGCGTTTTCGCACGAAGTCACTCAGGCTGCTTCAATATGGCTGTTGCTGCCAGTGAAGAGAGCTAACAGCCGTTAACTTCAAATTACAATTTATAGGTGAAATGTGCGTAGATCTCTACCACTTTCTAAGACGTCGTGGCTAGTAGCTGCAATACAATATAGCGATGTTTCGGCAGACAATGTCATGACCCCTTTAAGTTGACATCCAGCGATTGTCATCAGATTCTTCTATAACTCCATCTTTTTGTTCAGATGCAGGGATTTCGCGTTTCTTCTTTTATGCCACCGTCATTTGGTTCAAGTCCAGCGATTTTCCTGTTTCTTCTTTGTATCCTCCCATCAGTTGAGGTTCACCGATTGTGTTGGTTCCTTAAAATGTCTCGGTCCTTTAGTTGACGTTCATTGACAGTCCTGTCTGCTTCTTCTATCCTTCCGTCCTGCAATGGGCATCCAGCATTTTCCTGCCTTCTTACGGTGTCTCCGCCCTTTACGCGTGTGCAATGTTCGAAGAGGTGAACCACATGCGCAGCCATCTTTTCATTTCCGGTTGTCTGTCGAGCCCGAAGGAAGCCAAACATTCTAGTACAAAAGAGGAACGTGTGGGAAAAAGACGATGTAAAGGTAACGTAACAAACGCGTAGAATGCATTCCGTGTCCGTCGTGATCCCCAGACATTGAGGACCGTGAGATGTATGGCCCCATCCAAGGTTGCAGAGGCTGGTCGCATTAACCAGAAACCCCCTTACTTGAACCAGCTGTGTAGCCCATCACTTGAGCGATTTGGTTACAGTGTTTCAAGCGCACAAAAGGCGCGAGCATGACAGAAGAAGACGTGGTTGCGCATCAGGCACCCTGATGTGACTGAGGAGAACTTTTTTTAATGCTGGAGGTAAAAGAGCGCCCTGAAACCGGCACAAATGACATATATGAAGGCTGACAATAGCGCGCACTTCCAACTAGTTTTATTTTGTAAAAATCAGGGGAATTTCAAATGCGTCAACGAAACAAGCAAACAGCATCGGAGAGTTAATATGGATGAGGTATCAGCGAAGAGACACATGAACACGTGTGCCTTAAACGGTTGGAAGTGTGAACATGACCACATCAAAATTCAAGCTCTTTTCTTGAAAGTAAGTGATAATGAGGGCGAGTTGATGTAGTTGTCACCCGTTTTGAAGCCTTATTAGACTTCGATAACTTCGCTCACAGTCTTTGTCTTTACTTTCGAGAAAAACGGAGTATTTCTGTACCTCGGAATAAGTCACGGCCATCACACATTTAACAGAGCAGGGGCAGATTAACGATAGTAACGTTGCGAAGGAATCATTGGTGTTCCAAGGCCTGCTAGCTGATGAAAATGCCAATTTAGCTTACCTACACCTGTCCGCATAGTATCGGTATTTTAGATACAACTTCCGAGACACATTTGGCGAACTTTGTAGCATTATTCTCCTTAGACATACTTGATTCCTCTTTCTTTTCGAGAGTAGAGAGCACACTATTTACTGTTTGATGGGCGCTGAGAAAACGACAAGGATGCTATATCTACCTGCAAGCTCCTTAACGATGTGGAAAATAGAATCAAAATACGGCGCGACAAATGATGGTGCTCCGACTGAGCATTGCACTTTCTGTAATTTTCAGCTTCTGAATAAATTTTTCACATGCTCTTTGAACTGAATGCTGAGATTAGTTTGCAGACTCTAGTTACCGGGCTTGACAATGGAAGCTGGGTGGCACTGTGTGTACGCGAGGCTTCTGCAAAATAGGCAAACAACTAGACATAATGATGTCGCATTTAAGGAGATATGCTGCGATCTGCTAGCCTTTTGATGTTACTAACAACCACTTATCCTCTAAGGGGCAAGGTTTCAATTTTTCTCATGAATGGACAAGCGGCAGAGAAATCCTGTTTTTTTTGACCTAAAGTTACATTTCCATTGTGGCCAAGTTTGGGGGTATTAAAATCCTAAGTCGAACAAAAAAAAAAATGGGCAGTGGCATAGCTCGGCTACGCCAGGATATACGAAGCGAAAGCTAAGGCATAGCTTGATTAGCCTTGGCTAATCTTGATTGCAAGTACAGGCTAGTCGGGTTTCCTGGTTAGTTGTTGTCACGTGGTTCGTCACGCGGTTGGTCACGAAACCAGTCACGTGGTTGGTCACGTGGTACGGTGCGACCACGGTGGGAATGCGAGCATGGCGAAACTGTGAGTTCAAGGCCAATGTAGCTTTCGCTACAATAATTTTAATCTGCAAGAGTCAAAGAAACGAATGCAACACTCCGAACTCCCACTTCTTGCTCACTCAACATTGCTTGAAACGAACAAACTAGCCTGCAAGAAACTGCTACTGAACAGAACTGCCCCCGAAAGAGTTTCACAAGCGAGGGCCCTTTCGTCCTCCCCTGTGCCCTCGTGAGCAGATTCAGATTTGAGAAAAACCGGGAGGCGAATGTGCCCATAATGTGTTCCAGCACCGTAAGAATGACAAAAACACTGAGCGAGGTCACAAAGTGACGGCGCAGCAGTTTCGTACTGGTTGTGAATGATGGTTCCGTTTTCGCTGCACTAGAGTGCCATGAAAGAGGCGGCGGCGGAGGCACACTGATATTCCCGCAGATATGAAATCACGACAGGTGGCATCTTCGTTGTGGCTGGTATGGAATGGGGTCTTGAGATGACAAACGTAGGCTTGGCAATGCACTGAGTCCCTTTACGGCTCTGCGCCAGTGTTTAGAGGAGGGCGCTGATGAGAGGTTTCAACGTTGCTCAGGACACAGGAAGTGGGGTCTCATCACATTGTAACAAAAGAGCCTCGGCCCTCGATCGCGCCGAGGAGCGATTGTGGTTCATTACCAGGAATTTGGGACAAGCACTTCTAGTTTCCTTGGCTGCCAGCAAGTCTAGCGTGCTGTAACAATAAAAAATATCGCATTGATATCACGAGGAAAAAAATAGGTGCAACACCTGCCTTTCGATCACATGTATTGGCGTGTCGAAAATAGAATTTCTAGCCAACTCGGCCACCCAAATGCGAATACGGAACCACTAAAAGGTTTGTTCTTGACCCTGTTGCTTTCCATTTCACGGGTGGGTCCTGAAAAAGTGAATTTTGGCAACTTTCCGCTGTTGTGACAAAGAAAAGGTCGACGTGTAGAAAGCTGAGTCCCTCCTCTATTTGTTTCCGCTGGCCAAAAGTGGTCGCAGCAGCTCATTACTGACAGGTCAAGTTTTGGTTTGGTTTCTGGGGGTTTGCCGTCCCGAAGCGACTCAGGCTATGAGGGACGCAGTAGTGGAGAACTCCGGAAATTTCGACCGACTGGGGTTCTTTAACGTGAACTGACATCCCACAGTACAAGGGCTTCTAGAATTTTGCCTCCATCGAAGTTCGACCGCCGCGGCCGAGATCAAAACCGCGCCTTTCGTGTCAGCAGCCGAGTACCATATAACCACTGAGCCACCACGGCGGACTGGTCACGATTTCATTCGTTCAAACGCCTTCGAATCTCGGTTGTTCCCCTAGACTCCCGCTGTTAAAGCTTTGAACTGCGTGTGAATAAATTCTCGATTCGACCCCGGGCCTTCCTTGCCTTCAGATAGCCCAGAAGATGAGCAAAAAACATAAATCACGTGAGAAAACACATGTCGGTATCTGTGCACTTAGTTATATGGAAGCTATCTTCCGCCTCCCATTGATACAATATAGCACTACAAAAATGTAACCATGTGGGCTAGTTGGTGTGTATCACACATACTTCACCAGCGAAAGTACGAGAACAGGAGAAGAACACAGGACAACGCAGGGCTAACTGAGGTTTAATCGACCGACGGCCAACCTTGGTCATCAAAACACATATGCTTATCAGAGACAATTCCCTTAAAAATATGTCTGATCAAAACAATCTTCCACATCACTGCAGGAGTTGTGAAAAGTGTGTTCCTGCTTTTAACAGCATTTCAGTCATTGGAAGAGGAAAAAAAACAGGGAAGAGAGGGAAATTCTGGAGGCCTACCATATTCGGCCGCAAGGCATGGATACGTAAGTCACTGAACCGTCTTTGGTACTCACGAACAAGGAATTTAATTTCCTAAGCAGAAGTCTGCGCGTGCAAGGTTGATAGCCAAAATAGTTCTCTTTTGTTGTTTGCCGGAACTTGAGCATTTATCCTTTTTTCCGTGAATCGCCACATATGTGTTGTTTTTCAGCGGGTCTGATATGCTTGCGTGTTTTGATGGCCTGGGTTGGCCGTCTTTCCATTAAATATCAGCTTTTAGTACAGCGTTTATTGTGTTATTCTTCTCCTTAAACCTCAGCGGTGGCCAAGTGGTTAAGCATCCGCCTCACATGCGGGAGGTGCGGGGTCAGATCCCCAGTGCCGATTGCTACTCACCGGTGATACAATGGGTACCAGCTTTCCCCTGAACTGATGCTCGGCTTATCTGGGGTGAAATCCATCGAAAACGGGTCTTTGACCCCACCTTGAGTAGTCGAAAATACTTTGTGCCATAGCACTCTTTGGCCATAGATGCACTTGCGCCATAAAAAATCAAATATCGTTATAATCATCTTCTTCTGTTCCTGCTGTTGTCATACTTTCGCTGGTGAAGTTATGTCTATAGCAGTAAACGTAACGGCACTGCTGGGCGCGGTTCTGAACTCCTGGTTATGCTCTTAAAATAAGTAGTAAACAATCCGGTCTGGTCCATTTCTACAGCTGCTGCGCCTCTGAGCGCACGTCTGAGGTGCGCTCAGAGGACTTCAAAGCTTGTAATACTTTATCAGCACTTGATACAGTAACCAAGTCCGGGTGTCCAGCTTCCCTGTACTTGCTCACTTAGGCTAGGAGACTGCTGCTCATTTAAGTGTTTGACCATGCGCATGTGCGTAGTTCCGGTGTACGTATAAATTGACCTGCTTACTTCAAATAAATTTTAGTCGTAAGATCAGCGCAGTTGTTTGTGTTCCCTTCATTCTTGGTCCCTGTTGCTCAGCGCTGTTTTAATATTATGGAGCAGAAGGTGGCCCGAAATCTTCCTGTCATCGTGTACCCGAGACGCGAGGCGTGCGGATTCCTTCTTGCAGGTGCTGCTCAACATGATGGAGCTCGGTCTGGACCCTCAGCAGGCGTTGGGTAGACCACGTTTCCTGGTGGGATCAGCCTTCCACACGCACCCGGAGTGAGCAAGTATTCATGCACGAATCTTGATAAGATGGTTAGAAGAGTTCATCTACATCATTTAAATGAATTGTCTGGATTGTACTTTATACAGCTTCCTCGAGACACGGCAAATCCCCGACTAGTTCCAAGCGGCATGTAATGAAAGTTAGCTTGCTAGAAGTATAGCGCCTAGATTATACTGACAGGCATTCTATTCTTGTATATTAATTCTACTCTAGGCACTATACAAGAGGTGCGGTGGTTTCGTCGGCCTGGATTTGGCTGTTTGGTTTTTTGAGGAAAGGAAATGGCGCAGTAATTGGCGCACATCTCTGCGGACACCCGAACCGCACTGTAAGAGAAGGGAGGAAGGTGGGAGTGAGTAGAAAGGGATGCCGGGCTCCAAAATAATTTCGACCACCTGGGGACTTTTAACTAGCACTGACACCACACAGCACACGAGCGACTTTGCGTTCCGCCGCCAGCGAAGCGCGGCCATGCTGTATATATATATATATATATATATATATATATATATATATATATATATATATATATTCAATGTATATTTGTAAACCCACCTGCAAAACTACATTGAACATCAGAATCTCCCCCTTTTATGCTCTGTTTTCGGCCACGTGTCTCATCGGAAGACGCCCTTCTTCTTCTTCAACATGGTATCCTCACTGGGACAGCCCCGGCGGAGAAGATATTATGGGTGTCCTTGACAACATTTCATGATCTGCAATTCTAGAATGTCGCAATCAGATATGTTTCGGCTCTCGCGTGTTCCTATATATCTCGATATTCCTAATCGCGCAAATAGCCATAATAGACATCAGATCTACCATATCGCCTCGCTTTCCAACAATTGACAAGAACACTCCATAAGGTGCCGACCTATCACCACTGCTACTAAATATAGGCAAGGCCTCTCTCGGCCACAAGCTTTCCACACTTTATGACACTCTGCCCTGAACATGAGTCGAATAGAATATAGCCTCTCCTACCACAATTTTAACCGCACCGCCAAGCGTAGGATCGATATCCTTATCCACACTCCTTAAGACAGATCTAGCCCTCCCCATGTTGGCCAGAGCTCTCGGGGTTCAGGACACGTTTTCAGGAATCCAGAATTATGTTTGAAATTCCCAACCACTCGCCTCCTCACCATATCAGCGCGTAGGTCCATCATTTCATGAATTGTGAGCCTGCAAGCCACCGCCCTGACCTGTAATCTCTCCCCCTCCCCTCTATCCTGTCCCACCTTTGCATGGACCGTGTACCCCGTTAAATGAACCACAAGTCCCAGGCCTTCCGTCGTCAGGCCCGTCCTCACAGCCTCCGTAGGCGATATGGCCAAGACACCGTTGCCATGTAGGTGGATGTAGCTACGTATTCGCGTCTCATAGATATGCCTGCGCTGCTGTCAATCACTCAAGTAGAGCGTCATTATATCTAGATCCACCAGTATCGAATCCGGCGGCAGCAGAAGCCATCGCTAAATTCATGACAGCTTCTATATCCGGATCCACCAGCATCGATTCCGGCGGCTGCAGAAGCCATGGCTAAAGGCATGGCAATCATATGAGCGACACCCAACGCCCTGGCTCCCACATATTTAAAGACCCCAAAGCCGCGTGAAGCGGTACATGAGTGGACGTGTCCTGAGCACGGCTTTAAGCGTTCTGGACGGACATCTCCAACATGATCACGTCATATCTGGGTCCCAGGACATGCAGGTATCGATGGCAACATTAGAGCTGACGCCCTATCTCGAGAATCCATTTACCGAGCAGGGCACTCCGACTGTACCGTCTACCCGCTCTTGGCCTATTTTTCCACCCGCCTGACACCCTCCTCTTAAATTGGCGTTTATACCTCCCGACACATAAGCAATTTTTATCGACGGACTCCTACCAAATAGGACGCATCCAAAGACTTTCTTCCCCCAATCTCCACTACCTACACCGCATTCACCGATAATTATAAACAGATGCGTGTTCCCAGTATGGCGACTATCCTACTTTGACATAAATTATATGGACATGAACAGCTAAAACCAACCACTTAAAAGCACCCAACGGGGCGCTGGGCACTGAAGACCAGGGGGCGCTAGTCGCCATCGACAAAGCGTCGGCAGAAGCTACTGGAATCCTGGACTGGAGACTCCAGGCACAACCACTCTGGTCTTCTGTTATGCAATAAATGTTTATTCTCTATTACAATCCGGTCAGTTGGTTGTGATGGCGCCACAATGTCACGAGGCCTAGGTAGCTCAGGTAGGTCACATGAAGGTGACTAGGGAACAAGTGTTATTGCTGACCTGTTATTCCCTCGCGTCTTCATCTTGGGCGTATGCAAAGAACATTTCTCTCTAGAAGCGTTCAGTATAGGATGAGGCCTCCCTCCTGCCAATAGTTCCTCCTGTGCTGTACCATCTGCTAGCATACTGACCACACTTTAAGCAGTGTGGCAACCCACTCACGTGGTCTTTCGTCTGTTCACCGTAGCGGTCCCCTCACCGTGGAGTCTGACTTTCCGGAGGAGGTTCTGCAGTCGCTCTCTCTGAGGGGCTATACCACGCGGGACAGGTACGCCAACGAACTCAGTCATGAAGCGGGCAACGCCAACGTGCTGGCAAGGGCTGCGCGCTGGTGGATGCGGGGGCAGGCCACCGCGAGCCGAAGCCCCAGCGCCGACGCCATTTGGTGCGGGGCTGAGCCCCGCATCGGCGCTACCGCCCTCGGGTATTGAAGACTATTTGTTTCCTGCGCTCTAATAACTATTACGCCTGCACTGGAGTAAAGAAGTAACCTGTCCTTGAGCGCACTTCCGGTTTTAGAAAGGAGTGCGCTAGAGGACTGCTTACTGCTTTTGTACTCCTTTCTTTTTGCATTATATGCTCAACCTTCACGAAGCGTCGAGACCAATCCCCTGTGCCAGCTATTAATTGACATTTGTGTGAGGTACAGAGAAAGCTGTTCTAATGGAGAGGTGTACTTTATACGAGCGGCTGCTTGTGTCAGTGGCTTTTACCTTCAGAATATAAACGTTGCTTGTAGAGCCCCTGCCTTGGAGCAAATTTCGATTGCATATTTTTTTCTCTTTTTTTTGGTGAGGCACGTTGCGTATACATGGATAACTCGCAAAACTTAATAAATGACAGGTCCTGTATTTTCGTAGCCGCTGCATTTCTGTGTCAATAATGTTTGCGGCCGTTTAAGGTGTCATTCGTTTTAGAAGTAACAATATGCATTACAGCAAATATATTGCGGATTTTGACAGCGCAAGAGAGGGCAAGGGCCGACAGAACTGCGCAGGCCAGTAAGCGCTTTCCTGTCCAGTTCTTTCGACCCTTGTCTTCTACTGTGTTTTCTATATATAGAGTGTTATATCACATAACCGAACACAAGGCTTTGTCATGATTTACTGCATCACCAATGCGATAACTAGTTTTAAACACCTTGCAAACTTGAATTGAGCATTCCTTCTTTCATTTCCTGCTAAAAAATGTGCAAATGATTTATGCTTTTTTGTTATGATATTATACGCACCGAGTGCCGCGTCAGGCATGCACTACTTACCCGTCATGTTTCTGGAGGGTGGGTACTTACCTCTGTGGCGTCACCTGCTGACGGACTACTTTCCGTGAGCTTCACTGTAATGCACCACTGTCGCACCCCCCCCTTTTTTTTGGTTTACCGACGGTTTCGGCAAGTGCGTATGCTACCGACGATTACATCTGACAACATAGTGATACAACGAGAATCCACGTATCAGCTCACCCGGGATATAGAGATGTAATAGTCACCAAGCAGCCGGTGGATTTGCGCTCGACTTCGAGTTGGGCATGCATCATTTACTGGTCCAGACTGTGTATTTACTTCGATGACTCGACTTGTCCGTAGTGAGATGGCTACTATCTGTTTGTGGCGTCGTGTCCAGCAGTGTTATGTCTCATGATTTTGTTTCCAGTCTCAAGATGTTCCTATGGCCCGTCCTTCTTACTCCTACTTGTCGGCAGCATCAAGTAAAACGCTGACCTTGCTCCTGGGTAAACAACACAAGTGGAATGATACTTGACAGCGCAAAAAAACGAGGACAAAAGCGAATGAGGAGACACAACACAAGCGCAGACTATCAACTGAACTTTCATTCACTGAAAGGAAGCTTTATGAATCCACACCAACTAGCCCAACTTTCTGTTCTTATTAACTACATTTCTAGTTCAATGGGCTCTTTTTCTTGTGTATCTTTTAACCTTCACAACCCATTAGTTTTGACGGCTCTCATAGCAGTGTGCGTGTGTAGAGCAAGGACAGCATCTTGGCATATAAAGCAACAGCTCTGCCCCTCTGACATCCAAGCTGTGTGCGGGTGGCTGCAGCCGTCCCATGGCCACTCAAGACGTTCCTGTCGTCTTCTACAGTCGGAGTGGTGGAGACAAGTACGCTTCTGCAGGCTCTGCCTTCGCGTCCACTGCGGGATTGGTGTGAATGAGCGGCAGCAGCTCCGGATGTACGAGGATTGGTCCAAAACAGCAGACAGCCTAACGGAGTTCTTGTGGAACACTATTCGTCCTAGGCTACCAACAAGGAAGAAAGCTTCTGTTTCTACGGGGAAGATTACCGTCCTAGGGGACAGGTTGATTGACGACCGTCACCGACGAACTCTGGAACTGGGTCCTAAATTCTGCTTCGAACCTGCCATGACGCCACTCGAGCTGCTGGCGCTCTCGCGCGCGGTCTCTCGGGTTGTTCCCGACGCTGATAAATCTAGGTGCGTCAACGAGTGCTCCGCAATCGTAATGGACTAAAATAGAAAACCGAGAACTGCAGGAATAATGAAAGAGCTGGTAACCTATTTGGCGGCTGAGGGCTTAAGGCCCGTCCTTTCTGAAAAGGAGGGGTTCTTTATCCTAGCGCCGGAAGAAGTTTTCAGGAGGAAGGCAGGGGAGGCAATTGAAAAGAACTTCAAAGAAGTGGCTCTGAGGCCTGCTGCCATCAAGAAACAGGCCAAGGTCCTCCTGGAAGGAATGAACCTCGATCGACTGGGTGCTATGGTCAGTAATAGCAAAGGTACCGTTCTAGACCTGTTTTTCACAGCCAAGACACATAAGCCGGACGTGCCCTTCAGGGCAATTGTTTCGGAGCGGAACACTTGGCAGCATGCTGTTTCTGGGTATCTTCAGCGTCATCTTGGTTCTCTCACGTTGGCCGACCAATTTTTGGTGGAAAACTCTGCAGGTGTTGTGAAGTTTCTGTCACAGGTAGAGGGAGAGAGGAATTTTGCCTTCAGCATAGACGTCGAAGATTTATTTTACTCTTTACCCTATGATCAGCTCATGAAGTATGTGAAGGACTGCATCACCGTGGATAATGACGAGGCTGTGTTTGTGGCGGATTGTGGTGTTTCGGTGGAAAGCTTCCTAGAGCTCATATCGTTTTACCTTGACTCAACCTTCGTTGGGTGGGGCGAAAAAGTGTACGTCCAGAGGTCCGGCGTCTGCATTGGATCCCGTGTCGCACCTGTCTTGAGCGACATTTTCCTAAGCAGGATGGACGTAAAACTAGCGGAGGATCTTGCCGATTTTGCAGGGAGAGTCTTCCGGTACGTGGATGATTTTTTGATTTTCTTAAAGGGTATCTCCCCCAGGGTTATCCCGGACGTCGTCAAGATATTCAAGGAAAGGGGCGACGGTCTGAAGTTCACATTTGAATTGCCACAGTCAGGCTCCATTCAGTTCCTAGACCTGAGGATTGATTGCCACGCGAGTGGTGTGTGCTGGGAGTATCACCCACGAACAGAAAAGCCCCTCCTCAATCACAGTTCTGGTCATTCAAAATTGGTAAAGGCCGGCATTGCTACTTCTTGCCTAAAAGCTTCTCTCTCAAAATCCTGCTCCCACAAGGTTGGAACAAGCTTCCTGGGACAAACGCGCAGGTTAAAGGAAGCAGGTTTTCCTGATCATACTCTGGGTAGGGTCAATGAAAGGATCTTAGCCAGGTCAGGCAGGCCCCCGGTTATCGCGAAAGAGAACGTTGCGGAAAAACAATTGGTAGGAATCCCCTACGTGCACGGCATTTCACATCGCCTAAGAAAAGTGGGGGCGAGGTACGGGGCGAAAGTTGTTTTCAGCGAAAGTTGTTTTCACTCGGTGGTGTGTGCAGTGCTGTGCGCAAAAAGATTGAGCATGGTGGTAACCGCGCAGTGAATGATTGCACGATAGCCCACAGAAAGAGGCTCACAGATTGCGACACATGTGTTGTGTATCGCGTTCCACTTTCATGTGGTAAGAATTACATCGGCCAGACTGGTCGATGTATCAATGAGTGTCTAGCGGAACACCGCAGATCTCTAAACGGTGCTGTGTCCTCCAACCTCGCTTTGCACTGCAGGGATTGCAAAGATTGCTTTCCTCACCTTGACAGGACAAGTATCTTGTTCAGGCACAAAGATAGGGTATGCCGGGAGCTGAAAGAAGCTTACTTGATTAAGAAAGAGAGAGAAGCGTGTGCCGCATCACCGTCGGTCAGCCTGCGGGATAAGGAAGTTCCTTTTCTGCGAAGTTTCTTGGGGGCAAGTAGACACTACGGGGAGTTGGCCTGATGTGATTGAATTTGGTTTTCCTGTTGCTGTGGTGTTCCTTATCACGCAGGAATGAAATGTCATTGATTCTTTGTACATCGATTGTGGCGGTTCCTTTTCTTGTTTTTGTGTTTTATCACGCCTATAAAGCTTCCTTTCAGTGAATAAAAGTTCAGTTGATAGTCTGCGCTTGTGTTGTGTTTCCTCGTTCGCTTTTGTCCTCGTTTTTTTGCGCTGTCAAGTATGAATCCACACCAACTAGCCCAACTTTCTGTTCTTATTAACAAGTGGAATGGCATAACTCTGTGCTAGAAATTTGGCGCTGGCTCGAGTCTTGCCAGGAAGGAAATTTGAATGAACTCAGGTAGTCAAATACAAACAAGATGCTGCAGAAAGGGCAACAAGTCATTTGTGCGACGTCCAAACTAGAATCGCTTAGTCAGCTGATGCGAGCTGTAACCAATCTGATACATGTGATATCGCTTTTATACTGGAGGGCGTTATAGCGGAATGTAATGATGTCGCGTCGTCAATGAAGTTCTTTTTTCGCTTCAAGGATGATGAGAAAAAAAGGCTGCTTTGGCGCAGGAAATAATTATCTTCTGCTCTGAACTGCTAGGCATTAGTGCAAAACAATTCATTCGAACATTTGCATTGGTTCGGGATTCTCATCGTTTAAAAGTATAGACGAATCATTGAGAAAATAACGTTTATAAATAGAAATATAGATTTTTTTCTGCATGGATGCAAGTTGAGAGGCTCCAACTATATTATTCAGGTGGAATGTTCTTTGGCAATCAGGGAAGCAAGGCGAACACTATACGAGCTCGCCAAAAACAGGGTAAGACAGGTAGCTGACAAACTACGTATCGACCACAAGGCATATGTGTCCGGTAGCGCAGCTAATTATAGTGATATGTTTACAATATAGTTAGCGAAAAGCAAAAGCAGTCAGGCGCTGCGTGGGCGATCTGGTACTTTTCCATGGATGCCATGGTTTTCTTAATCGGAAGCTTTCTTCCTGAAGTAAGTTCTTTTTCAGGTGATGCTGACAGCGATATTGTGGCCTTTACACTGACAT
The DNA here is from genome assembly GCF_052857255.1 of Amblyomma americanum. Lineage (NCBI taxonomy): Eukaryota > Metazoa > Arthropoda > Arachnida > Ixodida > Ixodidae > Amblyomma > Amblyomma americanum. The sequence goes on from NC_135504.1 coordinate 55,749,188, forward strand.
GGCTGTATCCGAATGTAAAAGAAAAAAATATTTGCCAACCGAAATACGTACACCGTGTATATATGGGTACAGACGTTATGTTAAAAGGGGTGCCAGCACCCCTCACATCATTAAAAAGCGCCGCAGCGGTTGCCTAGTGGTTGAGCATCCGCCCCGGATGCGGGAGATGCGGGGTTCGATACCCAGTGCAGCCGGGTACCCACCGGTGATACAATGGGTACATGCTTTCCCCTGGTCTGTAGCTCGGCTTCTTTAGGGTGAAATGCTTGCGAAATGAAAAATACCTTGTGCCATGGCGCTCTTTGGCCGTAGACGCCCTTGCGCCATAAAAACCCATCATCATCATTAAAAAGCACTACCGTCATTTCGTGAGGATACTGCTTCCCCTTTTCAAATATGTTGCCTGCGAGTCGAAATAAATCAGGAAATATATCGAAATATACATTTTATTTCAAATTGTCTTATTGTTGTCTCGTCTGGGGCACTACGACTAAAAGCAATTACAATTAACTGATACTTGTACAAAAGAAGGCATTACGAGCAATCGAAGGGTATCACGGTCATCATCAATATTTGGCTACAGCACCACTCTTTCTCTAAAACAGTTTGCTTAAAGCTGATGAGGTATATTTTTATCGTTTGTTCCAACACATCTACAAAAACCGGCTGTATAATACCATTCCAGACAATTCCTCATCACAGTATAGCCTCAGAGAACATAGAAAACTAGCCCCTAGAATCGTACTAACTACAGGAAACAGGAAATGATCTATCAAGAACCTACCACCCTAAGTAATTTTTCTGGTGATCTTGATTTTAGTGTTTCTCTCAAACATTTTAATGCACTAACCAAGTGATACTTAATTCAAAGTGACATGTTAAATCATTAAACTTCTGTGCACCGACGTTCTGACACAATTTAGCTTACTTAATAAATACAGCCCCTTTTTGTGCCTGAACAGCATTAATACAATTGAAAAGTCTTGTGGATTTCACCTATTTGCTTTCTGTGCGCAAGCGAAGCCTGGTTTTATGTCATGTTTGCTGTTCCGCCGTGATCACGTTTCATGAAATGTAGGAGCCTCCTTCTCTTTGCTTTGTTCTGTAATACGTTGAATGTTTGTTTGATTTGTAGATGTTCAATTGTTTGTTTTACCTCTGCACTGTACTGCAAACTGTACAAGGAAGCTGAGGCCTCGTCAGGCGCTACAGGCTTCTTGCTTCAGCTTCCTTTTTCTTCGTAAGGAAGAAATAGTCTTTGAAGTCTTTGAAGTTTAAAAATGTCGTTGGTGTCTGTTACCGTACGAATGGTTCGGATCACTCCTCTGCGACTAACTTTACACCAGGTTTACTTCCGCCGTCTAGAAATTCTCAGCTTAAGTAACTTGCTCTCTCGATGGCTAGAATTTCCAAGAAATAGCTTGGTCCAATTTGTTCTCTTATAATAGAGAGAGGCGGGCTAGTAGGTGACTTGTAGTAGAATGCACCTTGAAACCATTGGGCCTTCTGCAGTGTACCTCGAATGATCGAGGAAAACTCGTACCTCAGAGATTTTAACTATTATAAGCTTATTAATATAGAGTGTAAAGAGGCCATGAAACTATGTTTATTAAGGCTAGGGAAAGCACACCAGCTATCGGTATTCCAGCAGTCGTCACTGCACTGCAAAATTTTTTTAGCTAGCTTAAAACACTCACAACATATCGGGGGTTAACAATGATGTTCCACATCTCCCCTCTCAACTCATACACGCCGATGCGCCAGAAGGAATGAAGAAAACAGGTCAAGACGGGATCACGTCACTTTGACACACCCAGTAAGAATTCCCGCCAGGATTCCCCGCTCTACATCAGCGGGGGAGAGGTGAGTATGAACGTGCGGTAGTTCCGGCCTTGCCCTCTTCCGGCCTTGCACACTTTCGTGACAATTAGCAGCTTGTGTTTTTCCTTGTTTATTGTCTTTGATCTGGGCGCATAATTTAGATTCAAATAGTAACAGTGACAGCGGGAACAACAATTATAAATCTAACGACAGAGTTTGGTGTATTGTGCGCAGGGGCAATAGAAGTAATAGGTGGTACACAAGATCGGTATTTCGTTGTACTTGCACCAACTGTAGGATACAACTTAGGAAAAAACAGCAGTTGCCAACCGCGGGCTGCGGCTCCCGCTGTCCCGTATTACTGTGCTGATCACTCGCACCATAAAACGAGATGAACTTTTGAATGCTTGACTATATGGAACAAGCGTGAGGCATCAAACTAACTCAGTTTATATTTTCGTCTTGTGATTAGCTTCTTGCTTAAGTAACAAGAGAACCTTTTACAACGGAATAAATTTCAACCACGCAAGAGTTATGTGTGGCGGTCCTAAATATGGGCGGAGCTTCACTCTAGACTTGGGTGATATCCAACTGTACTGAACACGGGATAAAATAATTCCAAAATCTGACTTACCATGCTTGCCCTCAATAAACAGTTCACCTCTGGTCTCTTTGTTCAAGAGGAGCTGCAGCACGTCAGCTTTCTGGTGCTGCAAAATATTTAATAAAACGCGATATAATAATTGTCAAGCGAAGGCCCTAACGCATAAAATGAATGCAATGCAAGGGTCTAGAGGCCTCGGAGAGGGCAGACTCTTCCATGAGTTGAAAACTGCCACTTGGCGCGAATCCTTAGTACTGAAACGTATGGTGCCGTTTTTCCTTTCATCGCTGTGAGCCTTTCTTGGCAACGAATCACCAGCTCGCCCAAAATATTCGCTTCAAATCATATACCAAAGCGCTGAGGGCATAAATCACTCTAGTTTGCTAATGGCATGGGTAAAATGCCTTTTCAGTCGCAGTTACAATCTTGTTGGCCACTGCCGTCACTTTGATACACAAGTCGTAAGAAAACTTGGTGAGGCACTGTGCAGGCACAAAGTCCTGGATGTGGGTTGTCATCTTGCCATTTACTTGCTGTATGGGAGTTGGCTCTTATGGGCCTCTTTCACATGCTGATAAAGATAACCAATATAACACGCTCACCAGCGCCTTCGATCTCCTTTCATTCAAGACCGGTTGAATGAGCTTAGTGGTCAGTGTGAAATAAGGGATCACTAAACGCGACGTCAGCCAGGTGAGGAGTAACCAGAATAGCCATAGCTCCGGGAAGCAATCTGGAAAAATTAAAGGCCATATAGCTTTCAGTAAGGCTCAGGTCTATCTGAAACAGCTGTATACACTACGATTAGAAAGAATGTAGTGCTCAGGGAAATGAAAATGACAAGATATTCTAAAAACCTCTTTTAACGCGAAGCCCACCCGGGCAAGGGCAACATAAAAATTTGCTTGTATATATATATATATATATATATATATATATATATATATATATATATATATATATATATATATATATATATATATATTGTCGCATTCAAGAAGGCGCCAAAGATGAAGACTTGGCCTGCGAGCGCGAGGCAAGAAGAACAAGCTGAAGTGCGCAGGGACTTGTTCTGGTTAACCAGTAAACCGTTTTACATTCAGCTTTCCTCGGGGTTCTACTGAGTCCTGACACTGGTGGAGGTGCGGGGTATGCACAGGACTCCTTCCGGCAGTCCACAACGAGTCCCAGACATCGACACGCCTGTCCATCGCGCTAGCCGCCGACGTCTAGGCCTTTCTTCGGAGTACAACCATCTACCGGGCGACTCCTCAAACGTCAAAGTTCGCCGGGTCTTCGAGGCCATGGCACCTCCCACCCCTACGTCGGTGATTCTTCACAACATCAAAGTGCCGGAGTGCTTCCGCGGGAACGCGTTTGAAGATGTGGAAGACTGGCTCGACCAGTTTGAAGAAGTGGCCAAGTTCAACTAGTGTAGCGTGGACCAGAAGCTTTGAAATGTTTGTTTTGCACTTCAAGATACTGCTAGAACTTGGTATGAAAACCACGAGGCCAGCTTGTCCACATGGAATGACTTCCGCCGCCAGCTGGTGGACACTTTTGTCACTACTTATCGACGAGACAATGCGCTGCGCCTGCTTGAAGTGCGCGTCCAGAAGCCAAATGAAAGCGTAGCTATGTTTGCGGAAGACACGGCTCGAATTTTCGCCGTGCCGACCCCGATATGGCTGAGCAAAGGAAGCTACGACATCTCATGCATGGCGTCAAGGAGGAGGTGTTTGCCGGCTTGATGCGCAACCAACCTCAAACCGTCAGTGAATTCGTCAAGGACGCTACAGCTATAGAGCGAGCCCTCCAAAACGGTGCCGCCAGTACGACCGACCCTTCACCTGTGTTCCACCAACTGCGGCGGCACTCACTGCAACCGATGGGAACAGTCTTCGAGACCTCATTCGAGAAATTGTCCTTGAGGAGCTGCAGCGAACTACTGCTACGAGCTTTCAGTCACCAGAGGCCGTCGCAGCAGCCGTTAGGAAAGAGCTCCGGCATGCTCTGTCACCGTCTGCACCATACCACGAGTCTCATCCAGTTGACAGCGCGGCAGCCGTTTGCGAACCATACCACGTGCCCCAACCCAACAGCAACACGGCCGTCAACACGGGGCCTTACTATGAGCCGGAGCCGCAACGCGCGAGCTATGCGGAAGTCCTTCGTCGTCCGCCGCCAGACCACGCCCCACCGAGCTCAGCGAGCCGTCAGCAGACGCGGTTGTTCCAGGAGCCTCAGTGGGCACGTCCCGGCCGCCCTCAGCAGCGCTGAACTGACCTGTGGCGCTCTTATGACAGCCGACCACTCTGCTTCTTCTGCGGACAACCTGGCCATGTGTATCGGTACTGCCGCTACCGCCAAGAGGGGCAGGCCTTTCCGCCTGGTTCTGCTCGACGCCATTTCGACGCTGGCCGCGCCCAACTCGAGGACCCGCCGCTCAGCAGGGAAGCCGACTCACCGGGCTTCCGCCGCCGCTCCCCATCACCACGGCGTTATTCTTCACCGATGCGTCGTAGCGATACTGACGTTAGCGGACGGCGGACCCCGAGCCCTCGCCAGGGAAACTAACCGCCGCAACCTCGTGAGGGGAGGTTGCAACCAGTCGAAAAGTTTCAAAGCCCTCACTACCACCGCAACTGCCAACCGCAACTCATGACTGTGACGCCTCTGTTCACATTGACGCTGCCGCACTATCACCGAAAATGCCGCCTACATTAGCGCCGAACATGCCGAACCAGATAAGCAGCCCCGACGACGAAAATAACAGCGCCGACCTTACCGCACTTCCGCCGGAAATGCCGAGAGAGACGAGCAACCCAGACGACGTTGTTAGCGGTGACCTCGCCGTTTGCATTGATGGGCTGGAGGTACACGCTCTGGTGGATACCGGGGCGGATTTTTCAATCATTAGTCAAAAACTGGCTGACAAGCTGCGCAACGTAAAAACCGAATGAATTGGGCCAGTAATAAGAAGTGCTGGGGGTCAGCTACTGGCACCGACTGGGAAGTACACTGCCGCATAGGAATTGGAAACTCAGTGTTCGTTGGCAGCTTCGTTATCCTCTCAGACTGTTGCAAAGACTTCATCTTGGGCATGGACTTTCTGCGCCTTCATGGGGCTGTGATCAGCTTTCGGAACAACGTCGTTGCCTTCACCAAAAATCATGGAGACCTTGGTTATGCGCAAGTACCACTGGTGCCCTTACGAGTTGCCAATGAGGGGGTGACATTACCTCCGCGATCGTGCTCTCTTGTTGAAGTGAAGTGCGACGTGGCGCATACCGGCGATGGCGTCGCCGAACGGGCCGTCGCCCTGATACTCAGCCGAGGTGTTTATATAGCTCGAGGATTAGTCAGTTGGGCCAATGGGCACGCCGAAGTGCTGCTGACAAACTTCAGCGACGAGCGTCGGCAAATTCCGAAAGGCACAACTGTAGCCTTCTTCGATAGCGTCCCAAGTGGCCAAGACTGTTTCGTGCTGCAACTGGAAGGATCAGCGAGCAAGGCGCCCGCACCCATAGTCGATGTGAGCCCAAATCTGTCGTGTTCAGGACGGGAACGTCTTTTGGATCTCATAGATCACTTTCGAGACTGTTTTGCTTCAGAATCGCGGGTCGGCCAAACACCTTTGACCAAACATCGCATTATCACCGATGACGCGATTCGCCCGATTTGACAAAATCCTTACCGTGTGGCTCCGAAAGAGCGTGAAGCTATTCAGCGTCAGGTGGCCGAAATGCTTCGAGACGACGTTATCCAGCCGTCACAGAGTCCCTGGGCTTCCCCCGTGGTACTTGTTAAAAAAAGGACGGCAGCTTACGATTTTGCATTGACTACCGCAAGCTCAATCAAGTGACCAAAAAAGACGTGTACCCCCTCCCTCGCATCAATGATTCCCTTGATCGGCTACGAAATGCATGTTACTTCCCTTCAATGGATTCGAAAAGTGTATATTGGCAACTTGAAGTAGATGAGAGGGATCGGGAGAAGACAGCATTCATCACTCCTGACGGATTGTATGAGTTTAAGGTTCTTCCATTCGGTTTATGCTCGGCACTAGCAACATTTCAGAGGCTGATGGACACTGTGCTCTCAGGACTCGAGTGGAAGACATGCCTGGTGTATCTTGACGACGTGATCGTGTTTTCGGCAACCTTCGAGGACTATCTGCGGCGTTTGGTAGCTCTTTTTCAGGCCATACGATCTGCGGGCCTCACACCAAAACCCGAGAAGTGCCACTTAGGTTACGAGGAGCTGCAATTCTTAGGATACGTTTTTAGCCAAGAAGGTGTCCGGCCTGACCCCGAAAAGCTCTTTGCAGTCGCCAAGTTCTCAACACCTACGGACAAAAAGTCGCTTAGGCGCTTCCTGGGGCTTTGCGCCTATTTCCGTCGATTTATTGCTGGCTTTGCACGAGTTGCCTGGTCATTAACTTCACTGACACGCGACAACGCTGTCTTTCGCTGGGGTGAAGAAGGGAACCAAGCTTTTAATGAACTCCGGAGACGCCTACAGACGCCACCTGTCCTGGCGCACTTTGATGACGACGCCCCTACCCTGCTTCATACCGATGCAAGCAATGTGGGTTTAGGTGCTGCATTGGTGCAGCGCCAGGATGGTGTGGAAAAAGTGATTGCTTATGCCAGCAGGACTCTGTCTAAAGCTGAAGTGAAATACACGGCAACAGAAAAAGAATGCCTTGCAGCTGTTTGGGCGGATATGAAATTCCGCCCTTACTTGTACGCTCGCCCCTTTCAAGTCGTTAGCGACCATCACTCTCTCTGTTGGCTGACGAACTTAAAGGACCCTTCAGGGAGACTCACACGTTGGAGCCTTCGGTTACAAGAGTTCGACATGACGGTTATTTACAAATTCGGAACGAAGCATGCGGATGCTGACTGCCTTTCGCGAGCACCAGTCGGACCCTACACAATGACTGATGAAGACACTGCTTTTTTAGGAGTCATAGATGATGCAACTCTTGCCCAACAGCAGAGAGAGGACCAGGAATTGCTCCCTCTTATTAGTTTCTTGGAGAAGCGAACTACGGATGTGCCTAAGATTTTCGCCCGCAGCCTCTCGTCATTCTTGCTTCGCAATGACGTAATTTACAAGAAGAACTTCCGTCCTGGGGAGAACAGTCATCTACTCGTCGTCCCAACAGCTCTTCGCACGGAAATCTTGCAAACGTGTCACGACGAGCCAACCGCCGGCCACCTAGGCTACACCCGCCCGTTCGCCAGAGTACAGGGCGGATACTACTGGCCGAAACTACCGGCGACAGTGAAGCACTATGTACGGACGTGCGTAGACTACCAACGTCGTAAATCACCCTCTGAAAAATCAGCCGGTCTACTCCACACTCTTCAAGTGCCAAAGACACCTTTCAAGCAAATTGGCATGGATCTCCTGGGACCATTTCCGCCGTCTACTGCCGGGAATAAATGGATAATTGTCGCCACGGATTATCTAACTCGCTACGCGGAGACAAAGGCTCTTCCCAGGGGTACCGTCGCCGAAGCAGCTCGGTTCTTCGTTAAAAACATTGTCCTCAGGCATGGCGCCCCGGCACTCATTATAACTGACCGAAGAACTGCCTTTACGGCCGAGCTTTTGGAAACCGTTCTCCGCCTCAGAGGTACCAGTCATCGTAAAGCGACGGCCTATCACCCCCAAACCTATGGATTGACGGAACGCCTCAATAAGACAATCGCCGGCATGCTCTGTATGTACGTGGACGTAGATCACAAGAATTGAGACGAAATTCTTCTCTACGTCACGTTCGCCTACAATACAGCACAACAAGACACCACTTGCATGACGCCTTTCAGCCTTCTTCATGGCCGACCAGTGACAACTATGCTAGATGCCATGCTGCTCCCGAATGCCGACGGCGACGCTGTCGATCAGGACGCCGAGGAATTCGCCGCGCAGAGGAAGCTCGCCAACTAGCGCGTGTGCGCATCAGAACTCAGCAGAAGGCTGACGCACGACACTAAAATCGTCTATGATCCGAAGTTCCCGGGTTCGAACCCGACCGCGGCGGCTGCGTTTTTGTGGAGGAAAAACGCTAAGGCGCCCGTGTGCTGTGCGATGTCAGTGCACGTTAAAGATCCCCAGGGGGTCGAAATTATTCCGGAGCCCTCCACTACGGCACCTCTCTCTTCCTTTCTTCTTTCACTCCCTCCTTTACCCTTCTCTTACGGCGGGGTTCAGGTGTCCAACGAATATGAGACAGATACTGCGCCATTTCCTTTCCTCCCCAAAACCAATTATTATTATTATTATTATTATTATTATTATTATTATTATTATTATTATTATTATTACTATTATTACAATCTTCGCCACAGACACGTCATGTATGAACCTGGCGACAAAGTGCGGGTCTGGACACCTATTCTCCGTCGCGGACTCTCCGAAAAATTATTACGGCGGTACTTCGGGCCCTATGTTGTGCTGCGACGTTTAACCGACGTCGCGTATGAGGTGGTGCCTGACGGGTTATTGACATCCAAGCGACGCCAGCAACAAGTCGACGTCGTCCATGTTGTACATATGAAGCCGTACTACTGGGACCGATCTTGACCTCCTACTTCCTTTTGTTACCATCGAGACGATGCTTCCTGAGGAGGGGGGCAAATGCCGCATGCAAGAAGACGCCAAAGATGAAGACTTGGTTTACGAGCGCGAGGCAAGAAGAAGAAGAAGCTGAAGTGCGCAGGGACTTTTTCTGGTTAACCAGTAAACCGTTTTACCTTCAGCTCCCCTCGGGGTTCTACCGAGTCCTGACAATATATATATATATATATATATATAGCAGACAAGTTAAAGGAAATGAGGGGCCCGTTTGACAAATTTATGAAGGGAGCCAACAGTCACCGAAACCAAGGTGCATAGGGGAACGCTATTTTTTTTAATGTGTTATGCTTATCAGTGGGACAATAATACTTAGATTAATAAATCACTTAAAGAAAATTACTTATAAAGCAGCAGAAAAAACAACCATGCCGCCGGTGGGATCCGAACCCACGACCTCCGAATATCGCGTCCGGTGCTCTTACCAACTGAGCTACGGCGACGGCTGTCCAATCTGCTGCTCTCGTGGGTATTTATGTTTACTGGGTGTTAGCGAGCCTTGAGAGTGTTCACCAGCGCCACCCTCGACCATAGCGGCGGACGTAGCACGTCCTGTAATACCGCGAGCGTGACGTAGAACGTCATCTAACGGCGAGGGCGGAAACTGTGCGAGAGCCCTCTTATTATACCTATGGCATCAAGACTGCCAGAACCGAGACCCTCTCTAAGCTATTAGCAGACAAGTTAAAGGAAATGAGGGGCCCGTTTGACAAATTTATGAAGGGAGCCAACAGTCACCGAAACCAAGGTGCATAGGGGAACGCTATTTTTTTTTTAATTTGTTATGCTTATCAGTGGGACAATAATACTTAGATTAATAAATCACTTAAAGAAAATTACTTATAAAGCAGCAGAAAAAACAACCATGCCGCCGGTGGGATCCGAACCCACGACCTCCGAATATCGCGTCCGGTGCTCTTACCAACTGAGCTACGGCGACGGCTGTCCAATCTGCTGCTCTCGTGGGTATTTATGTTTACTGGGTGTTAGCGAGCCTTGAGAGTGTTCACCTGCGCCACCCTCGACCATAGCGGCGGACGTAGCACGTCCTGTAATACCGCGAGCGTGACGTAGAACGTCATCTAACGGCGAGGGCGGAAACTGTGCGAGAGCCCTCTTATTCTACCTATGGCATCAAGACTGCCAGAACCGAGACCCTCTCTAAGCTATTAGCAGACAAGTTAAAGGAAATGAGGGGCCCGTTTGACAAATTTATGAAGGGAGCCAACAGTCACCGAAACCAAGGTGCATAGGGGAACGCTATTTTTTTTTTAATGTGTTATGCTTATCAGTGGGACAATATTACTTAGATTAATAAATCACTTAAAGAAAATTACTTATAAAGCAGCAGAAAAAACAACCATGCCGCCGGTGGGATCCGAACCCACGACCTCCGAATATCGCGTCCGGTGCTCTTACCAACTGAGCTACGGCGACGGCTGTCCAATCTGCTGCTCTCGTGGGTATTTATGTTTACTGGGTGTTAGCGAGCCTTGAGAGTGTTCACCAGCGCCACCCTCGACCATAGCGGCGGACGTAGCACGTCCTGTAATACCGCGAGCGTGACGTAGAACGTCATCTAACGGCGAGGGCGGAAACTGTGCGAGAGCCCTCTTATTCTACCTATGGCATCAAGACTGCCAGAACCGAGACCCTCTCTAAGCTATTAGCAGACAAGTTAAAGGAAATGAGGGGCCCGTTTGACAAATTTATGAAGGGAGCCAACAGTCACCGAAACCAAGGTGCATAGGTTCTTAGAGAGGGTCTCGGTTCTGGCAGTCTTGATGCCATAGGTAGAATAAGAGGGCTCTCGCACAGTTTCCGCCCTCGCCGTTAGATGACGTTCTACGTCACGCTCGCGGTATTACAGGACGTGCTACGTCCGCCGCTATGGTCGAGGGTGGCGCTGGTGAACACTCTCAAGGCTCGCTAACACCCAGTAAACATAAATACCCACGAGAGCAGCAGATTGGACAGCCGTCGCCGTAGCTCAGTTGGTAAGAGCACCGGACGCGATATTCGGAGGTCGTGGGTTCGGATCCCACCGGCGGCATGGTTGTTTTTTCTGCTGCTTTATAAGTAATTTTCTTTAAGTGATTTATTAATCTAAGTATTATTGTCCCACTGATAAGCATAACACATTAAAAAAAAAATAGCGTTCCCCTATGCACCTTGGTTTCGGTGACTGTTGGCTCCCTTCATAAATTTGTCAAACGGGCCCCTCATTTCCTTTAACTTGTCTGCTAATAGCTTAGAGAGGGTCTCGGTTCTGGCAGTCTTGATGCCATAGGTAGAATAAGAGGGCTCTCGCACAGTTTCCGCCCTCGCCGTTAGATGACGTTCTACGTCACGCTCGCGGTATTACAGGACGTGCTACGTCCGCCGCTATGGTCGAGGGTGGCGCAGGTGAACACTCTCAAGGCTCGCTAACACCCAGTAAACATAAATACCCACGAGAGCAGCAGATTGGACAGCCGTCGCCGTAGCTCAGTTGGTAAGAGCACCGGACGCGATATTCGGAGGTCGTGGGTTCGGATCCCACCGGCGGCATGGTTGTTTTTTCTGCTGCTTTATAAGTAATTTTCTTTAAGTGATTTATTAATCTAAGTATTATTGTCCCACTGATAAGCATAACAAATTAAAAAAAAAATAGCGTTCCCCTATGCACCTTGGTTTCGGTGACTGTTGGCTCCCTTCATAAATTTGTCAAACGGGCCCCTCATTTCCTTTAACTTGTCTGCTAATAGCTTAGAGAGGGTCTCGGTTCTGGCAGTCTTGATGCCATAGGTAGAATAAGAGGGCTCTCGCACAGTTTCCGCCCTCGCCGTTAGATGACGTTCTACGTCACGCTCGCGGTATTACAGGACGTGCTACGTCCGCCGCTATGGTCGAGGGTGGCGCTGGTGAACACTCTCAAGGCTCGCTAACACCCAGTAAACATAAATACCCACGAGAGCAGCAGATTGGACAGCCGTCGCCGTAGCTCAGTTGGTAAGAGCACCGGACGCGATATTCGGAGGTCGTGGGTTCGGATCCCACCGGCGGCATGGTTGTTTTTTCTGCTGCTTTATAAGTAATTTTCTTTAAGTGATTTATTAATCTAAGTATTATTGTCCCACATATAAGCATAACACATTAAAAAAAAAATAGCGTTCCCCTATGCACCTTGGTTTCGGTGACTGTTGGCTCCCTTCATAAATTTGTCAAACGGGCCCCTCATTTCCTTTAACTTGTCTGCTAATAGCTTAGAGAGGGTCTCGGTTCTGGCAGTCTTGATGCCATAGGTAGAATAAGAGGGCTCTCGCACAGTTTCCGCCCTCGCCGTTAGATGACGTTCTACGTCACGCTCGCGGTATTACAGGACGTGCTACGTCCGCCGCTATGGTCGAGGGTGGCGCTGGTGAACACTCTCAAGGCTCGCTAACACCCAGTAAACATAAATACCCACGAGAGCAGCAGATTGGACAGCCGTCGCCGTAGCTCAGTTGGTAAGAGCACCGGACGCGATATTCGGAGGTCGTGGGTTCGGATCCCACCGGCGGCATGGTTGTTTTTTCTGCTGCTTTATAAGTAATTTTCTTTAAGTGATTTATTAATCTAAGTATTATTGTCCCACTGATAAGCATAACACATTAAAAAAAAAATAGCGTTCCCCTATGCACCTTGGTTTCGGTGACTGTTGGCTCCCTTCATAAATTTGTCAAACGGGCCCCTCATTTCCTTTAACTTGTCTGCTAATAGCTTAGAGAGGGTCTCGGTTCTGGCAGTCTTGATGCCATAGGTAGAATAAGAGGGCTCTCGCACAGTTTCCGCCCTCGCCGTTAGATGACGTTCTACGTCACGCTCGCGGTATTACAGGACGTGCTACGTCCGCCGCTATGGTCGAGGGTGGCGCTGGTGAACACTCTCAAGGCTCGCTAACACCCAGTAAACATAAATACCCACGAGAGCAGCAGATTGGACAGCCGTCGCCGTAGCTCAGTTGGTAAGAGCACCGGACGCGATATTCGGAGGTCGTGGGTTCGGATCCCACCGGCGGCATGGTTGTTTTTTCTGCTGCTTTATAAGTAATTTTCTTTAAGTGATTTATTAATCTAAGTATTATTGTCCCACTGATAAGCATAACACATTAAAAAAAAAAATAGCGTTTCCCTATGCACCTTGGTTTCGGTGACTGTTGGCTCCCTTCATAAATTTGTCAAACGGGCCCCTCATTTCCTTTAACTTGTCTGCTAATAGCTTAGAGAGGGTCTCGGTTCTGGCAGTCTTGATGCCATAGGTAGAATAAGAGGGCTCTCGCACAGTTTCCACCCTCGCCGTTAGATGACGTTCTACGTCACGCTCGCGGTATTATAGGACGTGCTACGTCCGCCGCTATGGTCGAGGGTGGCGCTGGTGAACACTCTCAAGGCTCGCTAACACCCAGTAAACATAAATACCCACGAGAGCAGCAGATTGGACAGCCGTCGCCGTAGCTCAGTTGGTAAGAGCACCGGACGCGATATTCGGAGGTCGTGGGTTCGGATCCCACCGGCGGCATGGTTGTTTTTTCTGCTGCTTTATAAGTAATTTTCTTTAGGTGATTTATTAATCTAAGTATTATTGTCCCACTGATAAGCATAACACATTAAAAAAAAAAAATAGCGTTCCCCTATGCACCTTGGTTTCGGTGACTGTTGGCTCCCTTCATAAATTTGTCAAACGGGCCCCTCATTTCCTTTAACTTGTCTGCTAATAGCTTAGAGAGGGTCTCGGTTCTGGCAGTCTTGATGCCATAGGTAGAATAAGAGGGCTCTCGCACAGTTTCCGCCCTCGCCGTTAGATGACGTTCTACGTCACGCTCGCGGTATTACAGGACGTGCTACGTCCGCCGCTATGGTCGAGGGTGGCGCTGGTGAACACTCTCAAGGCTCGCTAACACCCAGTAAACATAAATACCCACGAGAGCAGCAGATTGGACAGCCGTCGCCGTAGCTCAGTTGGTAAGAGCACCGGACGCGATATTCGGAGGTCGTGGGTTCGGATCCCACCGGCGGCATGGTTGTTTTTTCTGCTGCTTTATAAGTAATTTTCTTTAAGTGATTTATTAATCTAAGTATTATTGTCCCACTGATAAGCATAACACATTAAAAAAAAAATAGCGTTCCCCTATGCACCTTGGTTTCGGTGACTGTTGGCTCCCTTCATAAATTTGTCAAACGGGCCCCTCATTTCCTTTAACTTGTCTGCTAATAGCTTAGAGAGGGTCTCGGTTCTGGCAGTCTTGATGCCATAGGTAGAATAAGAGGGCTCTCGCACAGTTTCCGCCCTCGCCGTTAGATGACGTTCTACGTCACGCTCGCGGTATTACAGGACGTGCTACGTCCGCCGCTATGGTCGAGGGTGGCGCTGGTGAACACTCTCAAGGCTCGCTAACACCCAGTAAACATAAATACCCACGAGAGCAGCAGATTGGACAGCCGTCGCCGTAGCTCAGTTGGTAAGAGCACCGGACGCGATATTCGGAGGTCGTGGGTTCGGATCCCACCGGCGGCGTGGTTGTTTTTTCTGCTGCTTTATAAGTAATTTTCTTTAAGTGATTTATTAATCTAAGTATTATTGTCCCACTGATAAGCATAACACATTAAAAAAAAATAGCGTTCCCCTATGCACCTTGGTTTCGGTGACTGTTGGCTCCCTTCATAAATTTGTCAAACGGGCCCCTCATTTCCTTTAACTTGTCTGCTAATAGCTTAGAGAGGGTCTCGGTTCTGGCAGTCTTGATGCCATAGGTAGAATAAGAGGGCTCTCGCACAGTTTCCGCCCTCGCCGTTAGATGACGTTCTACGTCACGCTCGCGGTATTACAGGACGTGCTACGTCCGCCGCTATGGTCGAGGGTGGCGCTGGTGAACACTCTCAAGGCTCGCTAACACCCAGTAAACATAAATACCCACGAGAGCAGCAGATTGGACAGCCGTCGCCGTAGCTCAGTTGGTAAGAGCACCGGACGCGATATTCGGAGGTAGTGGGTTCGGATCCCACCGGCGGCATGGTTGTTTTTTCTGCTGCTTTATAAGTAATTTTCTTTAAGTGATTTATTAATCTAAGTATTATTGTCCCACTGATAAGCATAACACATTAAAAAAAAATAGCGTTCCCCTATGCACCTTGGTTTCGGTGACTGTTGGCTCCCTTCATAAATATATATATATATATATATATATATATATATATATATATATATATATATATATATATATATATATATATTTCTTTGTTGTCCTGGTTATGGTTATTCTCTTTTTCGTTCCGCCTTCCTGCAACAATTGGCCATATTAATGTGCACGGGGAAGTAAAATGAATTTTACTTTTATCGCTTCTCTAAAAATACAGTGCCGAGTGAAGAATCGAAGGTCTGCGCGGTTCATACGCAGGAAGCGCCTGGTGACGACACGATACCTGACACAATATTTGAACTGCTGCCACTTTCGCCGAATTTCCATGCATCAAACAGGTCTGCAATTTATAATGTCATTAACTTGGTCCGATCGCTTGAAGAGGACGTCCTTACCGCCGCGGTGGTTCAATGGTTATGGCGCTATAATGCTGACCCGAAAGACGCGGATTTGATCCCGTCCGCGGCGGCCGAATTTCGACGGAGGCGAAATTGTAGAGGCCCGTGTACTGTGCGATGTCAGTGCACGTGAAAGAACCCTAGGTGGTCGCAATTATCCAGAGCCCTTAACTGCGGCGTCCCTCATAGACTGAGTCGCTTTGGGACGAAACCTAAACCTGAAGAGGACGTCCATGCTGGGCTCATCCCGACAGCCATTTTCGTTGACATGAATGCCGCTTTTGACTGTTTTTGGCCATGTCGTCTTGACCTCGGAGAGAAGCTATACAAATCTGTTGACGATTATTTAAAGAAGCGCAGCTAATTTTTAACAGTATTTCAAATATTTCAAAGTTGTTCTAAGCCGTCAGGGCGCTGTGCTTAGCACTCCCCTGTTAATCATCAGCCTGACAACGTCGACAGCAGGACAAAGACCTCCCATATCCCTCCAATTAATCGTGTCCTCTGTCAGCGGCGGCACCTTATCCTCGAGAACTTTTGAATTTCTTGCGCCCACGTGACATTCTGCCGTTACCCGCTACACTTGCCTTCTCTCGGTATTCTCTCTGTTATCCTCAATGACCATCGTTTATCTTGCCTTCTCTTTTTATGCCTTGCCTAAGCCCATTTGTTTTCTGGATTTCGACTAGGCTGTCATTAACCCGTGTTTTTTCTCTGACCCACTCTGCCCTCTTCCTGTACCTTAACGCTACAGCTATCATTTTCTTTTGAATAGCTTGCTGCGTTGTTCTTAAGTTGAACCCTTTTCTTTATCCTCTTCGTATCAGCCCCATAGGTGAGTACCGGTAAGATACATGTGTTGTATACTTTTCTCCTCAGGGATATTGGTAAACTGCCATTTATGATCTGACAGAGCCTGCCATACGTGCTCCTGTGCTTTTCAATACAACCTTAATACAACTAAGAAACCTACCGCCCGTAGAAAGCATCACAATCCCTGCAGATGATATCGGTGTCTAGAGCGCGTCACGTTCAGACTATACTATGCAGTAACGTGTACATAGGTAGGTTTTGAACATTGCCTTGTACTTTGTTTTCCTAAGTCTCCCGCTCTCATTAATTTCACAAGGAAACCATGCCCAGCTATGCGCTTTTCCTTGGTGGACGGACACTACTTTATGTAGGGTTCCAGCAATTCCTAAGTACTTCGAAGGACAGAAATATCTTTTGGTCACCTCAGATTAACAATTGCTATGGTAGAAATGCCACAGAAGCGCAAATTTTCATGCGCATGGTGGAAACAGGATAGGGTTGCAAATGCTTCTGAGATGTTTGCCGGTCCTTCGCAGAGTAACTCTGAAGACTAAAAAGACCCTGGAAGCCGCGCGAAAGAACAGCCTGCGCATCTGTCTTGGCCTCCCAAAAAGTTTCTCGGCTGCGGGAACAGTAGCAAGGTGTAATTGCCTCCTAGGAGGAGGAGGGGAGAAAAGCGTTTCATTTAACCAGTGGTAGTTGATTGCCCTGATCTTCGGTTGGTGTCATTCGTGCAGGACTCCGTTGGCTGCCTTAATCCTGCGCTCCGCACCCACTCGATCAGGCGGTATTGGTCTTGCGAGTCTCAGATGGACAGAGCAGCCTCCCAAGAGGAGAAAGTTTGGTCGAGGATTGGCGGTCTCTCAATCTCATAGGGAGTGGGAGAATTTGGGTTTAAGGCAGTTGCATGTTCTGGAGCATTCAGGATATTTGCTGGGGAAGAAGAGGCGTTTGCAGTAGAGGATTGGGAAACTATGTGTCCCAAGCCGGCGCCAGGCTATGGCGTCCACTCTCTTGAGGGATCTGTGTGTGGTGGTGGGAGGCGGGGAGAGAATTGCGCTTCGGTGGAGTAGATAGTGTTCAAGGATTAGTACGTATGTTGAAGCTTCTGTTGGTGGTGGTGAGCCTCCAAAGAAACTATGCGTACGCGTTTCAGGCATGCACTCCAAGGGAGGAACCACTTTCTACACCGTGCCTATAACCCACCGTAACTTTGGCTACCGCCTAGAGGTGCAACTCCTGCACCTCTCTAGTATTAATCCCCCACAAAAATGACTCGCTCTGGCCTTTCCTCCTTGGGCACTTTCGTTTCTGTTGATATAAAAGTTTATACCAGGTGTCAATAAGAAGAGCAAGGTGCTCTGACATAGTCGAGAAATATTCTCAAAATACCCACATCATAACAGAACGCTAAACTTCTCACGAGACATCCTATTGTGCCTATATGCTTTCTTATCGCCATCAGCGGAACACATCCTACACGAAAGCAGACCTACACGGCGTTAAAGAAGCTGTCCTATTCATCGCGCGTCAAACCGCTGGCCGATGGTTGATTTTCCCGGAACCTAAAGCAGCTGCACACCCTGACCAACCTGTTAGAAAAAACCAGTCTCAAGCCACTTTCTCTTGTCATTGGATGCTTGCATCACTTAGTTACTGCAGCAGGCTATCGTATAGTATTTCTATGAATACAAGGTCACTTAAGCACTGTGGCCCACGAGAAATCAGATGAATTGGCCTGCAGAGGACTTCACCATCGGAACTACGAAAGTTTTCTTTACGAAGTCAGATGTGTCTCCCCTGGCTAAAAGATAAGCCTATGAATAAAAAAAAAATTTCTGCGGAGCTCACTCTTACATAATTACCCATCTCTTCGCTTACTTCACCTACATATCAAAATAGACGACCACCATGTGTTCAGTAGCGTGGCTTTTTGGGCTTGTTGGTACATAGTTCCAATACACTGTGTAGCGCAGCAAAAGACGAGGACACAAGAGACGAGAGAGCGCTCGTGGTGTTCGTCTCTCGTCTCTTGTGTCCTCGTCTTTTGCTGCGCTACACAGTGTATTGGAACTATGCACCATGTGTTCTTCGGCGTCTTTAAACTTAACCATGGGCTTCTTCTAAGTGCCGCGCTTAAAAATGGCTGGTGCTGCCGTTAAAGACAAATGAACAGCACGCATTACCACAGCTGCGGCTCAATCGAATCAGTGTCGGAAATTATGTTGAAATCCGCAGTATATGCTGAGGAGCGTGCGCACTATGAGCATCGTATGGAGTCGTTCACCTAAGTGTTTCTAGCACTCTAGCAATGGACCGTGTATTAAGCCCCTTACAGTGCCTTGCGCAGCAGAGACGTGCAAATAAGCTTTTTCTTTGTCTGTTCAGATAACTTTGGCCACTTCAGCAAACTCTAATATCTCCTTGCATCTCACAAACATGCACTGTTCATGAAAAAAACTTTGTCAGTCGCATTGTATGACACTCTTCTCCAGGAGACTGTACTTCTAGCAGAACTCGTTGTTGCACTTCAGCCCGTTTTTGTTGGCATTTTTTTAGTGCGCCAAAGCTAAAGTCTCCAATGTGCTAACCACTATGTTAGCACATGGTTTCGTGGTCCTTAGACACCCAGATATTAAAAATATAGCTCAAATAAGCTATTATGTAATAATTTTTTGTAGATGAAGTTCCTGCCCATGACATTGAGGTTTTTCTGGAAGGGCAACCTGGATCTAGGCAGCCCCTTCCTGTGGCAGCTCGTGCGATTTCAGGGCAATGACTGCTCGTTAACCACTGTGCCCGAAGAGTTATAATGACTCCCAGCGATCTATGACTGTCAAGTAGAGAATGACCAATCCCGCATATATGGACTTTAGCCCACTAACTCTATCGCATCGTATTCTTAAGGCGGAGCTTAAGTCAGATTTCGCCTATCTTTTTCTGAAGCCTCCTTGAACTTCCAAACGATGCCCCGAACCGAAACCAGAATGAAAATGATGTCCTTGCGCACTTAAGTCGCATTCAGCGTAACCACGCCAAATTGTCCGCCATTTTTTCTGCCTTTGTATTTTTTTTACTTTCTTGTCCTCAATTTTTTGTCAAAACAGCGTGGCATGTCAGCGAATTTTACATTTCGGCTAAACTCACTGCTTCTCATACCAGAATTTCTCTCTTTCTCTCATCATGACGATGGATGTAGCCGTCGCATTGACAAAATGTTAAAAAAAACGCGATTTCATTGCCAATATGCTAGCGTTCTCATACTGATATCGAATAATTTTGGATTTATCTGCGGTCGTGGCGTACACGCGGGCAATAGAAGTATTTCCGGAGGATCACCAGGACTGTTCACCGCTTGATTTAGGCTACGCTTTTGGAATGAAATGATTTCGTATCAGTGTAAGAATTTTGTTCTCGTGTGTGCAACCCTAGCTGAAAAAGCCTTGCTAGGAAGAAATTGCTGGCTTTTATATTTTGCACATACCGCGTTACGCAGCGCGGGAGCATGTTAACAGCAGAGAAACTCTGCGGGTTGGAGATGGGATTTGTATAAAAATGCGAATGCTCGGATTTCTCAGAATACGTAAGCAGTTCTCAAGACTGACAGAAAAAACTGTTTCGTCGGGAGTACAAGATATTGACGCGACCCCTAAATAAGCACTCTTACTACATAGGCACTCAGTGCGACTACTAACACTCTACTTGAGCAGTCGGCGCGCAAATGCGATGGCGTGTGTCTTTCTAGGGTGTGTGCATTAGTGTAAGCACAATAAAACAAAAGCCCTTCCCACAGTTATCATATTCTCGAACGCTGCAAAGTGTCCCCTGAGGCGATTGTCTTCAGTAGCACGCTATGAAGAGTGCACGTAAAGAGATAAAAATCTCATGTATTGTTTCTATACAGAGTGTCCCAAATAAATTCAGCCAGAGTTTAAAGTATGCTGAGGCGCTCTAAGACGGCGCGACCAAATGAATGTAGCTGGATATTGCAGTGAGAAAGTGACACTATTTTTTGTATGCTACCTAATTGCACAGTTAGTAGAGATTAACTGACGAAGTTCGCAAGCAACCAAGTTAGGCAAAAAATTCCAGTCATGCAGTTGTACAACGGTCTGCAAAATATCCGACTGAACAGTTTGTTACCTTCCATTTATTATATATTATTTTGTTTCCGCTAACTGCAGATGCCCGCGAAATACAAAGAAATATCACGTCACACGCCTGCTTACGCGCCACGAATGCAGTGTTGTTAAACGTTCCTCGTACCAACGAACACATGATTTAGCGGGCTGCGCTGCCACTTAAAAGTTGACAGGGCAGCAACGCAGGTGCTGGTTGTGGATTTACGCCAGCGGAAGCTACAAGGGCAGCGTCTGCTTGTCGCTGTCGTGAACCGCAGGGAGAGAAGCGTACCGCTGGTTTAAATCGCACAGACAGCGCCCGCGTCGCTGCCCTGTCCCGTTTTAAGCAGAGCACATCCGGCTCAGTGGTCTGTTCGTTTATACGCGGAACCTCGAAAAGCACTGCAATCGTGACGCCCAGGCTGGAATGGCATGCGGTATATTTTGCATTTCGCCGGGTATCTCCAATGAAGGAAAAAAAACTAATATGTTGTAGACGAAAAGTTAGAAACTGCCGAACAGAACGTTTTGCAGAGAGTTGTACAGCTTTCTGATTGGTATTTTTCGCCTAACTTCGTTGCTTGAGAAGTTGATTATTTTATCTCGAATAATTATACAGTAAAGTAAGCTCAAGATATAGTGTGACTCTCCGTACAATAGCCAGCGACATGCATTTGTCCGCATCGTCTTAGATTATCTCGGCATATTTCTACACCCTTGGTAAAGTCAGATGGAATGCCCTGTATACCATGCTCACTATGCCACCTTGATGGTAAAGTAAGTCCAGTTTGCTTCTGAACTGTCACTGAAGATATCACCCTAGACAAAGTAATTGTAAACCACATCTTGCGCAATTGCTGACGCGGCCAGAATGCAGAAAAGGTGTTAAGCTCTCAACACTCACTGGACAAAAAAGTGATTCCTTGAAGAGGTACTCTTCGCAACAGCTCTCCTGCACCGTCACCCATTTGGTCCAAGGGCCCACCTGGTGGGCTGTTCTGTACATCGAGGTCGACGCCGTACCCCGCCTTGAACATGGTGTCCATGGTCGCGCGTCGAAAGGCTTTCGTCACCTCCACGGGCTCACCGGACTCCGCGTTTTGCTCAAGGACCTTTACCATCGTGTCGGTGCACTTGTCCATAATAACGAAGATCAGCATCGCGAGATGACCGGCACGTACATATCTAGCCGGCAATATTCTCAGCAGGTATGAAGAAATAGATGGCGCCGCGAGTAAAACGTGAAAAAAAAAACCGCACCAACGCGCCTCTAATTCCTTGCTTCAGGCCGCATGCTTGGCGCTCTTCACCATAACCGTGTCTTATAAAAAGAACTAAGATATGCAAAATCCATTCAGGCTTTAAATAGCTCCTTGGAGCCACAGTTGAACTTGTCAAGAGAAGAAAAATTATTTGCATAAATCATGATCAGGACTATTAGATTCTAAATGTAAAAGAAGAAAAAACGCGGAAAATGTTGCCCATTTCCGCGTATTTTTGTTGCAAATTCTCTCTAAGCATCTGTGTGTACAAAAAACACGTGCGACATGTTTCGCCTTTTATAACGCATCGATACACGTCGATAAAGTTTTATTGATGACAGTGTACGCTTTACACATCTGTAGTTTAGGATGACACTTGCGACACAGATAAACACTGTTATTTAGGAGGATAGACAGGAGCTCCGCGCTTCCTTCAAGAGACACAGTTTAATGATGTGCAGCGTCTCTACCGTTGTGCTTTTGGCAGCTTGCCATGTGGGTTCTATTGTTAGCACGCAGCATAGAGCATTGATTTGTGGTTAGTTTGGTTTCGTTTGGGGAAAGGAAATGGCGCAGTATCTGTCTCATACATCGTTGGACACCTGAACCGCACCGTAAGGAAAAGGATAAAGGAGGGAGTGAAAGAAGAAAGGAAGTAATAGGCGCCGTAGCGGAGGGCTCGGGAATAATTTCGACCACCTGGGGATCTTTAACGTGCGCTGACATCGCACAGCCCACGGGCGCCTTAGCGTTTTTCCTCCATAAAAACGCAGTGGCCGCAGCTCAGTTTTTGAGGCTGCTTTCGGAACTTCTGCGGGCTTTAATTGGTCGGTGAGCTGCACTTCTTAAGAGGTGTTTTTTCTGGACTACTACTCCGTTACCAATATCATTCTGAAAGGCAAGCAAACCTGATGAACTTTCTTCACCCATTGCTCTTGGTGCTTGAGAGACATTCTAACCAATTGTTGTAAACATAAAATGAAAGGCGAGGTGACCCGATGTGATCATTTTGTTGTTCATGCGCAAATTGTGTAAAGGCAGAGCAAAAGCTCGCTGGTCGACACTCCTGTGAGCGGGTCGCATTCGACAATGGTTTGAGGGCTTCCATATATACCAGCTTCATCAATGCTCGTGACGATTATTTATTTATAAATCATGCCAGCGATAGCCCTGATATCGCAATTCGCTGGAATGTTCATTCGTTTGATCACTGGAAAAGACAGCGTGAGAGGCATCTTCATTGGCGATCTGAACTAACAACTGTTCAATGTTCAAATAATTCAAGTTTAATATTTCGGATTCAGCATTTTGAACGTCCACTTTTAGCAATGGCATTTGGTGCAGAATTTGATCCCAAACTAGGCAGACCAGGAAAAGAAAACGGCACTTAGGGATTTCGGGCTTAAGGATTCATGTCCACATTTGTGGGCGCAGAAATTAGGAAGTCCATTCCGCATTGTTGTTTTGTCTATGACGACGAACAATACAAGGTCATTTGCACATTGCCTGATTTACGCATTTAGCATCTCAAATCGCCTCATAAGAGAACAATTAAAGAAACGGTGTGCGAAAATTTGTTACTTTCCAACCCGCTATTAAACGTAAAGACCCTTAACTTTTCTGCAAGTGGCTGCTCAGGGTTCATGTTTTACGGTTGCTGGCCTGAAAGACGCGGGTTCGATCCTGCCAGCGGCAGTCGCATTTCGATGGAGGCGAAATGTAGGAGGCCCGTGTACTCTGCGATGTCGGTGCAAGTTAAAGAACCCCAGGTGGTCGAAATTTCCACAGCCCTCCACTGCTGCGTCCCTAATAGCCTGACTCGCTTTGGGACGTTAAACACTTTAAACCAAATCAAACCATAACTTCATATATTTCAAAAGCGCTATTCTAAGGTGATCTTCGCATTGTATACGAGAACATAATAAATTTTAAGCCGTGCTTAGGACCAAGAAGATCTCGGCGCACCAGTATCATATACAACCCTAAAAAGGAATGATGGCAGCGTATAATGATCCATTCATAAAACTTATTTTTGGCCACTTTCTATGATCCGCCGCGCTGGCACAGTGGTTAGGGCGCTCGGTTATTGATCCGGAGTTCCCGAGTTCAAACCCGACCGCGGCGGCTGCGTTTCGAAGGACGCGAAACGCTAAGGCGCCCGTGTGCTGTGCGATATCAGTGCACGTTAAAGATCCCCAGGTGGTCGAAATTATTCCGGAGCCCTCCGCTACGGCACCTCTCTCTTCCTTTATTCTTTCATTCCCTCCTTTACCCCTTTCCTTACGGCGTGGTTCAGGTGTCCAACTATATATGAGACAGATACTGCGACATTTCCTTTCCCCAAAAACCAATTTTCATTTTCTCTTTCTATTTGAAATGAGTTGATTTCCAATTTACCACTGCGAAGCTCTTCGTTCTCGATTCAACACCTGGAGGGCATCTTGGCCAAGCTAAATCTGAATTTAGACAAGGAAATGACACAGTTCCTAAACGCCGAAGGTGGTGAGAAACAATGACAGCTCACCTGCGATAATTTCTTGATCGTGAAGGCCGGACTCTGCACGGCCCGCATTTCGCGCCATCGGTTCACAGGAGCGTTGACAATCAGTTTCTTGGGAATGTCGGGCATTGCCTGGACCTCGATGATGTTCTGGAAGAAGTTGGATAGTGACCCAAACTGGTAATTTCTTGGTGGCGAAGATGCCGGCGAAGCGGCAGGGCGTTTCATCGCTGCGGCGCCTCTTTAATGAAACACATTTCGAACGCATAGCTTGTGCGCATTATCTATGATTATAAATCTTTTGCGGCTTCGCCGTTGGCCAGGAATTAGCTTTGATGCCTGTAGCACTTACGTGAAATACTTCATAAACACCATTTGAACATCCCAGGTGTTTCCCTTCAATAGTTATGTCAGGCAATTTCATTAAAGAAAGTTTGTACAGATTAAAGGCGAGATTTGCATGATCTGAAAACATCCCTTTCGTTCCTCAAAGGACTGAAATGGACCCATTTATTACCAAGATAATCATGCGTTTAAAATGCAGCATCCAGATCTCATGGACAAAGGTTGTTAGAATATTACAAAAAGGTAATAGGTGTTCCGGCACCCGGCGTCCCGTTACCATCATCAAGTAGGTCATTGAATTATTTACAGACGCGCATCAGGATCTAAATGCCTCGGGCTTCTCCATGGGTTTTGCCAGCCCGCCACTGTTCGTGCCAACGCGGCACTGAGCCGAAGTTTGATCTATCGGTATAAGCGTCGTCTACTAGATGTTGTGATTGCGCAGAGACTTGGAATATCGCTTGTACAGCGGGTCATTGCTAGCTTTTTTGAAACCAGACATTACTTTGATTAGGTAAAATCACTTTATCGCGTGGCTATCGTATGTTTGTTTTCCTTCACTCGCCAACGCCGCATGCGCCACGCCCTTTAGGCCGTCAGGCTTTAGTGACATGCGCCGGCAGTGTTCGCCAGAGCTGCTACTGGAATCTAAAAACATCGGAGGGGACACATAAGCTATACTTTAAAGGCAAAACACAACGGCGTATTGGGGTAATTCCTACCCAAGCAGCAGAAGCAATTGGCCCACCATTGGTACTGTATTGGCAAAGCTGGCCCTACAAAGGACCAGGATGGAACCATCCTGTTGCAATATTGGGCCGATGACCTGTGCTGCTTGGGTATATATGCAGAAGGTCATTCTTTACTCTACAGTAATACATCGCTGGGAGTCCTCATACCCCTCCTGGCGCATTGGTGCTGCTGTTTCAAGCGATGCGCAACTGCCGTGTGATGGCATGTGCTCTCTGCGGTGGGCCTTGTGCGGCCCAGGTTGGTCTTCCCGAGCGAACAACCATTAATTTAACTACAACGTGCTAAAGTGCGCAGTTTACTCAAGATGTGGCGTCCAGATTGTGATGACGCTGAAAGGTCGCGCGTACTAGGTGGCCCACCTGCCTCCTGGGTTGCTCTCTGGGCACCACCTATGACAGTCATGGTCGTGATTTTTTGCACACAACGCCGACGCCGGATTTTCTGGACAACGGGGCCTTTAACGCTGTCGCGTTAAAAAAAGTAGCATGCACTCGCGACAGTGAGCTGTAAACAAGACCTATTCACATCTCCTCGAGGTTACTGACGCCCTGCTCACATTCAAACGATATACGCATGTGAGTTCATTATATGGGCACAATGTCTCTTGAGCAACGCATGTGAAGTAGTGAAAAAAAAACGTGCTTAACTTTTTCTACCGCACTAAAATTTCCGCACGAGGTTGGTGGGACATCAATATGTGAGTCTTAAAGGGTAGGATCCAATGTTTATCATCATATTTAGCGACAGTTTGTTTCCAGTTTTTACACAATAGCAAGCAGTTAGTGATCATATCAAGCGGCAGTTTGTTCTCAGAGCAAATTTACTGAAGAATGGCTTTTTGCGCGGCCTGAAAGTATCAGCTATTATGTGAGCTTGCCATTTGACAATGACCAAATTCGCCAGTACTTTACGCTCAAACCTTTTCCGTCCATCACTTCTTGGCTTCGACGAAGCAAGTGCAGAAGAAGCTGTCTGTGAATGTCTAGTACATGTTTATGCCTCCACTTTTGCAGCAGCTGATTTAATTTATGTTTGGCGCTGCAGGCTTTTTTGTCCCTCGGACGATGCGCGATGTATAGAAAAATATGTTTCATTGAAATAGTCTCAGTACACTAACTTGGCTACGCCATTACGTCCACAGCTCTCTTCGACATCCAATTTTAACGCGAAAGCGTAAAGTCTCCCGTTCTGCAGAAAATCTTGTGGCGTCATCGTCTGCGTTCCGAGCGAAAAATCGCAGGAGGAGCAACCGTGGCAGACGGCCATGTTTTATTGGCGTTGTGGCGACATCGCGACCTAGCCACCGGATTGTGAGCAAACCGCCACCTGTGGAGTTGGCAGTTAAAATATTCATGCATAGCGAGAGATTGCTGGAGAAAAGCAGCCTGAGTCACAAAAGCCCCACCGGTGGCCGCACCTACTATCGCAGGGCAATAGCGAGCGCATCGCTTAACCGCTGCGCTCCAGCGCCAGGAATGGGGCCAGGAGTCTCAGAGACCTTCGACTGTAAAGTAGAGAATGGGCGCTAATCCTTTAACGCTGTCACGTCATACACTTAAAGCGGAGCTTGAGTTCGTAGATTAGGACCATTCTGAGTCGCTAGGACTCAGTAAGGCAAGTGAAAGCCAGCCAGTTGCGTTTGATTTTCTGGCCCTCCGGGGAGTATTTAAAGCACATAAGATAGCGAAGCATTGCAGGTTCTCACCCCTCGTTCCGCAAAATTGTGGAATTCTTGAATCTGCACTTTATGCAGGAGCTCCAGGTCATTAATCAGCAAAAAAGGCACGGCTCCATTGTAGAACCTGCATAGAATACGAAGCTCAGCGCACGGAAACATCGTTTTGATACGTAGGTAATACTCTGCTCTGGTGAGGCACAGTCCCTTGGCTGAATATGCATAGCCAACGTCAAAAGTTTTCGTGACTCACGTTTTCGCCAAAAAAACACTATTTCCTTGAAGCCTGGGTACATAGCCTGAAAATAACCAGGCTTTGGGAAGTTCAGGCCCGAAACCGTATGCTGCAGGTATTAATTCATTTCAGAGAACATAATAGTGGCTGCCAATGTATTTACGTTATTGCTATTTGTGTGGCCAGTAATCTTCCGACGCCGGTTGTACCATTTTTTTTCAGGAAATTTCGACGCTACCGTGATCGATGCCGGAGAAAGGTATAAAGCATCATTTGTAAAGAGATTTTGTATCGGTGAACAGTACTGAAAGGTCAAATTTCGCTATATAACTTCACCAGTACTGTATTGGACTGCATTCCCAGTGTGCACGACGAAAATAAATAGGCTTTTCTTCGTCTCTTGAAGTTTTTCTGAACTATCCCTAAAGTTTTTGAACCATTGATGCAATAAATTCAGCTTGACACAGGTTAAGTGAAGTCCACTTACTTTAGCTGAACAACGACGCATCGACTGGTCCACAGAGTTTTCTCTGCTTTTTTTCGTTGGAAATGAAAGTGTACGGTCTTTTGCGCGGAGCAGTACGATATGTTATGTTGAAGCACAGGAATACTAGAAAGAGGGTTTGGCTAAATTTGGCATCATGATGAAGCAATAACTCCTAAGGAGGTGCTGAAAACTAGTCTATCATTGCACACTCACATTACTTATTTTAGAAATTTTGTAAGTTAAAAGCCTAGCAACGCACGCCACAAGACTCTAAATGCGACGGAAGCCGTGCACCCCATGTATAGTTTCACTAGCTGATTTTCTTACAACGATAAGATCGTTAATTTTAAAACAGTTATGCTCGTGTTAACAGGTACCTTAGCCGCTTTTATGCGTGCAAATTACACGCTCGCTTGAAGCAAAGTGTACATAGAAAGCAAAATCAAAGAACGTCGTTGCCAATCGGCCTTTACCGCCTCATATGTGTACCCACATGTCGTTTCAGTGAAGAGCGGGTTTGTGAGCTGTTCTGGATGTTAAGCGCAAGCTCTGGTTGATTTGCGATTGGCTCTTATTAGCGACATGTTAGCACTAGTTAGCTATAATTAGCGTTAGAAATGTTAGCTCAAATTAGCGACATGAAGAGAAAGCCTTCTCCTACGATAAGCAATTTCGTGCTCATTTTAAAATCGATTTCTGACAGAAAGGAAATGGCGCTGTAATTGTTTCATGTCGGTGGACACCCGAACCGCGCCGTAAGGAAAAGAACGAAGGCGGTAGTGAAAAAAGAGAGAAAGATCTGTCGTACTGGAGGGCTCTAAATTAATTTTGACCATCTGTGGATCATTAACTCGCACTGACATCGCGCAGCACACGGCAGCCGCCATCGAATCGGGGCCGCCGGGGTCGGGTTCGAACCAGGGTACTCCGGCTCAGTAGCGGCACGCTCTAACCACTGAGCCACCGCGACGGTTGTTCTCGTTTACATCTATTTGCTTTTCTGCTCGTTTACTCAAATTTACAGTAAACAGATTTACTTAAAGAACATTTTGACTGTAAAACAACATTTCTTAGCTACATTGTGCGAAAATTTCTATTTATGCACTCGTTATGCTTTAGGGCTAACACTACTGAAGCCAAGTATGACACCTCGTCTTCTCGACCAACCCACGGTGGACGAAGTGCTTGTTAAGAAGTTCGCATAGACGGCAGCACCAGTTTTCCCGCTAGGTAATATTTCGCGGTGCCTCAGGAAGTGAGGGGTGAAAGAGATTGCTGCACTGACTTTGCTCGTTTCGACCACTGCGCTCCGTT
Organism: Amblyomma americanum; assembly: GCF_052857255.1. Taxonomy (NCBI): domain Eukaryota; kingdom Metazoa; phylum Arthropoda; class Arachnida; order Ixodida; family Ixodidae; genus Amblyomma; species Amblyomma americanum. The sequence continues at coordinate 55,778,321 of NC_135504.1, forward strand.
TGGAGCGAGTCGTAATTTTTCAAGTGCGGCATGCTGCAATAAACGCCGTTGCAGAAATGCAGAGGCGTAGAGGAACGAACACGGTCGACTCGAAGATGCAGCTACTGTATGGCGACGATGAAAGGCAAAGTAACGTTTCCATGTGCATATTTTTCTATCTATCTATGGGGGTTTTACGTCCCAAAGCAACTCAGTCTATGAGGCACGCCGTAGTGAAGGGCTCTGGAAATTTCGACCACCTAGAGTTCTTTAACGTGAACTGACATCGCACAGTACACGGGCCTCTAGAATTTCGCCTCCATCGAAATTCGACCCCCGCGGCCGGGATCGAACCCGCTTCTTTCGTGCCAGCAGCCCAGCGCCACAACCACTCAGCCACCGCGGCGGAAATTACAAACCCGTGACTCCTTTCTGTGACAAAGTTGCACCAATCTCATCACACTGTGTGCTACCAGGCTCTCGTGGATCATCTTTTCTATACAAGGTGTGTATGATGTGTGGGTGTACTTTACACGATATATAAGCTATAATATAATGACACAAAGTTACACATTTTTGGTTATGTTTACTCGCAGTGCTGGTGCTAATATTTGCCGTTGCAAAACTTCAGGGAAGCGAAGAAAAAAAACTGATTTTCATACCGATGTCTGCGAAGCTCGTTGCGATTGTGACCTCCCAAACAGTTGGTTAATCTAATGTAGAATACACACAATCTGCTGTTCTTGCCGTCTCATTTCATACTACGGATGGTTTGATCAGCGCTTTTATAGGTCCCGACAGCCGCTCCTGTTGGTCACGCAGACACTCACACTGAGCCCATATTACGTAAAAGATGACACAGCACCACATACGTTTAACACCCATTACGCCACCCTTTGCAACTCCTTGATAACACCCCTTATTGAGGCTGTTTGGGTATGAAAATGAAATTAAATGAAATTCGAAGCCCCGCTTTAAGCAAGCCTTACGAAACTTCCTCCGTTGCCTATAGGTAGCGTGTCGGCCTCGCGATACGATGGTCAGAGATTCAATTTTCGACTAATTACCTGAATTTTCTTTTCAGCTCAATCTATTTTTAATATACTTAAATGTCCTAATGGGTGAAAGTTTATTCACTTTTGATTCCATAGTACAACATGCGGCGTCACGACTCTTAGAGCTCTTCAGCTTTTCCGCACACAGCGGGGACAATGAGTAAGCAAAAGTATCCGCTTAACTTCACCCTTACAGGTATCACGTTAATAATAGAGTCGTACAGTGGGGGGACAAATGATGAAAAGATTAGGAACAGGTGAAGGAACCGGAACAGGATGAGAAGTGCGATCTCCCGCCGGCGGCTAATGAAAGAGCTATAGTCTTTTTGTACGGAGAACGTGGTTTACAGACTTCGGTCCTCAGCACGTTTTCAAACCAATTTTAAGTCTCCCGTCCTGCAGAATGTCTGACGAAGTTCGTTGCAGCTGTGAGCGAAAAATTTCAATTGGTCAGAAAGCCGGCTACGTCCCGCGTGAAGCGGCGGATTTGAGAGCTGATTAAGACTTTATAAAACTGGTGATTGGAGTGTTGCCGCATGGCGGTAACATCGTTAGGACACGTAGGTATGTAAGAAAATTTTAACATGCAATGAAATTGGGGTAATTAGTCGGAAATCTAAGCCCTGACTCTTGGGTTGCAGGTAGGACTCTCTACCCCTACGCGACGCAGGCAGTTTTGTACGGCTAAGTCAAGCAGGGCTTTATATGCATGTCGCGCAGTCTTTTACATAATATGGAAAAAGTTCTCGTGTCTTGCTAGCCAAACGGAGCTGTGCCGTGACCCGTTAATGATATCACACCATAGGCTTAAAGGCGGAGCTTTATCAAGTGTCGCCCTGAATTTTTTGCTTACCATTAGTTCTAGGTATTCCTGTCGTTGTGACCCTAATTCAGTTGTGCATTTCAGCTCTGTTCGCGCTCTGTGTAGCATGGACGATGGCGATCGCTTTCTACACTTATTTAACAAAAGGAAATAATTGCATACCCAACGACATTCCCGTACTTCTTTATCCACTCTTCGAACAACGTCGCCGCTCCCTGGAAGAAGGAGTGCAATGGGTGAGAACACCAGTACCGAGATCGGCTGACAACCCATAATGCCAGGAGTGAAATGATTTTTTGGTGTTTACTGTCCCAAAGCAACTAAGGCAAAGAGAGGTACTTTAGTGGAGGGCCTCGGATAATTCTGACCACCTGGGGTTCTTTAACATGCACCGACGTCGCACTGTGCACGGACGTCTAGCAGTTCGCCTCCATCACATATATCTTCTAGATATACGTAGGCTCCTTTGGTATCGTCCTTTATGTTTTTCAGAATTTGAGGGGGGGGGGGGGATGAAAATCAGGTCTTCAATTAGGAGCTTTGTATCGGGTACAAATCGGATTATTCCACCGTACGAAGTTCCGTTATCAAGTTTGTGCGGGGCTGCTTCTCACAAAAGGTATTTTTCATTGCTGGCGCCAGCTTTTGTGGAATACAAAAATGCTCTGATCTTCGTTAGGTTTCGAAAAACACACAGAAAAAGACCTAATACGCACTGAACGCTTTCAAATCAGAGATTTTGCGCTTGAATTCAAATGTTTCATTGCGCTCGTTTGTACTTCCTTGCGCAGAACCGTGGTGCAGGACATCGCAGATTGCTCAAAATATTTCATCATCACAGAGCAGGTGCCACTATAAACATGCGCTGTCAGGAATGACACCGCGCGGAATTCGGTACCCGACCACTGAAAGTGATGTTGCACAGTAGGACCAGATTATGTTGTTGGGCCTTCACCGCATTTGCAGGAGTAGAATGGCTTTTAGACATTGTGACTTGGATGCACGATCGGCATGTGATTTTTTGCTGAACATATGTATAAATTAGAAGTCCTGAAGCAGCAGGACTACGCAGATGATGTATTCAGTCTGATTGGCCAACTTGTAATGAAAGTCCATTAAACACGGTTGTCTGCCAAGGGGCATGGCAACCACGATATTTATTTGATGTGTATATTCGTGCAAAAAAGAAAAAAAAACATTCAGTAATATAGCAGGATGACGTCATTGCCGAGGGGAGTGTTCGAAAAACTGATGTAGTACATGGGAAGTTGTTTTTATTTTTGTGTTTTTGTGTTTTTGTGACCACCTAGGAATCGTGCACTGACATCGCACAGTACATAGGCCGCTAGAATTTAACCTCTATCGAAATTCGACCGCCGCGGCCAGGATCAAAACCGCGTCTTTCGGGTCAGCAGCCGAGCGCCATAACCACTGAGCCACCGCGACGGACCCTTCTCAAGGATACTTCTCGAAGTTACCTTCGGAATACACCCCATCACGGAAAAAAATCACTAAAAAAGTTGCTAAACCGACAAAAAATGAAACTACCACTCAAAGATAAGCAAAAGACTGCACTGTTTTCATAATTGTTCATTAAGCTTTGTGCAATAAATATTAAAATGATAATAATAAAATTAATTGGTTTTTAGGGAAAGCAAATGGCGCAGTATCTGTCCCGTATATCGTTGGACACTGGAACCGCGCCGTAAGAAAAGGAATTAAGGAGGGATTGAAAGAAGAAAGGAAGAATCAGGTGCCGTAGTGAAGGGCTCCGGAATAATTGCGACTAACTGGGGATCTTTAACCTGCACTGACATCGCACAGCACACGGGCGCCTTAGCGTTTAGCCTCCATAAAAATGCAGCCGCCGTGGTCGGGTTCGAACCCGGGAACTCCGGATCAGTAGCCGAGCGCTCTAACCACTGAACCACCACGGCGGGTCTTGTGCACTGAAGAGCCACAGTTTCTGGTATAAATCGAGTTTAACCTAATTTTTCAGAAATCTGCTCAAGGCACATAAATCGGGTGAAACTGTAGCACTAGAAAACGTAGAGCTCTAGGTATACCAGCCAACGACGTTACCCTAGCCTGTTTAAAATGCTCACGAAGCCTATTTTGGTTGGCATCACCTTGAACCTAGTGCGGCCTTGTGATGTTATGAGGGCGGCCTACGAGGGCTGACGAGAAGTATGGCTTTGATGTATCCCGGACTCTGTCCATGAACGTGGGCATAGGGTTAAGGGTGGCTTTCGCATGGAGTAACTGAATGAAGCGCTTGTTGCATTTCTTCGACAATGACGTTGGTGATGTCATTGATCTGACATAGATGCCTTCTGTCGGCATCGCCAACTTTCACTGCTTCCAGGTAAACCAGAGCGGCATAGTATGCATAGATCACCACAATCTCTGCAAAGAAATTCCGCGACTTTGTTGTGACACATTCGCTTAAGCGATTGAAACGTCATTTGTGAGTGCACATTGAAAAGCCCCAGTTTTCATTTATTATGTTTGGGCTGGATTGCTGCGTTGTATACTCAGTGAAACCACTGAAGTTAAAAATGCATTGCTGGATCCACTTTTGAAGGAGGCGCCGTACTCGTCGCAAAAAGGTTTTCTCATCATTTACGTTCATGCCTTCAGTGAATCACAGTACGGAAAACTTAACAACACCATCAGGTTTCTTAGCTGCGCAAGTTGTTCATAGCAAGCAGCACTCTCTCAGTATCCTCTAGCCAGTTTCACAGGCTCGCACATAGCAAGCTGCAAGGGTTATTCGCGGCTTGCTGATGAAGAAAGGTTGCAGAGAGCCGTCAATAATGTCATTGCTCCTGTTGTTCACTCGGGTCTACTCATTCTGCTGTTGCAGCTACCTTTGGGCATTGGATGCGCTCTGGAAGAAGTTGTTGCTCTACTTAGTGTTTTTGAAGGACGCGGCTGATTAGGAGAGTCTTTGTGGTGTTTGGCATTCGACTGACCTTTTCAATCTCTGCATCTTGGTCATGGCTTACAGGCATTCGGCACTGTGCAGGTGTATGTGCAACAACAATGCCTGTGCTTTGCATCTCCACCGTATGCCCCTATTTGTTGACCACCTGCTTCACACAAGGCTATTTAAAGCATTGAAAATATCGATGAGAATCTTAAGGAATTTATACTACAACTAAAAAAGCTAGATAGTCGGTGGTCACAGTAGAAAGCCGGATGATTGGTAGTAATCTGAATCCGAAATTTCTGCAGGTACCGACTCGCGACTTACCCAAGCAAGACTTTTGGCTTTCGAGGTAAGGCGTTTACCGTCGCCGCGATCAGTAATTAACACTGAAGTGTTCCAACAGCGTGACCGTAGTAATACAGGGACCATTTAGCTGCACCTTGCGAATATACACCAATAAGTGCCCTGCACGTGGAGAACAGAAAATGCGATGCCATCGAAACTTGCGACAAATCAACAAAATCAACAAAGTGGAAAACGTAAATAGAACACAATGAGCACGAAAAAAAAATCCCACATTATCTCGTCATCGAGAGTACTCGTAAGCATGAAATGCAGTGCGGGAAAGGTTTACCGTATTCTAGGGTGGTTCACAGACACTTACAACCCCACTCGAGCCTGAAGCGTCCCACATCAGCCGCGCATCGTTCCTAAGCTTTCTTTCGCGAACGATAGCGCGCTTTGCTTTTTTTGGTGTCTTTTTTATATGGTGACCCACGCGACCAGAGCTGGTTACTCGTCGTGCTTATGAATGGCGCCACGCGATCTGCGCCGCTGGCACGCGCATTATGTAATGGCGAAAACTCTCGCGGCGCTCTTACAATGATTATTCATAGCTTAATTATTGTAACTTCGCCTGCCTTTAGTCGCGGAGGCCCCTGCCCCGCCACTTGAGCCTGCATGCCAGGGTTGCGGGGTAGGGCCCTCCTACATCGGTGGAAAATAAAGTTCGTCTTCTTCATCCCACGGCGCTGCCTCCTCGCTCATCAAGTTTCAGCAGGACTGCGCTTGCGCCTCTCAGGCCGTAGGGCAGGACTTAGACTCATTTCCGCGGCGCGCTTCCTTTTACCACCACGGGACGATGAAGACGCTGTTTGCGCATGCGCTACTGCGGCGGCAACGCAGAACGTCGGCACCAGGAGGCGGGTAACTGAATGTTTCGCCAATGTCGTTTAGGTTCGGCTCCGTGTTCTCCTAAAGCATTTCGTGCTTGATAACCAACAGTTTTTTATCCTTTCGCAAAGCGAAGTGGCAGCCAGAACTTTACCCTCCATAAAGGCCATATTGGTCCTCCCCACCAATATAAAATCATTACTGAAGGAATATTCTCTAGCGTCTACTCCTTCACCCCTGTCGGGTGACCGCGTCACCGTGCTGTATGTTAACGCGAGGGTTACCACTCATGACGTACGATGTCGCCGCCATTAAGAGAAGAGAAAATCTTATCTGCAGCTGCCGCTATTGTAAGAGTTATATAAAGCAAGAACACCGCAAATGAAAGCATTAACGTCCACCATCTGTGTACAGACTAAGTCAATAAATTGTTAGACATCCCTATAAGTTACGGGTGCGTTATATAAGCAGCCTTGAAGGCGAGTAATCAAGAGTAAAATGTACAATAGCGGCGTAGGGGCGGATAATTTGTGTTCACTGCTACTGACTCTATTTGGGAAAGCACACCGCGAATGCAGTCCAGTGCGCAGCGCAATAAGGACAAGCACAATGAAGGCATCAGCACTGCCATGATAAAGCTACCTGTTCATAGATCAGTTTTGCGGAACAGGCAAACTAGTGTGTATTGTTCAATGCAATGTTATGAGCGCGTCTTTCTGTCGTTGGTGGCCGCATATTTACGTAGGGGACAACAGATCTAACAGACTGTTTGCATTAGCGACCTTGTTCTTCATGTCTCCAGTGGCCTATATTCCCTTCTTCGCAGTGCATGTTTTAAATGGTCATTATCACTGAGTTTATTAAATTGGCGTGAAATTGGGAAACCCTCATTTTCTTTAACAAAATCAGGTCGCTTTCGAAGTGTAACCTTGATCTTTGGCTTTTGTAGGGTGCAGCTTTATATATCCCCATATGAAACAGGTGCAAACTGGAGTGGGAAAGAAAAAAAAGCTCATAAATTTTCTGGACAATGAAAATGCTTGATATTCTTGGGAAGAATGCCCGACGCACGCAACTCTTGCTGTAGCTTATTAAATTTTTTCGGATGCACCAAACATCATCCCTAGTCTTTGTTACAAGCCAAAGCTATTCTCAGGCGTAAGTTTCTAGAGGCGTAGAATTTAATCCCGACACAAAAACGGCTCATAGCTGAGGGATGGCAACAGAAGTAGCAAGAAATATACGCAATGCTCAGAAAAACGAAGACGCTAGACGACTGCTTGACCTCAACAGAACAACGCAGTGCACTTTATGCGTGTACTGGCATTACCTTTTAAAGGCAAGTGCTCTATACTCTGTAGTCTATTAATGGCGCTTGAAATAACTCTTGAAATTTCCAATAACGTTACAGATTGGTGCGAGAATCGTTTCGTTCGCACTAGTACATGACAAACGAACCAAATGAACTTTATCGCTCCAGACGATTATATGCTTGCGGCGCGTCATTTTTTTAAAAACATCTTTGCAAACTTTTCTCATTGAGTACTAGCACCTGTTCAAAAGAAACAAAGCCACACCAAACTGAATACAGTTTCTGAGTATGTTGCCGCCGCTACAGCCGCGTATCTGGTGTAGAATATACCGCACCCCGTGATGTGAAGGAGCAGATTCTAAGCAAGGAATATAATTAGAAACAACATGGTTCGGCTGGCGTTCAGGAAATGATACCATTCGTTGCGAACCGAGACTGAACTGAGATGCTGCGGCTATGCTCGAAAAGTCAGCATTAAATGTTAAGTAATCCGCGGAAGCAGATAAACCCATGTCCAACATTCTCCTAAACAGTTTTTGAGTACTCAGAATTTAAGATACTGTTATGGAGATAGGGAGAGCAATGGTGCATACTTCTGATGTGTAACAAAATCGTTCTTTTAACGTTTTTCCGTCGTTCGTATCGATCAGTTAAGACTGTCGCTGAAAACCGATGGGAAACACTTTTGAAGAAAGCAAAAAACATCAGAATGCAAGAATGTCGTCGGGTGGCCTGCGGATATATTGATCGTCATAGTCAAATCTTACAATACACGGAAAAGTTGCCTTCATGAATTCTTTCCCGCTCAAAAATGCTTTTGTCCAGAACTCCTGGGTTTGGGTCTGTTCAGTCAGAGGCGACTTTTTTTCCCCTCTCTTTTTGCGCGAGCAGAGGCATACCTCGAAGCACAGCGATGCAGTGCTTTTCAGAAAAACGACATTTTGAGGGTTGCTCTGCGTTTTTATGAACTTGGTTTGCGTTGGTGTGCTAGCGCAACAGGTGGCCCTGCTTCGCCCTGAATACAACCCAAAATAGCGAAAACAATTTCTTCCGCGCTTCCTTCAGCTCTTCCTATTATTCAGATATTCCTTTTATACCTGCAAGCAATGTGACTGCTCATAATTCTAATTGAGAGAGATCGGCGTCCGTATGGCGCTGAATCTCGGTTCATTAAAACACGTAATCATTACGCCTTACGTTTCATTAAAAGACGTAAAGACATGCGCTGTCCGCTCATGCTAGCCCATAAACGCCTGGTCGCTATATTTTTGATTTCATTGAAAGCTCACCAACCCTTCTCCTTATTTCTAGGAGGTTTCCGAATATAAGGCTGGGTTCGGGACCAGGAAAGCCCATTTCTTTGAAGTAAGAGAACTTGTTTTTGCGCCATCTGTAAATGCTGAAAAAGAGAAAAAACATTTCAGATTTTAATTACAATGAGGTAGCCCCCGCGAATTCACCGCCAGAGGAAAAACCGCGCTGCATTTTCTAGAACATCTTTTTCAGTTTTAACGGTTTGTGCGCGAGGCTTTAGAACGCAAAGCCAGTTTCTTCATTGAAAAAATAAATAAAATCAGCATTTCTCTATGAACGCGTGGTCGCTTCATGAAATCACGTCGTAACTGCTGAGGAGAGTATACCCAGATGATTAAAAAAAAGATAAACGTTTGGATGCTCACACACACCTTTGGGGTGTTTTAATAAATGAAAAGGTATAATGACAGCTACAACTTTTTCACTGCGATCTTTAAACTAAAAATATGGTGTCTCTGATCGGTCATGCTCAAAACAAATAACAAACTTCCTATGTTATTTTTGTGGTGCTCAAGCACCCATATATAAGAAAAGTAGTGCTTGCCATGGACGCAATCGGAGACTCCTCAATAAGATCCTGAAGCAAAATCCAGATATGTGCGAAACATTCGCGGAACGTCTGCACCCTTCAGAACTGTCCTCGAAGCCGCACGATCCGCCAACCCCTCCCTCAAACCACAAAAAAGTCACTTCGGGTCACCGAAATAAGTTTCTCTGGTACACCGTGAGTGCTGACGGAATCCGCGCTGACTCTGAGAAACTTGCTGCCGTTGCTGCCTTTCCGGTCCCCGGAGGCAAAAAAAAGCTCTCATTTGGTTATTTAGTTTAGTTTTAGTTTAGGGGGTTTAACGTCCCAAAGAGACTCAGGCTATGAGAGACGCCGTAGTGAAGGGCTCCGGAAATTTCGACCACCTGGGGTTCTTTAACGTGCACTGATGTCGCACAGTACACGGGCCTCTAGAAGTTTACCTCCATTGAAATTCGACCGCCGCGGCCGGGATAGAACCCGCGTCTTTCGGGCCAGCAGCCGAGCGCCGTAACCACTCAGCCACCGCGGCGGCAAAAGCTCTCCTTTGGTCGTGATAGTACGTTGTTGTTGAGTTTGTTTATTTTTTGCGAAACTCTGTACGTGTTAAATCGCAGATTGCATTAATATTGTACCATGAAGCATTGGATCTCGTCTTTGTGCTATGCCCGGTATACCGTTTAGTACGCTAATATTGTGGCACATCTCTTCAAATCGCAAGAGAGTGGCCTGGTGGTTTGCGGTTTGTTAGAGTTTTCTGCATAGGCACGTTGTAGTTATGAGATAACATAGATGGTTCGGCATCGAACGAATATTTAGAACATAGAGCATGTGAGCATGAATCTTCTATCAGTAAGTGATCCTTCGTTTGCTGCCACATAAAGAATTTTTATGGGGGACGCCCTGTACGTGCCAATGAAAAGGCGCAAACCTAAATTATGTACTGAATCTAATCGGTTAAGGTACGCTGGTCTCTCTGGCCCATACACTATACATCCATAATCAGAGGTAGAGCATTCTATAGAGTTGTAAATTTGTAAAAGACATGACTATCGGTGCCCTAATGCTTTCGTGGCACTACTTGAAGTATGTCATGTACAACAATTTCGAAAAAGTGTTTAGAATCAGCAGCCGAGCGCCATAACCTATTGAGCCACCGCGAAGGCTTTCAGGGGAAGTTGACCAAATGAGGGACAGTTCCGCTAAAGGAACTGCGAAAGATTCGCTTTGTAAAGCCTTTCAAGATGCCTTCTTCAGTAGCGCTAGCTATGTGCGACTTTCCGTTAGCTTGAAAAATTGCATAAATGGGGTTCGATTGCATAGAAGGCTACAGATTGTTGTATTTTGAGACCTTAGTCACAGTGCTGTCTTAGCGCTTCAGTTTCTTTTAAAAGAGGCTTGGTATTCTTTTCTCGAGCCTATTACTCTGAGTTTAATATTTTGTACAGAAGTTTCAGGATGAAACCCTTTCGGTACCGAGGAAGTGCCATTGAAATCAGGAAAAAAATTAGCTTGAGACCGAATCACAATGATACGCGAGTGGTTTATGCTTCTGAAGGAAAGAGACCCTAAAATGCCTACGCGTTTTTTGTAGTGAAAAAAAAGTACGATGTGTACGTTTGAGAGATTACTGAACTGAAGTTTCCGCAGAAACGTGACTGTCAAATGGGAATAGGAATAATACTTTAATGGCAGAAAACTTAATCTGCTAAGTTTAGAAAAGTGCCCGAAATTTATAGAATAAGAAAGGTAAAGAACTACTGCTCATCTTTAGGAAGCATTCGGAAAGCAAATAATAGCAATGAGGCCTGTAAGAAATGAGAAAAGTATGCCCGCACTTTTCTGAGAAATGTGAATGACTAAACTGTTTTGAGGGGCCGTGCAGTGCAGGACTCACGGTGATAGTAGGGCTAGATATTTTAGCCTCCTCATTTATACGGGATAGGCTGCGAGATAAGCTAGGATGAGCCAACAATCTTGGCAATCGAAAGGAACACTTCGGCAAGATAAGATTTGGAGTTCCTTTTCATCCAGACGACGGCAAACGCACTGAACAGAAATCAAGGCACACTTCATCCTATCTAGGGGAAAACTATACAATGGATGCTGAAGCCTATACGGCCTCCCCTTTTTCTGACGCATTCTTATTGTGAACAAGGGCTCCGTATGGGACGCGAAACGTCATTTTTGTCTTTTGACTTGGTCAGTGACTCAATCTTCATGTTAACTCATTAATGCTCCCAGCGTTTTGGTTACCAACAACCCGTTGGTGTTTAGCCTTGTGCCTTCTCGTAAACATAAAGACGGACATTTTAAGAACATCGGTAACACAGGACGGAGCGAGAACACAGCACAGGATCCGTGCTGTCTAGCGCTGTTCTTAACATAATCGCAACGCAACAAGCGCAACTCTCCACTCTTGGGAAGACGGACTGACACATGTCACGTCCTTGTTTGTTTATCCATAACGTAATATTATTTTTACTCTGGGCCGAACAAATTGTCTAGTTAGACCAAGCACGCAGCCAGAACAGTTTTTCTGCTGGAGTGCTCACTGAGGTACTTTCTCGTGTTTTTCGAAGTCGGTTTTCTTGTTGGCAAAACCACTCTGCTCTGCGGTGCTGGACCGGCTGGTGAGGGTGAGTCCTCTCTTTGTGCAGTGGTGTCTTTACACTGGCATCCGCTAGGAAACTCGAGGGTCTTTTTCGAGTGTGTTGACCGTTACACCGTCCACTTCGTTCTCAGTTAATAGTCTATTTTTCGACCTTTTTCAGGGTGAGGGTTACTGAAAAATACGAGAAAGAGAGAGAGAAAAAAACATCTCAAGCACTACTTTTCTACATCAGTGACATTTGCCTAAACAGCGGCCGTTTGCGGCAATCCGTACACTCCTTTTCATTCCTCCAATGTGCTATCGCCTTGTATTCGGCAGAACCAGGAAGAGAACCCTTAAAATACTGTCAACTCCTGGTACCGTGCTGTCCCCGTCAATAATTGAGCTGAGAGCGAAAGCTCCATATGTGATGCCCCCGCAACGGCCTGCGACTTGCCTTTTAGGACTGGCTTCTCTTTCTCGGTGCCACTATTACGAGTGTCCGGCGTGTGCTGGGTCGGCATTCCACGAGGCGTCTGCGTCATTTAAGCACCACTGAAGAGCAAACGTCCGAGTATTAAGGATTGACGCGTGCGCCCGCGTGGTACCGACGTGAAATGAGTGAGGGAATGACATCTTCTACGCTTCATTACGGTCATGTCTCTCATCCTATGCTTATCAGTTAATTCTCTCCATCCCACGTGAAGCGTCCATCCCCGCACCAGCGCCTCAAACCTTTCCCCTATTTTAGAATCCTGCACGCCTCTTTCCCGCGCTTTATTGGGGTTTACTTTCCTCCTCAACTCCACATTGCTAAGGGTAGTGGGAGAACTGAAGCTAGGTCTAATACTGAGAGAAGCGAGGTCCCCCACCTCCTGCCTCCCTGGCTGCGTTCCTGAGTCAGATATCACATCTGTTCTTCCAACAGCCCCCTGCAAACATTCCACCTGTAAGGAATGCGTTGCCATGAAAATATCGCACATGACTGCAGAAGGCCAAACAAAAGCAAGCAGGCGGGCTGTCAGCTCGCGGCCTGCAGTTGTTCCTACAAAAACCTTTTTTGTCCGAGTTGGTGTGCAGAGGGGTTGCAAAGAAACAACACAGTCAAGAAATCAAAAAAAGAAATGGCGCGAAACAGAAAAGTAAATTTCTGTGTGCCTATGCCTGTTTCTGTTCCGGTTATCACCTCATCGACGCTACAGCAGTGTTAAATTACTTCTAATCGCGCAGCGGCATGGCAGAAGGAGAAGGCGAAAACGTACTGTGAGCCTTGCACATAGAGGGAACAACACAACGGCACATACAGTACAAACGGGCGAAAGGAATTGAAAGATAAAAAACAGCATGCACGCAGCCGATAAAAATGACGCCTGTGAAGGGAAGCAGTCAAGGATGCTTTCACTACGGTGGCACACAAGGCTAAAGAATAATTTACGAAACCAGATAGCCTGTAAAGTCCCAAACGTCGGGGAACTTTCACATATTGCATTCGTTTGGTTACATTTTTACTCACAGAGTAAAAGGGGCGCTCTGTCCAAGCGCGATGATATTTCACTCAGTGTTCCGCGGCATTACTGACAGACGTTAAAATTGATTTTTTTTATCCTTTTGACCTTAAAAGCTGTTGACGCGTTTCTAGAGGTTCTACAACAGATTGCTCTTGTATCCTATTTACGCTAGCTTCAGAATGCGCCAAATTCAGTCAATGCTTTTAAATGTCTGGGCTAGTTCTGATACTTCCTCTTTCTTGAACTTGTCTACTCTTTCTACAAGGACGTCCTTATGATATCTGGTAACCATTGAATCCCTAGCCTTAAGTGCAGAAATATTCCCTTAAAAATTCCTGCTTTAACCGCTTAAGGTGCTAATTTGTATCCGATCGGGGAGGGGGGGGGGGGAATTATCGTAATTTTTAACATTTACAACTTTTGAAACAAATTTTACATTTTCTTCATCTAAAATCCTGTGTGAGACACAGTAGCAGAAGAGGGACGGGAGGGGGGAAAATGCTGGAACTGCTTCTGCAAGGTGGCAGGTCTTGTTTCCTGAAGTACAAAAATATTTCTCCGTGACGACGCTTAGTTCATCCACTGCGATAGCAGTATGAGGTTCTCTGTTGCGGCTAAAACGTGTCCTAGTTCATTGTGACGGAACGGAGTCGCGTCAGCTACTGTTGTGATGAAACCGTTGTCCAAACCCACATGTCATGTGCTACATTGCGGACTTCAATGTAAGTACGCTAAGCAAGGAGGTTTTAAAAGATAGATTTGTTTGTGATTTACGTACTCCTCCTCAATGAACGCAGGCATTTCCTAGTGCCGGAAGGAAACGCCGTTAACCCGCACGTGGAAATTGTTGTTTTAGATGTGTGTCTAAGCCGTAAGGCCCATCTGGTCGAGGAAGAGAGAGGGATAGATGTTTGAACTCTCGGCCGTTTGATCTTGGCGGGCCTCAAAGGGAGCGAGTTTAGGGGAGGGAAAGAGAGAGGGAGGGCGAGAGTAATAATGGTACTGTTATCGACGTAATTGTTGAGCCGCAGGACCAGGTGAATAGTAAGGGGTTTATTGCAAAAAGCAAGATTTGGACGAGCTCCTGGCTGTTCATTGTTTATAAGACAGTGCTAAAGACGGCGACTAGAAGTTACATAAAAGACTATGAAGCTTGAGATCAAATTTATTTGGTCGTTTACCAGGAATTTTAGACTGCGGTCTAATTCTGTTGTTTTATAATACTCTCTGTGACAGCTAAAACCTATCTTCAGGATGAGAAAACCCAATTTTAGTCCTTTTTTCTCTGAAGCCAATTTGGAAAGTCTGCGCATTTCCCCTTAGAAATTTTGAAGTCGTTTTGGCCTTCATACGTACAAACCGCAGAGATTATTGAAGCCTAATGTTCAGAATATCGAAAATTTTACTCGTTGTGGGTGTTTGGGTGCTATTTTCTTCAATTCACTAGGGCATTGAAGCAGGAGCGGCTTACGAGAAATGTTATCACCTACCACCACCTATGCCTATGTCTTAAATCGAACCGGTCAGAAATCCGGTTTGATGATTTATTATTTCATTACGCACCTAGATAAAAAACAATGATAGCAAACACTTAACGACTAGCATTGTCCAAATTATCCTGCAATTTCTTTTCGCACGACGAGCCTGGTGTGCTGGTGTCGACAGAGGGAGGGCTTCTGACGTGCCTATGCAGAGCGGCAAGCTTCTATCATACAAAGAGTTGAGGGGGGGTGGGGGCTCTCATAGTTTTGCCCACGACTGTATATTATCAAGAATAAGGGGTAATCAAGCGTGAGTGGCCACATTTCTGCGATCAGAAATATGTTCTCACTGTCCGTGCTTACCACGGTTGCCGTCATTACAGCGCTTATGTTTCCACATCTTTCTAAAGACGAGCAACGCAGGGGCATTGCACCTATGAGTTTCACAGCTGTGTGATGCACCGGAAGTTACAAATAGCACATTTATGGAGCTTCAACAGGTTTATTCTGATGAAGCGTGCCGGAGAGAGTGGTCGGCCTCAGCAAAAGAGCAAAGAGTTCGTCCTTGGTTCTGCTATATTCGAGGGTGAGGCAAACACTGCATCACCGGAAGTTTAGTTTTTGTTTCTGATTTATTACCAGGCAATCTTCGAACTACTAAAAGCAAGAAAACTGCCTGCTCTATTTGCAGCCCATCCGTGTGGTGCAGGGATATTTTGCATGTATAGTGCGACAGCTGTTCACATGCAGCAGTTTTGCTTTTCTTCTGTATTGGTTTTGATGTTAGTAGTGCCGGTTTGGCTCTTGAAGTTTCCTATTTTCTGTGCCCTTTGTATGCAAACCTGGCTGTGTTAACAGAAGCCGCATTTTCTTGAAACTTTGGATCATTTGAGGCTGATGTACAGGGCGGTAAAATTTTGCCTTGTAAAGAGTTGTTTACATTGCATCCCTACCACTGAAAGAAGTATTATGTCTGAGTTCTGTTCGCTGCTGCAGAAACTTATACAAGGGGCCAAGGTCTCGTCAGGCTCTTAGCCTTTAGCCTTGACCTCCTCTTAGACACTGTCTGACTGTCTGAATGCAGTGCACCGAAACGAACGGAAAAAAAGGTGCCCTCGTGATAAACGGCATATCGCGGGCTTTAAATATTAGCACTTTTTTACAATTTATTGTGTGACTGCGAACTTGTTCCCCTGGATAGAGGCCAATTGCAGCCCGCATGAGGGCAGTGTCAGCACACTCTTCAAATGGTGGGATGTTTAAGTGCGCTAGCACCTATGGTGGCTATTCCCAGCATTTAGTCGTTGTGTGTTTGGCTGAAACCGGCTTTGTGGAAGGTTGCTCACATATCCACCGAGTCAGGCGGCAGCTCATTAAATAATGAGAGGCTGCTCGCGAAGAGTAACCTGGATCGCAACCCAACCCAACCATCACAAGTACCCCTGTTCGCAGCACCTGCCGTAGAAGGGCAGTGGCGCATCGCTTCAGCGCTGCATCACTGTTCCAGAAGTGCTATAGGAAGACTCTCAGGGATCTACGAATATAGAGAATTATCAATTCCACATATATGGATATTAACCCATTGTCGCTATCCGAACAACTGCCATCCCTGAACACTGGATCTGTACACCGGGACCACAGCGAAAGCCAAAGCATCTAATTCGCATTTGGCCTAACTATACAAGTCTACTATCGTTTCTTTTTCAGTTCTTTTCACTAATTTGTCATTACTCGAACTTAGCACCCATGGCATGATGGAAAGATTGTTGAGAAAGGCACCTGTTCATTTATCTACGTTTACCAACAAACGCTCATATGTTTCATGCTGAAAACAGCGCTCAGAGTGCGTGTTATCTGCGTGGACCTGTTATAATATGGTGCCCACGGCCTCGCTTGAACACGTCGTTAACGACGACGTTCCGTGTTAGCATGAGGTTGACACATTTTCCTCGACTTATGTCAAATTACTGGTTGCATGCTGCGCACGCAAATTTGCAGGTACATGACCCACCGGGTCGCGCCGCAGGCTTCCGGAATGTGTGTACGCTATATCTCTCAACGGAGCTGCCACGAGATCGCCAGCGTATTCAATGCCGCCTTAATTAGGAACATGAATAAGTGTAAGACTGCAAGAAGCCAGTTGAACCTCACAATTTCATAGCGGAGCACTAAGTAAGAGCCGCAATTAGGCATTCGCACAGTGGCGTCACATATCGCCCATCATGTCTGCAGTAAAATTCCTGGAATCGAATCCTTCCAGAAAGGAGTAAAAGTTCGCTTCGCGGGAAGTAGTTGTCATACTAGCAACTTCGGAGAATGGGAAGTGAACTTAGATAGGTCCCATTAACTTAGTCACATTAACTTAGTTAGGCCCCATTAACCTGCATAAATTACTGGCATGCAGATAAGGCAGAAGTCATGACACTACTCTAAAAGCTAAGTGCTGAAACTCTCTTTTTGACGAACGGGCCTGTGGTGTGATATTCTTAGCATCAGCTACGTTCGCATCTCAACCTCCGGAAATTTGTCTTAGCCTTGTGACTCTCAAAGGAGATGCGTAATGTTTTACTTGCGTGCAAATCATAGTCCGTGTAATGAATGGTATACGAAAATAATGGACGCAGATGAGACGACAACACCGTTTTAGTTCGCTATCCCTGACTTGTGCTATTTCCCTATGTGTAAAGCACACGGGTTAATAAAGTTCAAAATTTTAAGTTTCTACGATAGTCTATACTTTTTTTCGGCTCTACACCAAGATTTATTGCATGCAGCGCCGCATTCGGTACCCCGCGAATCCATTCCTGTCAATATCCACGCACAATCTTCAAGGTTTAAAAGTACGTACCCTTGGATACTGTGGCCACTTGTCCTTCAGTTTTGGGTATAGAGTGTGTCTGGTTCATTTTTGCCGAGTTTGAACGCCGGAAATTCGTCAAAGACCTCGGAGCTTTGCCAGGCACTCCAACTCATAACAATGCTAATGTAAAGTCACTTTTAGACGTTCGAAGCCACGATAAGGCTTCGAACAGTTTCGTTTATCGTGCGTCACCTTGATGTCATCTTTAACGAAGCTTGTTTTGCATGTTTGGTCTGAGAAGAAGAATTAAAAATGTAGTGAACTAAAGTGGCCGTATTGGATTGGTGGTGTGTGATCATGGTAAGAAAATGCAGAGCGACAAAAACGAAGACAAAGGAAGAAGTTGACAGAAGTTGACTTGAGGGAGCGTTTGGCTAAGGTATGTCACTGACCTCCCCTGTCGGAGGGTCGGAAACCTGGTTTTCCAGCTTGCCCACCAAAAGCTTGCCGCTGGACTTTTTTAGCAAAAATGGAATTGACGTCATCCCTGTGGCGCTCGTACCGATCGGTGAAGGAATGATCAAGATGATAACCTTTAAGGTTCTTCAGGAGGAGCTAAGGTCTCTCACTACCCACTACCTCCCGATCTCTAAGGTGCGACCGTTCGGCCGTAGAAGCATTGTTTTCAAGTCATCTGACATTGCTTGCGTCAGAGACGTGCTCCACTGTAAAAGTTTTCAGTCATTAGCGGTGAAAGAATTCATCCCTGAACAGCTCGCATGCTCCAAAAGTATTGTTCGTGAAGTGGACCAAGCATATTCCCCACAGGAAATACTGGAGGATTTTCAAGATGCAGGTGCGGGGGATCTTTCTGTCTACCGGTGCAGTAGAGAATTAAATGGTGTGCGTGTAATGACAGAATCAGTTATAACTGCTTTTTGGTGGCTCCTCCTGTCCTCTGAGCCCAAGGTCTGGCCAATAGTGTATCGTGTGGATCCTCTGCAATCCAGTCCACATGAATGCACCAACTGTTGGCGGTTCGGTCACAGTGATAAAGCATGTAAATCGGAAACCCGCTGCCGTGTTTGTGCAGAACGGCATTCGGATGACAGCTGCTCCTCTGATCAGCCCCAGTGCTGCCTCTGCTAGTGTAACCACTCAGCTGATGATGCAAACTGCTCGAAGCGAGCTGACGGATAAAGTTTGATAGATATAATTCAAGCGAAGCGATGCTGGAGAGCAGATGCGTATGCACTTCTGGATCGGAAGAATAAAACATATGCCATCCGTGCGCGAAGCTTTGTTGCAGATATAGTGTCAAGTTTGACTACTTCAATTGTGTCCTCAGTAGAACAGGCTTTTTCTGTGGTGGTCGAGCAAATGCTGCGCAACTTCACCGAGGCTTTATCTCAACTTGTTGCAGGCCTGTCTCTGCCTTCTCAATCTGTTTCGGCGGCGACGCCTGCATCGCTCCTAAATTGTGCTGCCAGTAAGAGCGATTCCATGTCGCCTCCTAACACATCCCAAGTCCCGCCTTCCAACAGAGTTCCTGGCAGTGTCTCTCACGTATATATCTGTAACACGGATGTTGAAATGCTCTGTCCTTCCCAGAAGCTTCGAGCTTCTTCCTCACCCTTGAAGTCAGCTGTTCCGCAAATCGAAGCAAAGAAAGGACCCCCCAAATTAATCATGCAGACAGATGTGCTGAAGGAGGCTTTTGCTGCCTCCTTCCTCACTCAATAATCATGGCGGGTCTAAAAGTTGTGCAATGAAATTGTCGTTCCGTACTTCCTTCTCTCACGGATCTTAAAATACTTCTTCATAAACATAATCTAGATATTGTGCTTTTGCAAGAAACGTGGCTCTCTCCACTTAAATCATTTTCATTGAAAATTTTCCGTGCTTTCAGGGTAGACCGCATTATTGACAGGGGTGGTGGGTTAATAACTATGATCTCTACAAATATATGTCACCGGGTATCAATCTCGCAGAAAGTTATGCTCCCAGACTGTAAGTTGTTGGCGGTTCCCTTCCACAGTGCGCCAAAGTAACTGTTGCTAACGTCTACTTTCTTGTAGGTGTTCACAGGACAAACTGTTTGGATACCTTACTGAGCGGAGCAAAGAACACAGTCATCGCTGGGGATTTTAATTCGCACCACAGTATCTGGGGTAGTCGCTCTGACTCCTGCGGCCAGCTTCTCTGGTAAGGGATGTCTATGAATGCAGTGCGCTGCTTCAATTCTGGAGCAGTAACCTTTATGCGTGGAGTTTCTCGTTCAGTCTTAGATTTAACATTAGCATCTCGTAGGGCTGGAGTATCTGCATGGTCAACAGTAGACGACGGTACATCTAGTGACCACTTTCCAATAACATTTGCTATTGTGTCCTCTCCTATCAGAAAAGGTGGTGCAACCATGATATTTGTAAATCACATTACGTATAAAAAATTGATATCTGCCTTGCTTCCCTCCATAGTTAGCTCAGGTCGAGCAGAAAGAGCTCAGCGGGCAATTTTCTTTCTCCAAGATGTTGCTGAGAGCTCTGTATTCTGTGTGTGCGCTACTGCCCCTGCCAGACAGCCGTCTCCTTGGTGGACGGAGGAGTGTGAGAAAGCTTATCGCCTTAGAAAAGCAGCATCGAAAAGCCTTTCCTATAATCAGAGCCCAGCTATTTGAATAAATTATAAGTTCTACTCTGCATCTTTCAAAAGAATTGTTAAAAAAGCAAAGGAGGATTATAATCAAAATTTAAACACGTATCTCTCTAAATCTCAGAATAAAAAGGCTTTATATAGGTCCATGGCGCAGAATAACAACTCTCCGGCCTCCATCCGCATAAAGTCAATAGTATTGTCTCCGCAGGAAGCTAAGCAACACCTTGAACGTATCGCTCAGGGGCTGGCTTTACGTTTCCAAGTGCAGAAAACGGAACCTTTGCACACTCTCACGCCCAGCTCGGACTATCCCGAGGTGGACGTGTCGGAACTGTTCCCAATTGTTCCCTCGATTCAGTCTGCTGCCCCGGGATCTGATGGGGTTACTGTGGGCATGTTAAAGATTTTAGCACAAGATTTTCAAACTCACCTTCTGGAAATTGTAAATGCGTCATTGGAAACGCTTGGTTTCCTTACAGTTGGAAAATTGCGAGAATAATTTTACGTTTGAAAAACGCAGAGAATGGATTTCATTGAGACAATATCCGGCCGATTCCTTTAACCACAAATTTAGTAAAGCTACTAGAAAGAGTAGTACACAGTCGCCTCACAAAGCATGTTCATCATATTAACGGCCTCAGCCCCGCACAGATTGATTGGCTTTCGTCGCGGTTGTTCCATATGGTCCGCGCATGTGCATCTCGAGAGCCGAATACGACTCTCAATGCGCAAGAGAGAAGTTGCGGCCTTGGTTACACTTCACGTTGCTAAAGCCTACGGCAGCATTGAACACACGGTCCTTATTAACAATCTTGCTCAACTACATTCACCGCACTACACCTATGCTTGGATTTGTGATATTAAAAGATACATTTTTCTTTTGCACAGACGGATCTTTCTGTTCTAATACCCATGTTCAATCAAGAGGGGTGCCGCAAGGATCTGTTTTGTCTAAACTGCTTTTCAACATATTGTTTCGGGACATACCCATTCATCCGAACATTGCAGTTTATGTATGCGCAGATGATACAGCTTTTTTCGCATCAGCAAAGGATATTCATGCACTATACGAGTGTTCGCAGGCATGCCTGAATGCTTTTGAAGTCTAGTTGAACCAAATTAAATTATTACTTAATGTCAGCAAATGTGGCGTGCTGGTAGTTTCGCCTGACACTCCTATGTACATCTCGCTAGTATACCGCTCCACTCAAATTCCGCAGGTGGAGTCGGTTAAATACCTAGGCGTTACTTATGATCAAAGTTTGGACTGGCGACACCATATTAAGAATATTGTTATTAAAGGGGAATGTGCTCTGGGCCGGTTGACACGAGTTGGCAATAAAAAGTTTGGTGTGCGCGTGACACATTACTGCTGCTCTATAAGGCTTATATGAGACCGATTCTGGAATTTGGTTGTGTCTTGTTCTCTGGTAGCTCAAACTACAAGCTACAGCCATTAGCTTTACTGGAAATGCGTGCCCAACGGCTATGCCTCGGGGTCCCAAAATCAGCTTCAATCGCTGTCCTTTATCTGGAAGCCCGTATCACCGATCTCTTTTCCCGCTTCCAACTTCTAACAGTGCGTACTGTCCTCAGATCTGTTGACACGGCCTCCGGCGTTCGTAGTCCCATTTTTATAACCCAACCACACCTGTTTTTCACTAATCATTGGCGACGCTATCAGCTTCCGCAAGTTAAGTTCACACAGAATCTGTTAGCCCCGCTTCAGGTTGATCCCTCACTTAAGTTTGTACTTATGCAGATGTGGGTTCGCTGCGACAAACCTTTGTGTATCATGTGGGCAAGTTGAAACAATAGATCATTTTCTCCTCTCTTGCCGGTGGTTCGCAGTTGAGAGAAAACAGTATTAGGAGGTACCTCTTTCGAGTTTAGGTCTTCCTCTGTCTCTTCCAGTTATTCTTTCGTTCGGTGCGAGCGCAACGGGATTCCCGTTGAGCAGTGTCTGCGGCTACCGTCATGATTACATAAGTGCAACTCATCGATTATCTTGTTAGCTGTATACAAAACTTTGTCGCATGTCCAAAATTGCTCGATTCTACTCCTGGTAATTCATATTTCTTTAATTCATTTGAATTTTCCATTCTTTATATTGATTTAGTCTTCTCATGCCCATTTTTCCCCGCGCAAATACCTCATTGGGATTATCTACTTAACCTTGGCCAATACCCCATCGTGGGTATGTGCCATGCGTACTAAGGAGAAGAAGAAGAAGGTGCTGACTACGAACACATTGCTTCAGAGCAAAGAGCAGCTTTTATAATGCCATCTGTGTTGGACCTATAACCCTCGCTCTAAGAAGGGTCGCCTCCCGTTCGATAGTGCTCACAGGAAATTGATCAAGTGAGGAATTGTGTCATCCGCCATCCAGGCAGTGGTAACGAAAAGCGGTCCCTATACTATGCAGAGCAGCGTAGCGAAACAAGTACAACGGTTTTAAAGTGCTGGATACACCCCAGCATTGGTGTGTAGAGCTTCAGAGACCCTCCCCCAGAACTAAAAACCGAAAAACATAGACGCAGGCAAGCTAGAGCAAGCTAAAAGGCCTCCTCTGGCTGTTATCCCGTACCTACACAAATTTTCCCACAATCTAAAGAAGGTCGCGAAACGAAACAATGTCAATCTTGTTTTTTTCTGCCCCGTGCAAACTGTAACAAATCTGTACCCTGCTGGCAAAGCAAAACGAAAAGGCTTTCCAAATCTTTTCGCTAAATCTGTTACATGTGTAGCCTGCGAGGTTCGTTTGATGAGTGGGAGAGTGTATATCGGGGAATCCGGTAGGTGCCTCGATGAGAGACTCTTGAACACCGGCGGCTGGTACGGAATAGAATCGGCCAGCACTTCGACGACCATTCCAAGAGCTGCAAAGGGTGTGAACCATTCTACAGGAGCATGGTTATCAATGCACCTGGGAGGACTGAAATTGAAAGGGTCATCATTGAGGCCCGGCTAATTGAAAAATCAGGAGACCACTGTATCAACCGTCCTTCAATTTTACTCTCAAAGAGTAGAGTTTTTTAGAACGATTGTAATCCCCACTCTGCCTTGCATGACATCTGACTTATTATTGTTCTTTAGAACTTTTTTCATATTGACTCCGTTATGCGTTAACTATACGCGGCTTTTGCATCGTGTTTTTTATTGTTCTGCGATGGGCATCTGTGACACTGCTCTTCTTCGACTTTTGACTCAATTTTCGTGGTGCGTTTGTTTTGTATTGAGTCGTTTTGTGTTTCAGTCAGTTGCGTCGTATCATCGCTTCTGGTGTCTATTGACTCTTTCTCGTTTTGTCCTAGTTTTTTCTTAGGCGCGTGGACGACGTTGCGTCGCCTCGTTGTTCTTCCATCGTGTTCAGTTTAATGATGTGCTTTCGTGAAATCGTGTTCCCACGCTTGCTGTTTGCTTTATCAGGTCATGTGGTTTGTGGGTGGCATTATAAAAGCTGCTCCTTGCTCTGAATGAATATGTTAGTAGTAGTCAGCGCCTGCTTCTTCCTCTTAAAGTATGACACATACCCACAGGGGGGATTGGCCTAGGAATCCTGTCAACTTCTTTGATCTCGTTTTTGTAGCGCTGCATTCTCTAACCATGAAAAAAACTAGGCCTACCTCTTCTAATTCGCGCTTTTAGGTTTCATTTAAATTTTGTGCCGCCTCGATCTGGCCAGCAAGACGATGCTTGCAGTGTCTACAGTTATCTTATGAGGAAGCTCAGCGGTTTCCTCTTCTCGTAAGTTAGCTACTAATTACCGCCACCTATAGCTGAACGTAAGGCTTCATAAGGTTACTGTGGGTACTCTAGTGCGCTTTCCTTAAAACTTCACCTCATAATTTGTGCCTGAAAGTTTGGATACTGCTCTGACTGGTCCTTTCTATTGGACATCCAGCTTCGTTTTTTTTGAGAGACAGAAGAGCATGATTTCATCGCTCTCTTTGAAAGTTCGCTTTCGAGGAGTCTTGTCGCAGCGCGCCTTCGCAAGCGTCTGCGCTGCTTTTATATAGCTTTCAACAATTTTGCGTGTTTCCCCCATTAGCTCCAGGAGCAACAACACATTGGAAACTACGTTAGAATTCTCGCCATGACCCTCCCAGGATTCTCTCAGCAGTCGTAGTGGACGCCTCCAGTTACGTCCGTAGACGAGCTCGGCTGGATTG
Organism: Amblyomma americanum; assembly: GCF_052857255.1. Classification (NCBI taxonomy): domain Eukaryota; kingdom Metazoa; phylum Arthropoda; class Arachnida; order Ixodida; family Ixodidae; genus Amblyomma; species Amblyomma americanum. The sequence goes on from NC_135504.1 coordinate 55,802,644, forward strand.
AAACCTGTGCCTCGATGAGGAAGGATTTCAGGGGAAGCATCGCCGCAGGAATGCAGCCTTCGCAGTCGTGATCATTCTCGAAACAAAGAGGCATTAAAGGGGCACTAATGAGGAATCTCAAATTGTCTTTTTACTGCAGGAACTAGATCAACAAGTTTTGAACATTCATAGCAACTTCGAATTATTGTCCTGTGCGGCCGATTTCTCTAATTGAAATCAGATTAAACGCCCCGGCTCCCGCCTTTTTTTTTTTAACTCAACGCTGATGGTAGGAGGAGTCGACCAACGCGTGGAGTGCCTTTCAGCTAGTCCCGTGGCGGCTTGCCACTCTGCCATCGGCGGAGTGATACGTAAATCACTCTGTCCACGCGAATTTTTATTTCCGTGGGCCTAATGGGCGGCTATGTTGTCTGCGACTGAAACTATTTATTCACAAAAAAAAAAATAAAAACAAAATAGAAGTAAACTTGAGCCAAGTAAGCGCATCTGTTCAAAGCCAAGTGACAAACACCTGTTGCTCATTAGCGCAGGAGTCCTTTAGCTGACATACTCCGAGAGCGAAAGACTCGTCTGCAGCATGTTTTTCCGCTAATTACGGCACCATTCTGCGATAATCGCTTTCCCCGATTTCCACAGACACGACTGAATACCTACGTTTCTACTCAGCTTTCAGTGATTTCGGTGTAACTTGCTCTGATGCATCGCTGTCATTAGATGTGAGAACGTAAGATCAACGTTCTTCGGTTCTTGGAAAGCACCGCGGTTGTTTGTATGTCGGATACAATGAAAGCTGTCGGAACCGCCGTCGGCCTCAGCACCTTGCGCTTCATTGATTTTCTGTAATATGTCCTCTTTGATATATAGCGAGCACACAATAGCAGTGGAGTGTTACAGCCATCGGCTGGCCTTGTATCTACCTTTCTGCGAAATTTTGTTTAGCTTCACATTGTTACTCTTTAGGCTGGACGGCAGTCCTAGGGAAATTTCAGAATTTCTTGGAGCATCACATTTCCAACATGTACGGCATGCAACAGTTTTCGAGCAATTTAGAAAATCCCGCGGAAGATATGACAGAAGCGCAACTTTCATGACTACGTGGAGGGGGTGGTAAGCGTATACAGCAGGACTTATCCCAGGAACATTCTTTCGTTCTTGATGGCACTCTTAGACAGCGTTGCGCAAGTCTGTTTCATCACAAGAGTGGTGCACAGCAGCACGCTGCAGCAGCATTGAATGCCACCACACACGTTATAAAATTTTAAAACACAATTTAGCGTTTATATGTGCACCTAAAAGGAATAAGCACGATGAGGACACAAAAATGTTAACTGCAGTCGGAAACAACTCAAGAACGAAGCGACCGACGCCCCTCAAAGGAGCCCCCCAGCCAATGGCGGCGACTGATTTAGTGACGGACGTCGCGGTTATACCAGTTGAGCCCTGCTTAATCCACTGACCTCACCCTACCGGGTCCAAATAAATCATGAGAATCGATCGATGCCTTTGGCTGAACGGCCTGCAGGGGGCATCTGCTGCTTCATTCTCGACTTGTTACCTGTAAGGGGCTGAACTTTCGTGACGATCTTGCCGAAGAAAAGGCACCAACTTTTCTGGAACTGCTCTCCTCGCTTCTCGCTGTTCGATGCTGGGAGGGATGCGCTAGATTTTGTCCCCCTTTTCTTGTTTGTCTGCACTTTCATTTCGTCTACCTCTCCTTTCCTTGAATTAATGTGAAAATCCATCCGAGCTTTTGTCGGCTTTTGTGGATGTTCTCTTCTGGCCGTCTCAGCGAGGTGAGTTTATTAAGAGAATGTACGCTCAATTCCGGCAAGGCTGCGGATTCCAAGGATTCCTTGAAAAGGCGCGAGCCGTCAGTGTTTTCCTTTTCTGTACTGCTGAGTTCGTGCTAAGGTGGGTTTTACTTGAGTGTGGCACAATATATAATAAGCCACGTTTGAGCCTGGCAGCGCACGGAAGCTTGCATACTGCCATGTTCGCTTCGCGAAATTTAGTGCTCGCGAAAAATCAGCTCTTTGTTGCACTTAGGCGTGAAACACTTCAAAACGTACTTATTGTCAACACGTGTAAATGTGCACAGCGAAACTTGCACATGACCAGTTTGTAGTGATCTTCATATGCACCTGCCCTCTGTTGTGAAATTCTTCGCAACAAACCTGACTTGCACGTTCGGGAAGTGGAATAAATCAAGAGGTGAAAATCCGAAGAACAGGAATGCTGTGTGTAGAACCAATGCAAAACTTATTTCTGAAGGTCTGCGGTAGCGACAGTCGATTTGCGGTACTGCGTGTTGTATTTCTAAAAGAGCGTTTTCATGTTGAATTAACTTATAGAGGTGCACGACAAGATACCTTCTCAGAATCCTCAAAGATAACCTCAAATCATTGAAAGAAACTTGATCCACGAGCCTTTAGCTGCCCTGCCGGGGATGTGACTTTCACTGCTGCCTGTTCATGCAATCATTGTGGTTAGGGACTGTGACATAGGCCGCGTTTACATGAATGCGACAGTAGCGCATCGCCTTTTTTAGCGTATCTCACAGAGCCAATGCGCTACTGTTTACGCGTACAGTATCAAGTCTGGCGGGACAGTGACTCTTCGCCCATTGCACGCGGCAGAGGGGTCCAGTCAGCCCTATCTCGAGCGAAGTCTACTTTGTTATCCGGCTGGGCGGAATTGTATAGCGACGAACGGGAAGAGGAGGGACACCTCAAAACCTGTTTCTATTCGCCGATGAAGTCGACTTGCCATTTTCGATGTACCACCGTCTGGCGCATTGATGCGATGCGCGTTCCTAGTGCATTATCACCGTTTAGATGATTGCGATGCGCTAAAAGGTTGATGCGATGTGCTGCTGTCGCATCCATGTAAACGCGGCTGTAGTATGCAGTCAGATTGTCCAAGCATACTGAATCGCTTAGAATGAGCCACCACGTCTACTCCAACCATCTGTGGCATTGCAGACGATGACAGGCTTTTTTTAATAAATCATGCATACTTCGAACCTTTCAGATATGCTACGAAATGTCTGCCTGGCTGAAGGGTGCCTGATCAGGTTCTTTTGCGGATAGCGAGGGTATCTTCTTCACTCTCACTACTGCTTGTCGTTTAGCGCTCAGAATATGTACCATCAGAAATAACTCGCCGTAATTGTCACTTTGCCGGAGCACTTTTAGATTAGTCACGAATATTGCTCTTTTCAAGGTATTGCGTAAAATTGTCCAGTATTATTGCATAGTCCGACCCTGCTTTTAATTTGATCTTGTGCAAATGGGCCTGCTGATTACTTTCCACTAAAAAAACACTGGTAATTACCTTCCCTGCAGAGGTAATATTCTGTGTTCTCTGTGGAGCACTACCACCTGAATGTGCGTGCTGCTTTTAAGCTTCATTTAATTTTTGGTTGTAGGGATTTATTCATGAGTCGTCTATGTCCACGTATAAACACCGAATATTTTTTGTTCTCTATGAAACATCGCCAAGCATTGTATGAAAGTGCCCTTTCTTACTTTGCGTTATTGAACAATCAATATTCGCACACCAAACCTCGCATAACTCTTTCATGTTGAAGTATTCGTGGAGCATTTTGCGCACGCTTTCATTTGAGTTAGCCGCGGTTCCAGCTGTCTAGACTATTTTTATTCGGAGCTTTTTGTTGCACAGTAGCCGATTTTTTCCCACTAGGTCCGAAGCGATGACCTGAAAGGGGGCGTTCAGTGAGTCCCTCATGTGCGGTTCATGGCCCTAAACATTTGTATTATTCACACGCCACGTTGGCGCAGCGGCTGTGGCGTTCGTCTGGTGAAACCAAGGTCCCAAGCTCGAATCTTGCCTGTGAAGGTGGCGTTTCGATGATTGCGAAGTGGAAAAAGTTCCAATGTGTAATGAGATATTAGGGCAAGCTAAAGGGGCACTAGTACGGGATCCTGAAGGTATAGACAAATTTGCCTGTTTTACCAAAATTAGGGATCTGATAAGGCATAATTGTCATGACGGGTTTTTATGGCGCGAGCGCATCTGTGGGCAAAGAGCGCCATGACAGAAGGTATTTTTCGACTATTCAAGGTGGGGTCAAGTACCCACTTTTTAAATCATTTCAACCCAGATAAGCACCAGGCCAGGTGAAAGCTTGCACCCATTGGGGTACCCGGCGGCACTGGGGATCGAGCCCCGCATCTCCCGCATGCGAGGCGGGTGCTCGACCACTAGGCCAACGCTGCGGCCCCTGGTAAGGCAGATAACGGCGTAATAGTGCAGCATTTCTGGCGACGCGGCTTGCGCATTCACACAATTTCTTCGGCGGCCAAGATTGGCTCATTGTTTTGTTGTGAAACACTACTCTGCTGTCACTCTGTCAATTGGCAAGTATTCTCGAAATATGAGAAAAGCAGGGCGGCGAGAGTTGCCAATGATGCGAATACTCTCGGTATCAAAACAGCGAAAACCAGACGACCCAGAGGATGACGAGGCACGAACATGAGTGCTGAGTATTTAGCCTCGCATTGCTCTGCACTGTGTGGGTGTCTAGCCATTGTAAGCTTCAAGTTCCAAGCGGCAAGCTCAAAACGACATTCACATTTGGAAGTGGGGCCTGAAATTGGCCGGATTGGTATGGCGAACGCAGGTCGTTAAAATGACGTAAACTTCTGGGTACTGCTGATATGTGGAACTCCACTTGCGACTTTCTCTGCAACTCAGCCGAATTTCAGTGCGGAAAAAGCCTTGGTAGTGTCCCTGAGCAATATTACATACGTCTAGCAGAGCGTCTTGCTTACCTTTGTTATTTCTCTTCAGAAAGAACCCTTTGTGGCCCAATATGACCAGCAGGCCCCAGTAGAGGTTTTGTCAGAGCCCGTGCGCAGTCCAGAGTGTTAAACCCTATATACCATACCATACCATACCATACCATACCATACCATACCATACCATACCATACTGCGGCGAATCTGCGTACTGTTTGTCCATTCTTCAAAGCTGCCGGCGCGCAGTTTTATCGCTTTGTTTGCAAGACAGGTCCACATTTATCTAGATTGATCGCATCCAGCCGGAGCTGGTTTTACGTTAGAACGGCTTCTTGGGCTAGTTGGCGAAGATTCATTGCTACCGTTTGACTTGTAGAACAGCGATATTTAAGAGATGTTTTCTGCCGAATAAAATTCAGTTGCTGTGTGTCTTTTCTTGTCCGTCGTATCTGCGCGCTGCCTGGTAGCAATGATTCTACGTTGTTCCAGAATGTTGTGGTAACATTGCACGCCGTATCTCGAAAGGTCGCTATCAGCTTTAAATTGACCACGGCCGAAAGCGGCGGGCATTCTGCTCCACGATTACCGAGCACGCTTGTTGCTATGCCGCCACCGAGTGATTCAGCCCATTCTGTGCGCAAGTCAGCTGAAATGAAGTTTTGTTTAGGCATCATTTTTCGCCGTCTTTCTGCATTCTGTATTGCAGTAACCACTACGTGACATCTGTGGAGCTGCTGGGTTACCGTTCATGTACCGGACACCGTTTTAAAGTCGTGACGCTAGCCCTCTGCGCTTCGCACTGGAGGACGAACCACCAGTTCAACGAGCCAGCCGACATCTCCAAGGAGAGCAGCCTGAGTTCGGGACCGTGCCGGACCGCGCCCGAAAGAGAAAAGATGCTGCTACGAGCACCACAACCTCGCCAAAGCAGCAGCCGCTGGTGCCGCCAACTTTTAATGGATCCCTGTGCGAAGACGCCGAAGAATGGTTGAACAAATTCGACCACGTGGCATAATTCAACTAGTGGGATGATGCGGCGAAAATTGAACACGTATTTTTCTCACTGGAGGGCTCAGCACGTACGTGGTACGAAACCCACGAGTCATTCCTAACGACATAGGGGCTATTCAAGAAGGAACTTTTGAAATTATTCATCATTTTTGTGAAGAAAAAAAAGCTGAACGACTCGAGTACAGGATCCACCTTCCGAGCGAGCCCGTCCGTGGTTACGTCAAATTTGAAGTGCCTCTTTCGCCGCGCCGACCCCGAGATGACCAAGGAAAAGAAAGTTCAGTTGTTAATGCGCGGCGTAAAACAACTCTTTGCCAGCCTCGTACGCCAGCTGCCAAAAATCGTCGAGAGATTCATGCAAAAATCCTGCACGATCGAGAAGACCCTCGACGTCCTGGCTCGGCAGTACAACCTCCCTGCTTATGTCTGTGCGATTCGTCCGGACACGACGACAACCACCAGCGACAACTCGTTGGAAGTTATCCGCGAAATCGTCTGCGAGCAGCTACGACGACTCCTGCCTACTTCCCCACAGTTACAAGCAGCGACACTCATGGATGCGGTGCGAGAAGCAGGGCAACAGAGACTTAACAGCGCGACTTCGACGACCACACAATCCCAGGCCATAACTTAAGCCGTCGCGGTGCGCAGCCAATGGCGTCCTTCCACTCAGCGCCAGGAGCCATATACACCGTCCCAAAGACCCCAACTGCCTGCCCGCCAAACTGAGTTGCTCACCCAAGAAAAGAAAAGCCGACCTCTGGAGGACGCCCGACCAGCACCGCCCGCTCTGCCTCTATTGCGGCGAACCCGGCCACGTTCTTTGGCACTGCCCCTGCAAAAGAATGGGCTTGCGTGGCTTCTTAAGTGATGCCTCACGACCCCAGTCCGGCCAAAAACGTGGGACATCGATTAGCACCTGCGTCGAGAGTAGTACCTGTCATCTACATGTCTCTTCCACTCACCATCACCGTCCACGCCACGTTTTGCGTCGCCGGGCCGCAGCAACGGAGCGGTTCTTCGCGGAATGTCCTCCAGCCCTCGCAGAGGAAGCTAAATGAAGCAAACTTTGAAAGTGAGGTTCCTCACCAGCGAAACGACGAAGATCCTCCACTAACCACGCCGCATGAAGACGCCGCATCCACTACGCCGACGCCGCACACAATCACGAGTTCGACCACGAAGCGACCGGACTTCAAAATGACACCCCCACCTAGAAAAGCCTCAACAGAACCCCCTGCTCACGATTTACATACCCGACGACGCCCTGTACCGACGCCGAGGGCGACCTGCAACGCAAGAGCAAGGACTTCTGACTTAGAGGTGGCTATCAACGGCCGGAAAGTTACTGCTCTAGACGGCACATGAACCGATTATTCAGTGATGGCTGGAACATTCCTTGTGCAGTTGAGAAGAGTCACGACCGCTTGGGACGGCCAAAAAAGTCGCACCGCAGGAGGACACTCCATTACGCCATCAGGACTATGCACAGCTCGAGTGACTGTCAAGGGTCATACCTATGCTGCGCCTTCGTAGTGTTACAGCATTGTTCCCGCGACATAATATTGGGCGTGGACTTTCTGAATGAACATGAGGCGATCATCGACGTTCGATCCAAGCTCATCACGCTCTCGTTTTAACGAAGCCTCTCCTTCGATGACAACCATAGAGAGCATGTCGCTGTAAGTGTTGTCGATGAACAATTGAGCGTGCCACCGCTATCAAGTGTCACGGTAACCGTAGGTGCCACGGCTGCCAAGAGCATTGAAGCTATCATCAAGGGGAACACGGAGTTGCTTCTTCTAGAGCGAGTAATTGGCACCGCAAGAAGCATTGCTCAGTTCCTCAATGGTCAAGCTGAAGGGCTACTGACGATCTTCAGCGAAGAATACCGGCACTTTAACAAAGGAACGACGATTTCGTTCTGCGACAAACTATCCGACCTATGGGACGCCTTGGCCCTCTGCGATCGAGCCCCAGAAGATTCTTCTCGGGAAGACAACAAGCACGCCTTCGACATAAACCAAGCAATGGCCCGGAACGAACAAGACCAGCTCCGCAATCTGCTTCGAAGATGCAGCGAGTGTTTCTCGTTATCGCCGAAGATCCGACAAACGCCGACTGCCAAGCATCGCATTGTAACGGAGCAGCACGCCTGGCCTCTCCAAAAAGCCCCTACCGTATGTCACCCCGAGTAGGAAAATCCATTCGGGACCAAATGGGAGGAATGCGTGTCGATACCATCCATACCATACCATATTATATTATACCATACAATACCCTAACATACCTTACCATACCAATAAACCATACAATTCTATATAAATTAGTTGTAAAAATAAACTGCCTTCGACGCTGCATACAGACCACATAAATTTGGTCCTAGTTCGTGGTGATAGGTTTGCCTGAACCTGGGCCGAATGCAGACAACGCAGCATTTGCTTTGCACATGCGGCCTGGGCTAGATTCAGGTAGACATTTGCCAGCCGGAATCTGTCTAAATAAATTGCCGCATAACTTCATACAAATTTCCCGCGCTCATGAAAGCCAGTAATGCGTTATTCGGCTCCTTAAACATAAAGTTTTCACAGCAAGTCAGGAGAACTTAAAATATGGCACGATGTAAAGAACCAGACAAGAAACTGCGTGATTTTGCAGGTTGTATTCCTGGAATTTATTGCGTTCCATTTGATGTGAAACTTCTGGGATAGCACTGAACGTCTCGATTTATACGACCAAGAAGAATACCATGTGCTTGAGCCGCCAGAGACAGCCCATACCGACCAATAACCAATACCGACGAGTTCATTTGACTTCCGCTGTCCTGTGGCTGTGGGATCGTTGTTTAAGAACCTGCAACAGAGGGAGCGATTGGAATTACAGCGTTGTATGCAGTCCTGAGCAATAATCAGCGTTGCCTCTACGAGCATTGTGAAAGCAAGCTTTAGTAAATCGCATGTTCTATCGTGTATTTTCTACATGAGCAAAGCTTGTAGTTTCAGTCTTTCCAGTTAGGATGAGCACTATTGAGAGGTGTTCAAGTTGTAATTTTTCAAAGCCGAATCGAATACGAATATTGCAGTTTGGTATAAAGTCGAGTACGAATAGTGTAACAATCGAAACGAGTATGAATAACTCAGTGCATGACAAGAAACGAATATGAATCGGATATTCGTAGCGTGCAAGCAGAAACGGCGAAACGCTAGCAGCAGGGCTGCGGTACGGCGCTAAAGCTCGTGTAGTTAAAGCGATAGCTTCAAGATCAACTCTCTATACAACAGCCCTTGGACCACCATGTGAAGCGCATGCAGACAAATATTAACTATTGTTTCGGCTAAAGGCAGTGAATGAACTGGCAGATTTCAGAGAATGAGGAGGGCGGGAGCTTTATAACTTATATGACTTCAGAGATAAGAGAGAAGTTAGGAAAACCTAGACTAACACCGCTGCCTCGTCCTGTCTCGGAGGCCATACAGCATGCAGCATTTTGAAAGCTACCGTACGTTTGGAAGGCTCCGCGGCGGCTTCCTGCCCAAGCGGACTGAATGCAGCGGGCACTGTTTTAGAAACAGTCACGGAAGAAAACCATGACGTATCGTAATGACACTTATTCGGAAACAGCTCGAATACTTGAAACATTCGTTAAGCGAATAGTAGGATGTTAGATTCGCTTTGCTCCTTGCAGGAGCATCTACAGGAACACATACCAGACAGACAGGTACGTAATGCGCAGCGACTAACGTGTCAGGCGGCCTTCCTACGATCGAACTCTAGCGGAATGGCAGTTACCGGCACTCCGTCCCTGTAGCTTTTTCTTCACTGCCAAGAGAAGTCGCGAAGTATCGACCACTCGGACAGTACATTAAGTGCCCTGAAATGATTTCTTCGAGAATCCGTCCTTATCTTCACGGTAGCTCGAATAGAAAGCTATCCTTTGTATCAAGGCTATCTTCGTCTTCCTCGCCTACTTAGTCTTGCTATTCTCTACCTTCTTAAAAGAAGAGCCTGCTTGATGTCCAGTGCGCCCTGACTGGACATCCGGAACGTCACAGGTTGCTGCTTAGCTCGTCTGCTTTTTTTTTCTTACGGGAGCTCCAATAGAAGCCCATAGACGCTACCTTCGATATCTAGTTCATGTTTGTCTGTTCATGGTCACAAATTCAGGACAAGCGAATTTTTCAACGCGAAGATGTTTACGAACGTAATAATCTGCATATCAAAACGCTGCATCATAACAAGCTGTAAATCCATCGATTCCCCCAATGGGACACTTGTAGATTCCTGCTGTTGTCAATAATTCACCCCGTTGGTTATCTAGGGCAGTGTTAACCATTCGGCACATGCAGGAGAAAGTGTAGAAGCAATATTTGTCTACGCATCGAAATATTATGTAATTTTAATGAATATGTTCAAAACTATCTTACAATATTCCACAGGTGCATCATCATAATCATCATCATCATCATCAGCCTGACTATGCCCACTGCAGTGCAAAGGCCTCTCCCATGTCTCTCCAATTAACCCTGCCCTTTGCCAGCTGCGCCCACCTTATGCCTGCGAACTTCTTAAACTCATCCTCCCACCTAACCGTCTGCCGCCCCCTGCTACGCTTACTTTCTCTTTGAATCCACTGCGTTACTCTTAAGGGCCAGCGGTTATCTTCCCATCGCATTACATGCCCTTCCCCAGCCCATTTCTTCGTCTTGATTTCAACCAGGATGTCATTAACCCGCGTTTGTTCCCTCACACACTCTGCCCGCTTCCGGTCTCTTAACGTTGGTGCACAAGAAAGCTATACTTGACATCTCACTTCTAGGCTCCTTTTTCTACAAGTTGACTCCCACTGCACGGGTAGCGTTCCCAATATCCGTTGAAATATATTCCAACCTGCGTGGCGATGCCCGTGGTGTAGGGTCATGATCGTTAATTCGTTGCGGTCATATTTCAGGACGCGACCTGAGCGCTGCCAAATACATGTGGCCAGAATAAAAATACAACAAAATGTGAAAATTCTTTCGTAAAACTACCTGAAACAGAAGATTATTGAATAAAAGTGAAGAATCGCTTTGATGATGGGCATTTCTGCGATTTAAAGTATCTTTAGTTTTTATATATTCTTCCGTTGTCGTTTGCTTGTTTTCTAGGTTGTGGTTTTCTGTTTTCCAGCAGGTTCTATTGCTTAAAACGTGCTGTTTTGTTGATATAACTAATACGCCTAAAAAACTGTTCAGGCACGGCGTGGACATATGAGAACTAGGCAAAAATTTCGTTTATAATCACCCGGGAGGCTACGAATTTCTTTGGGCAATCTTGCAGTACTACGTACCAAACTCAATGTGCAAAATGGCTTCCCATTGAATAAGAAATTGCATCTGATTGGCGTAAAGGCGTGGGTGTGCTTTGAAGATGGACCTGCACTCCTATTCAGTAAAAGTATTCGGCAACCGATGGAGAAAAAAACATTATTTTTGCAGACGGCAAAGCACTACTACCAGGGGTACGTGTCTTACATTACTAACGCCCACGTAGCCATTCGTTCTTAGAAAACATAGCGAAAAAAGGACACGGACGACACAGAAGTGGACAGGACAGGACAGGACAGCGCCTGTCCTGTCCACTTCTGTGTCGTCCGTGTCCTTTTTGCGCTATGTTTTCTAAGAACTGTTACCAACTAGCCCAAACCAAGCTACTGTAGCCATTCGCTTGTGAAAAATGGCGAATGCAAAAACTTTCGGCTGAGACATGCGACAGCGCTGCCGTCCATCCGAAGAGCATACTTTTATAGAGTTATCTCGGCAAAAAGTTTTGTCTATACCTCTGGCGACGGTGGTTAATTATTTTGTTGAGCGCCGACAAAAACCCTTTTGGAGGAAAATTTTCAAATCTAAAGATTTTCTTAAAGAACGTGCCTAAGGTTCACAGAAAAAAATTCTACCATGCTCGATGATAAATTACGCCATTTCTGTCTTGTCCTCATGTGTCCACGTCGAGCTCAACAGTTCTTGCTGGATCTCTGTAAAGAGAAGCCCTTAAAGAAAAACAGCCAATGTAGCCAGCGTTGAAAAATAACCGATATGCTACTCTCCATAAAGAAGGGAAACGGAAAAAAAGTATGAGAGCAAAGAGGTGCAGAAAACATGAAAGCGAAAGGAAATAAAGAACAGCGAAAAATTGAAGCCACTGAATTCGCGCTGACATTCATACACGAGTAATCCTAGAAGACGGAAAATGGTGGTGTGCAGTGCCGTCCGAAGAGAGTGACGAAGTTCGCTGCATGAAGATTGCATGTTGGTGAGATGCGAGGAGCTATTAGAGTTTGTCGAGAGACGAAAGTAGTTTTAATTTGCGAGTGAAAAAATAATTGCACGCCTCTACTGCATATGGCTGTCTAAAGGACCTATACAGAGTCCTTGGTTAGAGGCACTTGGGTGAGCGATTCCATGCAATATTCAGAGTGCGCCAGAACCTCGGCATACTCTAGAAATTCAAAGAGAATGTGCTGCATTGATTAGAGTTAGCCACAGTTGTCGCAATGAAGACTGTTCACTTGTCGTAAACAGTATCGTAAGTGGTTTGTAAACGTAGCATTCATGTAATGTCGGTGGTAAACAGCTTCCAATCGGCACGCAAGTATTGGCAGCAGTATAGATCTCAGATGTCGGTTGAGTGAATGAACAAATGATGCAACAAAAAGCTGCAGAGCTGATTTTTTTCTTCATAAAAATACTTTTTAGCCAGTTGGCATGCATCAGATTTCGTGAAGAAATTCTTATCTGAACAATAGAGCGTATTGCAAGCCTGTTCGATTGCTGATAGATGCTAAACTTGTTAGCGATAGTGCTCGCTTTTCGAAGCCAAAGCATGCTGATGTGAAGCGTGGAGGCATCCATTTTAAAGGCACTTTTCGCCGTACATTTCGCATGCCTGGTTTTATATGGCTCTGAGTGGCTTGTCGGACAGGATTTTTAATATAAGCTCTCTGTTGCCATTTCGGCACAATATATCTTAGCAGTAAGCCAATGCAAAGCAAGTTATGTGCAAACACGGCGATACTGTGACAGAGGAGGTTGTGGATAAATTGTATATGATTTTTGAGGCCACTGCATAATTACTGAGACTTTCGAAGAAGAAGACTTTGCTGACTATATCGGAGTGGGGCGGAAATCACGACGACATATATGGTCCCATTACACACCGGAGCTTTACAATCTAGGCACAAATGGTTACCGCTCCCCAGGAGACCGTCGTTAGCGTTGACGCACAGAGCGAATTCCGCTAGAAGTGTAAAGATGCGTACACGTACGCATCGATTGTGCTCATTCCCTTTGCTTAGATACCTGGCGTAAATGCAACGTGCCACAGCGACTCAGAAGCTGCTCACATTGAGCCGTTTCGCCGAGGGTGTCAAGCAGGCCACCCAGCGTCATCCTGAGCATCGGATTGGTCCCCAGGGCAGAGTTCAGCAGGTCGAGAATGGTGCAGGCCAGTCCTTGGACGAGGTTCCCGGCGTCCTCACCAGTGAGAAGCTCCTGCAGCACACACTGCATGGAAAAAGAGTGTTGTGTAGAGGAAACGGCGCTCCCCACGTCTGAAATAAACTAAGACTATTTTTCTATTTCGTACGGCGCAGATTTACCATATAGGGTCCTCAGTAGAGGAGGCATAGTTCCGTGCTTGATTTCAGCGCGCCCCTCACACCTCTATTATCCAAACGCGCTGATGTACCCCCATGACGTCCATGCATGGAGAAATGAAAGCTTAAGAGAGGCCCTCGCTTTCTGAGCGGCGCGCCGAAAAGTGTGCCGGAACTCATGTGTTTTCGCAAGGACTGCTGGGAGTCTTTGGCCGACGCTGCAGGCAATAGTAACAGTGGGCGCAGCGGTGTAGTCGGCTGCATATTCTGCGTCTCATGAGAAAGCGTGCTGAGACGCGGACAACTAGCAAAGGTGATCCCTCACGTCCAGCTTCAAAAAATGGGAGGTAACAGCATCTCCTAAATTCTGTCCTTACTCCATCGTCCGTGCATTGCAACATCTCCGCACCGCTAAGCGCTCGATTGCTCTCTACAGTATACGCTTGTACACCTACTATTGCGTTTATTGGCGGGCTTTTTTTCTTGCTAGAGTCCACACTCTGAATGATAAATCGTTTAATATCTAGAACACGCAATGTTATCTTAAGTTTTCCTATATTGTTGTAAACAAGCCTTAGTAACTTGGGAAGGTCGCAGCAGGTGGCGCCACCCAACCACATCGCGTGTGCCTCGTTTAACACTTGCCGAGATAGGTCTTGAAGTTGGCGCACTCGTAACAAGCTGTCTCGTTTGATTATACAGTTGCTCACAGTAATGGAGTTTGTCTGCCAAAACGCATCGCAACAAGTCAGCAGCCACTCTAACCGGTGCGCAAAACGCACGTGCTGTATGGAAGAATAAAGCCTTTCTCTTATAAATTGGACCGCTTAGAAAGCAGGACATGGCAGCATGTTTTCATTTAGGGAGCATAGGGAGTAAATCACATCCGGCGGGAAGCAGGAGCACCGATAACAGCATCCCTATGACTGAAAAGCACACTTTGTCTTCTGTTACAAATAGTTATCCACCCGACGGACAACGCGCATAGGGTACATTTAATTTCTGTACTGAAATATCAGCAGAATTATATATATTTATTTCCGAACAGTGACTGTTCCGTTTCGTGTTCGAGCTCGCTGTATATCCAGGCTTACCAGGGCAACATTATTATGGGTGGCATCTAGCCCACAACGCTTGGTTTACAGCTGATAAATCCTGGAAGCTTAGGACCACCAAAACAAAAATTAGAGCAAGAAAAAAAAAGAGACGGGCACGTGCTGGAAAATCTGGTGCCACTTGCGGCGCGTGTGCTAACAAGTACAGGGGTAAGCCGGTAGAGGAAATCGCAAGCGAACATTTTATATGTTTTAAGGCGATTCTTTTTTTTTCTGGTAATGAAGCGGGCTGCTGCGGAGCGATAACATACCTTTCCGTATTGCGCAGTGGAGTTTAGACCCCGCTACGAGTTCTAAGTTTTCACCTAGAAGATATATTGTAACTACTAGTTATTTAGGAAACATCTCTTACACTAGTGCCAACTTTCATCCTTCAATGTCAAGAACGTACTAAATAGTTTTCATGATGCAAAAAATTTTCTCGGAACATCGAGTTGCAAGGAGCTCTTGTAGATGGCATCCGCTGCACTAGCGATGACATGAAAGTGAACTTATAAATGACGAAGTTACGGATGCCTCGCGCCTGTAGCCTACCCTTCATTGCCGCGAGGAGCTGTCGCCTACTAGAGAATGAATTTCTCGGCGAGGACTTGAGTCAATTTATTGGCGCATGCTCAGCGGAGGTGGTCATAACAGAGAGCGGCATTACGTCACTTATTTCTCGGCCGAGAGTGCTTCACTTGCAACGAGTAAGTGGCGGGAAGGTGATACTTGCGACTTCGCGGGCTAGTTTTTTCACTCTGAAGAAGACTAATAGGGTACCAATAGGATGATAAAATTTGTGCGCCCGAGTTTTTGTTTTTTGACGTTATACAAGCTGTCTGGCCAGATTTTAGTCAAAGTTTGTAAATCAGGTGATAGTTAAATAAAAGCCTAATAATTATACTTCAGAAAAGAAAATGAAATATTTGACCTCTATAAGAACGCGTTTTCAGAAATGCCCTGCTGTTCTTCATTGCTGCATTCATAGAGTAGGCAAACTAGGAAATTATTACTTTTATGTAATTATTAAACCTGCTTGATGTCTTATGCAACAAGGTAGAGAATGTGCTTTTGGGAGATCTTTCAGGAAATAAAAACTGTTTGAAAACATATCACTTGTCAAAGACGTTTATACTTGCAGATGTTAGATTACATTGGTAAATAACAAGATGCCTGGTTATTTGTGAACAGTAATTAAGTAATATACAATGCTGGCAGATGACATGCATAGACTAGAAAGACACACAATTACGTATTTGTGTGTCCTTCGTGCCTGTGTCCGTCAGCATCGAGCGCTGCGAGTTACATAATGACAGAACCCACAAACAAGTCTGAAACATTCTATCTGTGTGCATATGCAAGTGGGCGGAGTGCTTATGCAGTTACGCGCGCTCTTTGATACGTGCACTACAAAAAATGACACCAAAATGTAGAGTGAGGACATGACGAGGATCATGACGGAAACGCGATTTTATTTTCTTAGAATTGTAACCATGCATGGTGTTGTTCGAACTTGGTCTAATGGTCCTCCATCACATTTTCAACATGCTCAGGGAAATAGCTTAAAATACCTGTTGTGAAAAAACAACTTACCGCAACAGAATCGACCAGCTTCAGAAGTACTGAGTCCTGAATACGAAGAAAGGAAATGACATTGTATTTTAATGATGGAGTGTAATTTCCGTAAGCCGACTAATATGATATGAGGGACGCCCTATTGGGGCGCTGCGCAATAACTTAGACCACGTGGGGATCTTTACTGTGCGATGACACAGCACAGCAGACGGGTGTTTTTACATTTTGCCTCATCTCAAAACGGCCGCCGCTGCCGGGATCGAACCTGCGAGCCGTGATTGAGAGTCGTAAATGTTGATACTCGAACGATCAGGTAAGAATAAGGACATTTGTTGGCGTATGGTTTGTAAATTGGTAACTTTACTTGTGCAGCTAACGTTATTACGCACCTTAATGGCAAATTTCTTGCTCCAAAGTAGCACGACCTCACCATTTTATCAATTACTGCTCATAAGAACTTTTTTAGAAAGTTTGTTTTTTATTACTCTCAATCAAACCGTTCACGTCTGCACTGCTCGCTGTTGCATTTCTTATTACTGCACTTCGCCGTTGCCTCCTTCACTTACGATTCGCTGCATTTTCTTATTTTGTTTGCTTTTCGTTACGTTACTTCATGATAATATTGAACTTACTATATTTTTACTTTCATTTGTTTCCCTGGTGACCGGCTCCTTTCCCAGCCCTTAAAAGATTACAGTATCTATGATTAAATACATACAAAATAAAGTTCCCTTGGACAGAGCTCAGGTCTTCTATTGAATTTGTTTTCCTATAAATAAAAGATTCACCTGTTGTGAGGCTGATGGAAGTTTAATGGTAACTAAAGTCTTAATAAAGTAAATTAAAAATTGAAGGGATCGTCGAGGGCTGTCTTAAGGAGCTGCAGAAGTAACTTGAACCTGGCTCATACCTGGCTCATTCCATAGCACAACACTCATAGTAGCATGTAGTTATGAGAATACCGTTTAGAACTTGAATGAGTCCACTTACCGTGGCCTCCTCGCCATCTTCACACAGGAGCAGGGTATCGCTGAAGCACTGGAAGAGAAGAAATTCTGAGAGCGTCAACGCATGCCGACTGTTGCTGTTCCACAACTTGCGTCGCTAGACCATTTCTAGTGACTGGGTATGCAAGAGTATAGCACCACGAAGTAGTACCCATACGCACTGGCAGTGAAAAGTTTCTCGAAAGCAAATAATAATAGGGACCTATACTATTTAAGCGCTGTCTGTGTATACAGCCGCAATATTTCAACGTGAGGTAATTCTAAATAAAGAGTTACATAGATCACCATTAAGTAACATCTGGTGAAATCTTCCTTGTATGCAAGGAAACGAAATCCCTTCTTTGTAGTCGTGTTCCTTAACTAGGCGACTCCTGGCTTACTCCGGGTGGTATTTGGAAGAACCTTTCGTCTTGGTGACTGGAATTACTTTATTGGCACGAAATGTGTTTCTACAAAACAACTACTCCTTTATCGCATTGGCTACTGAACTTTGTTTTTGGCAAACATTTTACAGCGAAAACTGTTATTGGAGCGCGCAGATGCTGGTGGTCTGCGTATGCACCCTCAACATCCGGTTACTTTAGCATCACGAGACAGTTTATATGATGCTATTAAAACTACTGTAGGGCTTAGAAATTACCAGCAAGTCAGCCAGCAACATGGCGAGTTTTCTCTAGGTATTGCGAGTTTGACAAGACAGCGTATAGATTTGCAGTTTTTTTTTACAGAACGCCACATACACGTCCTAGTGTGAAATATTGAAGAAAAAAAAGAATTCAAAACCCAGACTTTTCTTCATCATCTCGACCGATGCTATGGATGGCGATAGTCATAGACTAACGAATTTTATTTTTGGACAGCAGTAGCGGTCCTGGGCCATCTGATCATCAGTCACTCCTCACAACTGGCAGAAGTCTCTGGAGTGTCCGGGTGCGGAAGACGAAACAGAGATGAGAAAATTGTACAGATGGCGCAAGAACGTGTCATTTCTGGCGAGCTGCAACTTGCCAAAAACAATTATTTTCAAAGAGGATGTCGCCTATCGAAAGCTCACTGACAAACAAAAGCAAAGAAAGCAGATATATATGTAAACAGTGCTCTCATATTAACTGAGCTTTGAAAAAAATTGGCGGTGATTTAGCTCTGGTTAAACCTGGAGTGGCGCGATAGCTACAGCTGGCCGAGAGGAACTTGGTCACGTGACCAAGTGATCAGTCATGGCGCCACGCCGCCGGCAGATGCTCCGCGCAACGTGACGAACCACGTGACAGCGTGGCGGTGCAGCAACAGGGTGGCGGCGCAGCCACAGGGTGGCGGTGCAGCCACAGGGGGGCGGCGCCGCCACGCTGAAGGCTGGAAATGCTACTACTGTAATGTAGCTATCGCTAAAAAGTCGCACAAGGTGGTACGGGAACAAAAAAAAAATAACGCCAAGACTTTGAAAATACCACCGGTCACACCTGTTCGAGGTTGAGTTCTTCAGGCAGAGTAATAGAGATTGGTTCTGCGCACATCTGGTCTCCAGTTAAAAGTGTGGTGCATCCTGGCAGGCTTGTCACCTCGCACAATGGTTTAATCACCTTGGAAAGGTCGAGAAGTCCTGCAACAGAGCGATCGTTGACTTGAAAAGTTAGCGAAATGCGCTTGCGTAAAAAATATTGCAATAAATGCATATTTGGTCCCTGAATTTCCAGAGCAGTCAGTGTTAAATTGAAACAATGAAACAATCAAATGTACGACCAAAATTAAATACATTAATCAAGCTAAACAAGAAATTAGACAGCCCCGGACAATACAGACATCATAAATTTGGGACAGCTTCTTACTAGAGCCGTAAGCGTTGCGGCCTGCGGCGCTTCAGTTTAAGAAGTCATGCTCATTGGTAGCAGTGATTGTACAAAGAGTGATTGTACAAAGGACATTAAGTCTGAGTTGTATCTTTGGGCTCATACTTAGAATATGCAAAAGACACACTCCACAGAAAGATTTTTTTGTGGCCGGTTAGGATCACGCGCGCAAATATGGAGCCACATCGTTAATTTCCTGCAGTTCATAACGTGTGATTTGTCAGAAGCTAGTCTCGTGAAGCCGGAGTAGTGACGTCATTGATGATGAGAAATATTCATGGCGAAAGGCCAACTTTGTCAAAGTAGTTCATTGCACCACGTGTTTGGTATTCATTAGGTACAGTCAGAAACCCTAGTGTGTACATTTCTCATCAGAGGCCACCTGTACACTTGTAGCGTAGTAAATCGCTGGGTACCAGGTGGCGAAATATTCGAACCCAGAACTACGAAGCGGATGCTCAAATAACTGGGCGACCGATGCGATAGTATTTCTGTAATTGAGTTTTCACTTACGCCAGAAGGACAGCCGCTCTTCTATACTACTAAGGTTGCGACTGCTCTTCCTACTTTTTGCACTGCCTCTACCAGCGGATAACTTCCCAGCTATAAGCCTAAGAAGACATAGAAACTTTTCAAACAAGCCGCATCCACGGTGATTCAGTGGTTAGCGCTTCACTACAGTCGGAGGATCCAGGTTCAATATAGCTAAAGGGTGCTTGTTTTCGTAACATATCAGCGTATGTTAAAAGAAGGGACACCAAATTTACGGATGCAGGAGTCAGTCTGTAGAGTAGAGCCCCAAACTGTAGTGTACAGTAGTGAGTAAAAAATATTAGCACAAATCACTGGTGATCAGAATTTGTATATCTCACCACGCGGCGCAGCGGTTTGCAGACCTGCCTACCCGGCCGTTTTCATATTTGCAGCATAGGGGGGGACGGCAGGAAGTAAGCTTTATCAAGCCTGCCATCGTCCGAACATTGAAGTGCCGACCCTACGTGACTGTGCATGCGGCATTTATTTCGGCTCGGTTATCATGAGCAAATATGGCTTCGTTTTATTACCGTTTTTTTATGTCCGTGATGGTTTGTCAAAAGGAACTCGCGGGAACAATAGATGATAGCGCTGCTTTTGGCCAGTATTACAAAAGCGGAAAAGAAGATAGAGTTTGTTTTCCCGATTCATATAATTCACACAAGTCACTTTGTTGGGAAAGAGTAGTAGCAATATTAACAGGAGCAAAAGCCCATCACTTCAGGAAAATAAGTAAGGAGGATAGCCAGTTCGATGTCGTGATGCGAGAACAAACACATCGTTGCACTAATGGCGTGCATAGGCCCCACCGACCCTCACAACGCTTTGAAGGCACTCAGGGAAGGAATCAAACTGGCTGCTTGCAAGGTCAGGAAGAGCCTGGAGCCTGTTCCATTCCTCTTGAACCGCCGCCCAAAGGATATCTTGCTGGCGATGACACGTGCAGCTGCCTTTTAGCTAGTCGCTTTTTCATTAACCACCATATATTTTCAATTATATTCAAATCTGTTTTCTTGGGAGGCCATGGCAGCTCCTGGATGCAGAGCTGCTCGAACAGTTGCTAAGCGCAGCACGGTTAAGGCTGCTCGCAAAAAAAAAAACTGCCAAACAAGCAAAAAAAGAACTATCCTATTCTCCACCAGTGGCCTGAGGGAGCAAGGCTGCGTTAAAAAAAGAGAGAAGGTGAGAGAGAAAAAATACATTTTGTTGGGCCGTGACAGTCCGCTGAACCCCTCTGATACCGTAGAATGGGAACACCCCGGCACTCTTGTTATCAGCCTCTTCGTCACCCGCAGCGCCACGCGTTGTCATTCCGCCGCTCCGGTTTTCCGTCATGTGTGCTAATCGTTTTACTCGTGACATTACACGATTTATTACCTGGAATCAACCTACTGCCTTTAAATAATTTGTAGCTGAATTATCTCTTGTACAGTTACGTTTTTAAATAGCAGAAAGATGACTGTGACGTCGGAGACGACCTTAGGTCACGTGAGTCGTGCGAGAAACTGTGATGTAATCCTTGCTTGCTAATTTTTCACGACTGCAACCCTTCGGCAGGCTTTCGCAGCAGCGGGTGCGAAGTGAAATGAAGAAAACAGCTATTTTACTAGAGTTATTCTATGCCCGACGTGACCTTAATCGTCACGTGACCTTCAAAGTCGTCGTTCAGCCGGTGAAACAGATACCGATACGGCATGAGGAAAAATAATTAAATTATGAATTATTCACAGCTGCTTAGCGGTATTCACTTGGCTGCCCATATTTTCTAATGTGCCGCGCCTCGTACCAAAGGCACAACACGGAACTGTCGCTTTTCCTTTAGGGAACCCTAGGCGGTCTTAATTAATCCAAAGCCCACCATTACGGGGTTCCATATAGCCCATATGTCGATTCGGGAAGTCAAACCGCGCAATTTACAATTTTGGACATACTTGTAAATATTGTTAAGTCGAGTGCATGTCTTACTCACCCAAATCAAGCGCAGAAAGTACAACTCGTATGATTTCGAACAAAGCGGACACGGTGCCCATGACGTCTATATCCATCAGCGGGGTGATTAGGCACTGTAAAAGGGCGAGAATTACTTAAATCAGGTTGCGTAGGTTGAAAAAAAAAGCCACGCTCGGCTACTGAGCCAGAGTTCCCGGCTTTGAACACGGCTGCGGCGGCCGCGTTTCAATGGAGGCGAAACGCTAAGGCGCCCCTTTGCTGTGCGCTGTCAGTGCGCGTTCAAGTTCCCAAGGCGGACGAATTTATTCGGACCCATTCACTACAGCACCTCTTTCTCTGTTATTTCACCTCCTTCTTCACCCCTTCCCTTACGGCGCAGTTCTGGTGTCCACCGAGATGCGTAAGAATTTGCGGGATTTCCTTTCTTCCAAAAACCAATATTCGATGTCAGTGCATGTTAAAAAAACTCAATATTGGTTTTTGGACAAGGGAATGGCGTATTATGTGTCTCACGTATAGGCGGACATCTGAACCACACCGTAATGGAAGGGATGTAGGAGGGACTAAGAGGAGAAAGAAGAAAAGGTGCTGTAGTGACGGGCTCTGGAATAATTTCGACCACCTGGGGATCTTTAAAGGGACACTGAGGAGAACTGTATCAATTTTTTTTGTTAGCAAAATCTGATAGTTTGGCATTTAATGGTTTTGTTGTCGCTTGTCCGGACGCGAAAGATGAATTCATTTCAAAGAAATTTGGATTCGAAGTTGAAAAAGTTTTTCCCGCCCCTCTGATTCAATCTCCGGGAACTCTTATGACACCATGACAACTCTTATGACGTCACAGAACGGAGTGACGTGAATCGTGACGTAAACGCTGACTCCGTTATTTCTGACGGCTACCGGTGCGGTGTGCAACCTTCCTTCGCAAGCCTCAGAGATTCGTGCCGTCCATGAAGTAAAGAAAATTCCTCCAAGGTGGCGCCTCTTGTCCTATGAATGCATCACGCTTGTACTTGCGAGATTGGCCTGTGGCGGCGATACCGTATTTTGGTTCTTGCTATTTTATACATTACAAGAGCTTTGTTTTCAGGAAGAGGGGCGTTTTCCTGATCAGGAGCTGCTATTCTATGGATACAAGCCAACTTCAATTTCTCCTCAGTGTCCCTTTAACGTGCACTGAAATCGCACAGCACACTGGTGCCTTTGTGTTTCTTGACAGAATGAATTTCTTTACAGAGCTTTATGGGCGAGACTTTCTGCCATTTTATTGCCTCTGACTCCTATGTGAGAGGGCACCCATTGGAAGTATAGAGTAAAGCCTCTGCTGTGCAGGTTCTGCACGAAGCGTAGAGAGCTTATAGACTCAGTAGTTAAACCGCGCTCTAATCTCTGAAGGACAGATTTTGAATCAGGATGACAGCAGGTTGAGCCGCCTCAATAGAAACACTTTCGGCCGTTGTGGAGGGTACGACAGCAGTAAAGCTCACAGACCACTTAAAGTCGGAAGAAGGAATGTAAAAAGCCGCTGCGCTAGATTGACCTGGTCCACAGAGCCATCCGTGAAAATTTGAAGATGGTTTACATACTCTGTTTCCAAATGTTCAAGTACGAGCGAACGCGTTGCTGCCAAAGGAGGACTGCGCTTTGCTCTCACATGGGGAATTGAGGGCTTACAGTCGAGGGTAGGAAAAGACCAGGGGGGTTTCGACCGTTTCCTTTGCCTTCGAACATTAAGGCCTGAAGAACTAAGAGTATTAAGTGCCAAGTACGCCTTCGATTCATATCTTGCAGAGCCACCGGAGAAGGGATTGGCCAGCTACCGTCTCTCCTAGGCGCCCAAGATGAATTAGTTGTCTCTGAGAAGCGACAAGGCTAAGAGGTTTCGATAGAGGCTCATGAAGGATTGCCTTGTTCGCAGCCGCCTGAGGAACTCCAATGGCTCTTCTAAAGCCCTTTCTATGGAAAGCTTCGAGACGATCAAGCTGTGATGCCGAAGGGGAAATTAATGATAATTGATACCTTATACAGCTCACCACCAGCGCCTCATGAAGTTTGACCATTGAAGAAGGATGGTTTTCCAATTTCTTACTTGCAATTCTACGGATCACACTGAGACGCGTGGACAGCTTTTCGCCAGTGTAGACGGGAGTCAATAATGACACCCAAAAAACGCGTGTGAAGAATTTGGCGGATGCAAGAGTGACCAAGGTCTATCTTCAACCGCGCTTGACATCTTCCTACACATGGAAACAGAACAAAGCCGGATTTTTCCACTGATAGATACAATCTCACACCTTGAAGGTATGCTTGTACAGAAAGTAGAGCCTGTTGAGCTATCAGGGCTAACCGCTTGTGTTGGTAGCCAGTAATCCAAATACAAATGTCGTCAGCATATATTGAAATAAGCACTTGCCTGCAATTTTTTTGCAAGGAATCCGGAAGGCCAGCCATTACAACGTTAAAAATATGGGGGAAAGAACACTTCCTTGAGGCAGACCTATTGATAGAACCCTGTCGGTGCTTAAGGTACTCCCTAACCATACACGAACCGCGCGATCACTGAGAAACGTGTAAATGATTCTTAACACATGGCCCTGTATGCGCATGCCTTGCAAACTGTTCAGAATGAGCTGTGAAGCACGTTGGCATAACCTTTTGCAACGTCAAAAAAAAAATAGCTAAGGTGCAAAGGCCGAAAGCTCTCGGATGTTCAATGTGACTCACCAAGTCTAAGACGCTACCTTGGGCCCTAACACCTCGGCGGAATCCTGTCATACATGTTGGCAGCGCCTTGCTGTCCTCAAGCTGCCACGATAAGCGTTCATTTACAAGCTTTTCTAACAACTTAGCTACACAGGAGGTCAATAACACAGGGCGATATGAGGCAAGGTCTGTCATGTCTTTGCCAGGCTTCAGTGCTGGAACTACATATGCCACATTCCATAACGGAGGAACATCGCCAGTGTCGCCGGTTTCTTGTCAGTCCCTCCTTTATCCCCTTCCCTTAGTAATAATTGGTTTTTTGAGGAAAGGAAATGGCGCAGTATCTGTCTCATATATCGTTGGACACCTAAACCGCGCCGTAACGGAAGGGATAACGCAGGGAGTGAAAGACGAAAGGAAGAAAGAGGTGCCGTAGTGGAGGGCTCCAGCATAATTTCGACCACCTGGGGACCTTTAACGAGCACTGACATCGCAGAGCACACGGGCGCCTTTGCGTTTTGCCTCCATAAAAACGCAGCCGCCGCCGTCGGGTTCGAGCCCTGGAACTCCGGATCAGTAGCCGAGCGCCCTAACCACTGAGCCACAGCGGCGGTAATTATCCATTCCTTTAGGGCACGGTTCTGGTATCCATCAAGATATGTGAGACGGTTACTCTGCCATTTCCTGTCCTCAAAAACCAATTTTCAGGCAAGAAATAGGTGTTGAGGAATGAAAAGGCAACTCTTGCTTCTCGGTCACATTATAATGGAAAGAAGGAAGGAGGAAGTGAAAGATAGAAGAGACAAAGGTGTCGTTGAGGAGGCTGCGGATAAATTTCAGCCATCCGGGATGCATTATACTGTACTGACATCGCGCAGACCACGGACGTCTTGTATGTTTTGCCTCAACCGAAAAACAGTCCACAGGCGAGGCATTGAATTTCACGTCATTGGACATAGCACCCGAGCGCCGTTCTTTTTAATTAGCGTAGCGACGCAGGATTTCGTTCCCCGGTCGCTAATGTATGCTTCATACCACCGGATAAGAAGCTAAGTAATAGAGAAGCGACCGGATGGCGGAGCCTGCAAGCCGGAAATTTCGTTAAACCAATATGGGCCATTCATGTCCTGCCAGAGGAACACGAAAACTACCTTTGTAAAACTTGCGGGCAGAGGTGCACTCTCGACCATATAATATGGGAATGTGCCGACTCCCCCGGAATCGAAGAATATATTCGTAGTAGAGAACGGTGGGAAGGCCTACTGCGGAGCGAAGATCCTGGTAGGCAGAAAGAAGCCACCTGCCTGGCGGCTGAGGCAGCCAAAGGACAAAATCTCTTTGTTAGCCTTTAGTCGCGGAGGCTCCGGCCCCCGTCCTCCAGGCCGGCGTGCAGGGGGCGGGGAGTAGTAAGGGTCCGCCATTTCCGGTGGAGATAAAAGTTGTCATCAATTCACCCATCTATCTACCCGAGCGCAGTAACTACTCAGACACCGCGATGAGTCTCGAACCTTCCATTAGAAATTGAAGAAAATCGGGACAGCAAAATGAATGTAAACCAACTATTTCTGAATCATGCCAACATTCTAGGACAACAATTTAAAAATTGGAAAATTGTAAGACACTATTGCTGAATTATTGAAGGTAATTTTCTTATCTTCTCATCTGTGAAAATCTTTCTTTTAATAAGTTTCCATCGATCACATCTAACAGTTAGGACTGCCATAGAGAACCAATGAGGAACTCTTTTGACGATACGACGAACGTTAATAGAAAAAAAAATACAAGACTGCCGTCGGGTGATCTGCGCATATATTGGCTGCTTTAGTGACATCTTACATTATGTGAAGAAAAAAATGCGTTCATAAACTGTTTCCCGCTCAAAATCGCGTTTGTCCAGAATTGCTGAGTACAGCTCGAAAGCCATCGCCATGCGGTGGCAATCAAGGGAACCAGAAGCGATTGTCACAAATTACAGGTAGGGGGTGTGAACGGTGGCACTTTAAAGGAAGCGTACCATTCTACGGGAGCCTTGAGCAAAACCTAGCAGCAGAGAAAAGTGAAACAGGCCGCTAGTCCTGCTCCTCGCTCTTTACGTTGCCAGCTTCGCTTACTTGGAAGGGACGCGCCTGACAGATTGCGTTTGCCTTTAGGCAAATGCCTGTCTACGAACTTGGCGCTTCAAAACGGCAGAGATCGACCCGGTATCCTGTACTCACCTCCACCAGATTTGTTAGGCGTTCCACGATGTCTTCCTGCGCGATGTGGGGAGAGATAGAAAAAGAAATTGGGAATCAGACATCACCGTAATAACCCATGTGCCTATGTTATAAAGCCGCTAAAAAGCGAACGGAAGAAACAAGCTGTGTGTGGTTCAGTTTAGGGACGCCATAAATTGTCCACTTAAACGACAAAAAGTAGTTTCCTAGGAGCCACGTGCTTTTAGTGCATAGTAAATTAAATAAAGGCATCTGTGTCGATGTTGATAGTTTTTATTCTGTAATTGTTTTCAGCGTTTTACTCAAATGTATAAATTTTGGTACATTTTGCCACTGCCTCGATGTATTCGCAGGCCATTCTAAAGAAAGCCAATTTTGGCGAAGAGGTTTATTTCTTGATAGTCTATATCTCTGCACAAAATCCTGCACATTGTTAGTGTACAAATTTTCTTCTGTACAACATGCCAAGTAACAAAAATTGCTGATGCAATGACGATCTTCTGATAGTTCCAGTTCGCCCTTCCCATGATGCTCCATCCCGCCAAAATGCATGCGCTTTAGAGGAGCTTGCAGCCAAAGCAACCTCTCCAGTGCACGAAACTCGTACAGTTAGCCGAAATTTGTTGGGCCACAGCGCCGAAGGTACCCGCATTTACGATATTATAAAAATTGATATGGATATTACTCACTGTGGGCTACACATCTTTTAATAATTAAGAAGCCTAAGAGTAATAGTTATAAAGTTATAAAGCTTTTACCTGCCCTCCTCGTAACTTTTTTGTTGCGAAATAAATTTGATTTGAAAAGTTAGCTATTCAATATTAGTTCATCAGCGTGGTAATTAGCACGCCTTAGCTGTATTTTAATGCACTACGCCGCAGACAACGGTGTGCCGAAAAAGCGCTATTCAAACCCTGAAAGCCTAGCTTTAAATGTTGTGTAAGGTCTAACGTGAAACCCTCTCTTCCCGGACCCCGGATGATCAGGAACCCAACCCCTCGCTTGAAGTGACATCGGTCTTTTCTACATATCATCAAATCATTACATTCTACGAACTCAGCCGCATGGCATTGTTACCATCCCTCAGTACCTTGTTGACCTTATCCAGCGCCACGTGACGACAATTACAAACGGCCTGCTATATTTCACCTTACCGTCTCTCATGCTTTCACCCCAGCTTCCCCCCAAATTGCAACACCTGTGGGGTACCCAAATCCGCAATTTTCCACCTCCTTTGTTAATATCCTTCCCCACAGGCAGTGGGGAAGGATATCCATCCATCCATCCATCCATCCATTCATCCATCCATCCATCCATCCATCCATCCATCCATCCATCCATCCATCCATCCATCCATCCATCCATCCGTCCGTCCGTCCGTCCGTCCGTCCGTCCGTCCGTCCGTCCGTCCGTCCGTCCGTCCGTCCGTCCGTCCGTCCGTCCGTCCGTCCGTCCATCCATCCATCCATCCATCCATCCATCCATCCATCCATCCATCCATCCATCCATCCATCCATCCACCTATCCATCCATCCATCCATCCATCCATCCATCCATCCATCCATCCATCCATCCATCCATCCATCCATCCATCCATCCATCCATCCATCCATCCATCCATCCATCCATCCATCCATCCATCCATCCATCCATCCATCCATCCATCCATCCATCCGTCCACATATGGCATATGGCTAAACCCAGGCGAATGAGAACGAGCGCCTGCGCGAGGTGTATGTCTAATGCTATCACTTTGTGTTCTTTAGGGTGGGTTAAACGTGAGTGATGTTTTTTCTGGTAGTTTCTGCATATATATATATATATATATATATATATATATATATATATATATATATATATATATATATATATATATATATATATATATATATATATATATATATATATATATATATAGAAAGAAAGGTTCCTTTCGAGTCCCACCTTTGCTTCGTCTGCGTGCTTTGTCGCAGCACACGCCCGGCGCATGACTACGCTGTAACACTAACCTTCTAAAAATTGTAGTTTTTGATTTTCGTGCACAACCTGTTTTCTTTTTGCCAATTAGGCAATTATAAGACGGAGGCTGATTTCCATCCGGTAATCTGGAAAACATTAAAGTTCTACAACAGTGCAAATTTTTGAAAATGTCGTTATAATTTTAACGCTTCGTTTTGTGTGGACCACCTTGTGGTGGACACCCAAATTTTGGATGTAGGCTCCCCGCAGAAAATAGATCAAGGTAAATTAGAAGGTCAGATTAGTAAGATACAATTTGATAATCCATTAGAAGGTGCTCGAACATTGTAGAAGGTGATGGCGCATTCATTCCATGTATGTTGAATGGAGCCGGTCCTAACCTGACACCCCAGAAGGCCACCTAAATGCTATCGCGTCTTTTTTTTCAGAATGAAATTAGAAAGCCCTTAAGCTTTTTACGTTTCTTTGCAATGTATGCTTGTATCTTTGAATTGTTTGCGCTTGAGAGTATCATTAATAAAAATGAATATACAGACGCAAGCAGGTTATTGGAGTGTTCAAAAAAACATCCCCGAAGTGAAGAGTGAGCTTTTTGTAAAGTTTTAGTTTCAGTTTACAGAAGTTTACCTTGTTTCTTAAGAAAAAAGGCTGGCGCTGATATACTCTTATATTCTCGTATGATTTAAATAGGCAGACACGCTGACCTAAATGTAATTAGTAGGGATTTGTAAAAATAGGGGCGAAATTACTTTTGAGCTGAGTACGAAGTAAAATTTCTGACGCTTTTTTCCGTAGAATTAGGGGCTTTTTTGTTCTGTTTGGTTCAATCAGCTATTGGTCGCTTCTTTATAATAAATTGCGTCTTAAACTTTCTGTTCATAGAATTGTATAATAAAGTTCGGTGTCTTTATTATCCAAACATCTCGGAATAGAGGGCTTGAAGGGCATTAGTGGGGTTGCCAGACCATGCTTTAGCGGCTCCCCGTACTGTGTGCAGAAAAAACAAATGTGGTCCGCGGCATTAACATTTTGCAAGCAGCATTTTTTTCGTCAAGACGCAGCCCTAGCTTCCAAGATTGAAAGCCGTCGACTTGACATTGTCGGAAGTAAATCCTGCTTTAAATGAGAAGTATATTCTTACTGTCGGTGAACCGCAGAGTTCCAGCGAGGTCCCAAGACACTGGAAATGGAACAATCTCAAATTACATTGACGCTCTTGGATGATACTTTCCATGTCAACTTTACTTGAAAGGAAGCAAGCTGGGGAGATCCCGTAAGGCAGTGCGCACAAAACAGCGCAAAACTCCTTTTAATGCAGGAAAGCATCGTGGATTTGTACATCTGAACAACACAGGCATGCATACAAGAAACAAGAAAAGCTGAATTTAATTTGCAGCAATGAATGAACTCTACCCCGCGGGAGTGCACGCTTCGTTATTTGACTATACCAGAAGATGAATGATCAACCATTTTTCAAGCTATCAAATTCGGAAAAGCTTCGAACTTTCCCTTGACAGCTTATGCTTGCTTTTGCAACCTCCGAAAAACTATTTCGCGTCCCCATTGATTGCAATCTTGGCATCACAACGTTGCTGACGTTTCCTGTCTTGCTTATGCCTCTTTTGCTTCCTCAAGGCTAGAAACCGACTACAAATACACATAAATGAACGTAGCCTCCGCATCATCATCATCAGCCTCTCTAATCCCACTGCGGGAAAAAGGCATATCCTACATCTTTCTAATTATCCCCATCCTGTGACAGCTGCGGCTATTATCTCCCTGCAAACTTAATAATCTGACCCACCAGCATTTATCATGAACGCCAAAGAACTTAGTGATCGCATTTGAAGGTCCAAGAAATAAAATTTCGCTAAAGTTTGAAGTGTCCCGCAAGAGATGCCGACATTGCCCTAAATACATTGTCTAGATTTGTCGGTAACTTTGATTTCGTTTAGGCTGCCCCGCAGTACTGGGATAGTGAAAGGTTTATGATAGCAAAATACGAGAAATGTCTGCCCAAGTCTGATTACTCTGCTCTGCTACAGTAAAAGGGCCTTAGTCGGTGATCATGATAACCACTGGCTAAAAGGGCCTTAGTCGGTGATCATGATAACCACCGGCTAATGTTCCAGCATGAAATCTCACGAAAGATACCGCTATCAAAATGTTCGCACTGTCCACGCATTGTGGCAGGCAACGAATACTTCTTATGAACGCTGTTGTTCCTTACGCAAAAAGTAATATTTAGATGCAAAGTTCTATTGTTTGCCAAAATAGAGATTCCAGGGTTTTTTTTAAAGCAAACACAACATGTCAATACTTTTCTACATTGCTCCTACTTCACACGGTTACTGCCTACACGGTTTACAGGGTTTACGGTGTGACATGCGTGAGAGCGCATATTTGTGTTTTAACGGTGCTCTTACTCCAATATGTGTTGACACAGGTGTGTGTTCAAGACAAGAATTTCGCGTCCGTCCATGCACCGCGATGCGAGTGCCAGCCAGTGTGTGTGTGTGTGTGTGTGTGGACATCACCCATGAAACTCATTATATTATGTCATCATAAACCTTCATTCGCTCTTTCCGTTTCCTCCCTTTCCCCATTGTGGAGTAGCAGGCCAGGGTCATTTTACCACCGGCCGATTTCACCTCCTTACCATCTCATTAAAGTTCCTTTCTCTCTCTCTCTCCTACTTCACATGTTTAAAAAAATGGCTGTGGTTTAGCTCTGGTTAAACCTGGAGTTACGCGATAGCTACAGCTGGCCGAGTGGAACTCGCTCAGTCAGATTGCGAAGTCAGTCTTTCACCGCTGCGTTTCGCTGGGCGTTCCTCCTTCATCTTCGTCCCTGGACGTGCATTCACTTTCTCCCCCTCTCCACTCCTCCCCCACTCGATTTCGCTGCCGCGCCGCTCCGCCGGCAGCTGCCACGGTGGCCACAGCGTCGCCACACTGAAGGATCAAAATGCTAGCGTAATATAGGCGCGCGGTGCGCACACCAGCTGCGTGCTCTGGCGCCACTCCGCGCATGCGCACAACTGACGAGGCGGGCGGCGTCTGCTCCGCCGTCAGTGCAGCGGAACGCCTCCGCTAACACCAATTGCGGGCTATGAAGTCACTCCGCGCATGCGCACAGCTGGCGCAGCGGTGGTGCCACGGCTCAGCGCGCAGCAACGCTGACCTCGCGAAGTGGATGGCGTACTGTAGCTATCGCTACAAAATAAATTTCAATGTTTATTCCTTACAGATATGCTGCAGTGTAAGAGCACGCTGCAAATGACATTGACGCGAATGTACGTACACTTCCAAGGTCCAAGATTCCCGGCAGAGTCGCATTCAGGCACCCGGCTAGAAAAACAATAATATGCGTTAACTTGTGACACTCCGGAGAAAGTGAGCAAAGAAGTGAAGAGAAACGAGGGTCTGGCAATATCAAACATACGAATGAAGCTAACTGCCTTGGGAACTGCTTGAACACGCGACTACGCCACCACAGCACGTCTTCAAAAGGAGCTCTGTGTTCGAACTTCGCTTTAGAATACAGAGATTGGTGTCCTAATAATTCATCTCCCTGAACTAAAAATAGATTCACTTTTCTTTTTAATCAGACTAAAGTTCTGCATTGCCATAAAGATCAATTAACAAGTGTAGTCTGCGAGGCATATCATAATCACAAGAAAAACGACACATGCGTGAGCATTCCTTCTGTTCTTATCCATGACTGCGGAATTATGTACCTGGAGTCCCATTCGTAATGCATTCTGTATCATATTTTGGAAGCGCATGCGCTGCTGATCGCAAATTGAGCATATTTTTTCCCTGCCTTTTTGAATAAGCTTCCACTTGTTCCTAAGCGCTGGCCTGTGTGGTCTTATTTTCGCCTTTCGTCAGTATTGCACTGTACCGCCTGCAATCATTGTCCGCGCTAAGGATTGTTGAAATACGCCGTTAGTGTTGTGGTTTGGAATCTAACTTCTTAAGATTATCTGTCTGTATTATATGTTAGGGTGATGGAAATATGTTAGGGGGATGGAAAAGGTAATCAGGGTTATTATCGTAAGAACGTATTTCGCTGCAGGACAGAGGGTTCAGTAGTTTATCTCCTATTAATCATGTATACTAGCTGTGGACAGCCTATCCCGGGAAACTTCCTAACGTTTTCCGCCCAGCTCACTTTCTCCCACCCCTTACTAAGTTTGCCTTCTGTTGGAATTCACTGCTTTACTCTACGGAGCCATAAGTTATCTTCTCTCCCGATTGCACGTCTTACCCGTACCCATTTATTCGGCTTCATTTCAGCTAGAATATAATTAGACCGAGAAGTGGGATGATCACATATATTTTGCGAAATATGCTTGCCGCTCTACACAAGTGTTTTTGGCTACAAAGGCGGCAGCGATGCTGATATCGCTAGGAAGGCTGCCCCTCAAAAAGTTTCACGTGCAAATATGGCTCAAAATAGAGATAAAAGATTAAACTGCGGGAGGATGTTTCGACCTTGTAACATGCCTGGTATATTATGCGAGGATTGCTTTCTGAAGGTGATCATAGGCTGTCAGAGGTGGCGCAGTAGAAGGCTTTTCCTTAATTTCAATCCTCTGAGGCTCTTGAAGCCAAACGGGCGTGAAAGCACCATGGCTGGCCATGGTAACTTGCCGCCTTAGTAGTCAAGCGCTGAATGGTTATAAACCTGGGGAAACAGCCAAGAAAAACGCACCAGTCTTCCCGAGTAAAAAACGGGAAGTATCGTAGCCAATGATAATGGACAAAAGCAGTCTTGAACGAAAAAGAGTTCATGAGCGGAATTTTTTAAGAGCGTTAGCTCTTACCCATCACGTTTCGAGATTTCGTGGGGTATTCTACCACCCTGAGATCAAAGCGCCATCTGTGGCCGCAACTAGAAAACGGTGCACCTCCCATTGAGACATGCAGCGCCATCTACAATAGCATTGTAGAAACAACCATCTGCAGCATGCCAATGATGACGCCACGGTAAAATATGGTTGATAGAGGTGAAACTATGTGAGTATGACGTCAGGAGACAAAATGGCGGCATAGTTTTGGTTTCTGGAATAAAAGATGGCGGCCATTAAAATTGGTTCTGCGCTCTCATCCTTTCCCTCCTCACCAAAAAAAGTCCTAAAACGGGTTGGAAAACTACCGTTACAGGAGCGCTATATATGTATACATTCGTTCCGCTATATATACTCCGACAACAACGGGCACCCATCCGGGGACAGTTGTATACCGAATTTGGTAGGCAAATCAAACCCTATGGGTTGTGGTGTAGAAATAAAACCACAATTAATTAATAGGTAAACATTGTACAGATCCAATTACTAATTGAAGCGTTACCATATTGCACCCCAAACCGAATTCTAGACCCACCTTGACCCCCAAACGAAGCAAATTCCGTTTGGGACGCATCTTGAAGGGGTGCCACTCGACAATCGGTAGACGTGCATTGTAATTGCTCTGATTGATAGCGCTAGGCGGCGATCTTTTCGCTAGGCGGCTTGCGTGCACGCGTAGCCGAGCATGGTGGCAATCCACCCCGTTTCAAAGGGTATTACATTCCGTGTCTCGAGACGAGCGGCGCTTTCTTCTTCACATTCTTCAGCCAGTAAACCAACCAGCTAACGCTCGTTACATCAACGTCTTCCAGACTGTGGCGGCCTTTTTTTATACATTGTAAGATTTCACCATAACAATCATCCGCATTATATCCGCAGATCTCCGGTAGGCGGCCTGCGATATTGTAGCTATTAACGTTTCTGCGATCGTCAAAAGCGTTTCCTATTAGTCTTTTATGGCAGCCTTAATTGCTGAATGCGAGCTGTGGAAACACGCTAAGAGAAAAATATTGCTACATAACGTAAGAATGCACTATTACCTTCAACATTTCTATACCAACACATTAGTGTTTTTTAATATTCGAAATTAATGCTCAAGATTGTTGGACATACGTACAATGAGCATTGCGGTCTACTTTGACAAAACAGTGGTTGCGATAAGCCAGCGATAACTAACTGAAGGCGTGCAGAAGATATTATAGTAGAAGCAAACATTCTCACAAGAACTCGAAGCCGAGCCTGCGGACATCAGCAGAAGCAGAAAGACGATGGCAGCAGCCATGGCAGCAGGGGACGAATCGGGACCTCTCTGCGTGGTACGCCACAGGGCTCTGTATTGCTGTCTTCAGTGAGTCGCGCGTCACTTATATACCTAGTTTTGGCGCCGGGTTACTTATTTTTTGTTTAGTTTTTACCCACGGCCAAGCCAGCGAAGAAAGAAAGGACGACTGCTCAATGAGAAATGGCCGTACTCGGCACAGGGGGAAGATGAGCGTTCAGATTGTTTCCCTCTCACAACACAAGCGGCTAGAGGAGGTAGCAGATGTTGCTGTGTTTTTTTTTTAACGAGGTTTGGAAAAAAAAATGTTCAAACGCCTTAACAAGCGTTAGCGTGTACGCTTCAGTTCTCGAAGTCTGCGTGTTGCGTAAAATACAAAGAAATATGGCGCCAGGGTTACCCATGTGCTGGCATATTTTTCGAGATCGTTTCTTCCTCTTACCCGCTTCTGCGCGGAGAGGGCGATGAACACTTACGTCAATCAGAGCATTCGCTTGTTACAACAATGTTGAGCATACGGCGATGAGCCGGGTAGCAGTGACACACACGAGCGTAGCTTTACCTTCCATGGGCCAATTGTCGCGGTCCAGAACGCAGCGAAGACGCAGCTGCTTGTTGTGAGACGGCTTTTACGATGCGAAAATTCGTACTGAGCTAGATTGCGTAATATGACAGTGCGCCGGAATTGCGGTTCACTGTGCGCAAAAGACACCGACGTTATGGCTGTAACTGGCGACCATGGAAGTACGGGAGATTGTAGTATTTCTTTTTTTCTAGGAGCTCCAAGCAAAAATTGTTCGGCTGCTCTAACGAGCGTCCCTGGATGTGTTGAAGTTCTGTTATTGTGCATGTGGCCTATAAATTTGAGAAAACCTGCGCCAGGTGTAAGCATGTGGTCCTTTGGAAGGTCGTTTTTTTCTTGTGTTTCTTTCGCTGAGAGCGTGTTTAAATGCCTTTACTGAAAAGCGAGTTGAGCAATTATGAGCGTGTGGCGCTGAGTAGGGTAGGTGTGAGGAGCCCTTGTGACACACACGAGTGGAGATGTTCGTCGTGTGGGCTGACAGCCACGCTTCACAACACAGTGGAGGCACAGCTGGTGTTTCAGCGACGACTCTGCTCATACCTGAGAGCGTACCTGAGAGGCAATTAGGTCTGCCTGTATCCGCTGCAGTTGTTCTTTCCATTGGCGCTTCTGTGCTTGGACGAAGCAACACGAGTGTGCGCTCTGCTGTGCAAAATTTAATTCTAGAAACGCAGCGACACCCATTCTGAGCTTTCTTTTTCTTCCCGCTCTCAGTCAGTACGAAATTGAAACCGTACATGCTTTGGATATGAATATGCACATAAAGCTATTGTCTCGTCTGTGATCTTCCAGTTAACAGAACTACTGTCGTTGCGTCGTCCGATCTCTCTGCCTATACCATATTACTGTTCCTTTTCCCACTCTAAACGGTTCTGTTTACAGCAATTACCCGCCTTTGTGTTGGCAACTGACTCGTAGTAGGTATGTGCCATATTTATTTGAGACCAACCAACCAACCAACCCAACCGAACCCAACCCAACCCAACTAAACCCAACCCAACCCAACCCAGCCAGCCAGCCAGCCAGCCAGCCAGCCAGCCAGCCAGCCAGCCAGCCAGCCAGCCAGCCAGCCAGACAGCCAGCCAGCCAGCCAGCCAGCCAGCCAGCCAGCGAGCCAGCCAGCCAGCCAATTAACCAACCACAGATCTGTTTTTACAGCTGTTCTGAATTTCCTGATACAATGTCACCGGCTGCCTTGCTAAGTGTTCCAAACTTTTCTTTTCTATCAATTATTACATTTTGACTTAATCATTTTTATTTAATCCCTCTCTTTATTATTATTATTCTTATAATTTTGAAATCAAAACTCTCATCCCTTTTTTGTTCATGAGGAAGAATTCACCGGTGTTGCGCTCGCACGTGCTTTTCCGTTTTATTAACTGCGTTCAGGTGAATAGCCACCCAATTCTTGGCCGAACCCCCAGTGTGGATATGTGCCATCTTTTGATAGGCTAACAACAACAACAACAATAACCAACCGACCGACCGACCACGAAGACGGTAGCTTCGCAAGATTGAACGTTTGTCTGCTTGAGCTCCCGTCAAAAAGTGCACAAGAAGGCTGCAATAAGAGCACTTAGGAGTCCTCTCCTTCAAGTGTCACTGTGCATTCTTTGGATGGATTCATTCGTAAGCAAGACTGTACGCACGAATTCAATGCACCCGGGTAGCCCAGGCGCGGCATGAATTAGCTCGCAAGCTGACTGTGCATGTGACCTTGATGGAAACTGTTGTTATCGTTAAGAAGATGCCTTTACTGTAAGCGTAAAGGACGCGCAAGTGACTTTGTTCCAAGCCTGGCTTCGGGGTCACAGCGCTTTCGCGTGTGTCCTTCAGAAAAACAGCGTGCTATAACCAGTGTAAGAAACTAGCCGTGCAACACTGTGACCAGGACTCCCAAACATTTCACACCCATTTGAGTGCTCGAAGCCTACTGTTGCGATTCTAGTCGATTGCGGCGCCTTTTGAGAGCCCACATTTTATGGATTACGTCCGTCCTCACTGCCCGCTAATAAGTGGGGTATTGCACGTGACCATCTTCAATTTCTGTGTGGACCAGAAAAGGACTGAAACGGCTTAGTTTATATCGTCCTCTAGAGTAGGCTCGAGTGTTTCAGACAATCAGCAAGTGCTCTGATGGGGTGCACAAATTTTTTGTTGTTCTTTTGCACTGGCGTCGGCGTTGGCTGGAATCTCGCTAGGATAGCTAAGAAAGTATCGTACAGTACGATACCTTTCAGGCAGAACATTTCATTCTCAAGGCTGCTGGTTTCGGAGCCATCTTCGGCGCTGGTTTTCGGTGTCAGCTTCAGCGCGGGTTTCGTGTTCGCCTCAGTTTGTCGCGAATGGGAGCTAGAAGCTGGAGTCCGAATAACAATCATATATAATGTTACAAAGCCAAATTAGATTCTATTCTGCGACGAAAAACCCCTGGGCAATGATAAAGCCATTCATATACACTCCGATCAGCTAACCTTCTTTTTACCCCTAATTTTTTTTTTTTGTGGGACATAGCAAACCGTTACTACATTGCGGTGACTGCCAGCTTTTGTTCGAGGAGTGACAAAAGCGTTCTAGAATTTCAGATGAAAGAATTATTACTTGCACCGTAGTCCTATGCGCCTAATGTGTTGTCTAGCTCTCGTTAATCTCTCCTTATCAATCGCGAGTGCTCTACAGTCGCCAAGTCCAGCGAATTTACGGACCACGTTGCATCCCAACTGGATGCGCCCTATGCGCTATCCCATACACCCTAAGTGAATACTTATTTGCTCACTATCCGTGAGATGTCACAGTTTAGAGAACTGACTTGGCTGTTACATTTGACGTGGGTAGCAAAAAGCCTTTTCTCTAGCTGCATGTTTCTTTTGAACGGGACGACTGGCAAATATTTCCCTGCATCTTCACTACTGCTTTTATTTTGCCCAGAAATAAGAGCGCCTCTATTCACCCCGGTCGTATAGTGTCGATTAAATTGTCGGCCAAAGGAAGGACTGACTGCTTGCAACGTCCACCGTTCGCGGCTTGATTGGTGTAGTCTGATGGGGCAGAAATCATTGAGAAACAGGTAAGGCTGGTTGTTTGTGCTTCGTACGCACCAAATACCCCCAGGCTGCTCTTTCAATTAAAGAATGTAGAAGCGAGGGAGAGCGCATTCTTTATTCTTAATTAAGAGAATACCTGCATTGCCAGAAGGCCGCATGGCAGGTGGTACTAGCGTAGAAAAAGAAAACATGTACAGTCACACAGCCCACTTGCACTTCAATTAGCGTTTCCGCTCTGCAATCTACTTGACAAAGAAGGAGTTCACGTACCTGCCAGTTCTGGCTTGATATTCGGAAACTTTTTGACTGCAGTCTGGAGACGTTCTGAAAGTCTAATATTGCTGCATTTATTTCATCTGTTTTATTATAGAATATTCTAATAAGAGTTTATTAGAACATTCCACAATAAAACAGATGTTAATAAAAGCTAATAAGAGTAAAGGTTAATAAGAGTTGAGCGCCGCTGCTGTGGCTCATCGGTTATGGCACTCGGCTGCTGACCCAAAAGACGCACGTTTGATCCCGGCCGCCGCGGTCAAATTTCGATAGAGGCGATATTCTAGAGGCCCATGTGCTGTGCGATGTCAGAGCACGTTAAAGAACCCCAGTGGTCGAAATTTTTCGGAGCCCTTCACTACGGCGTCTCTCGTAGCCTAAATCGCTTCGGGACGTTAAACCCCCCTAAACCAAACCTAATAAGAGTTTAAGTTTTCTCTTTTTTTAGGCTGCAGGCAACGCGTTCATTGCTGAACTGCTTTTTCATGACACGCTGTCTTTCCTCCTGAATATATTGTGATGAAAATTGGGCCAATAGGGCTTCTGGGAAATGAGGTTTTCTTCCCGTGCCGTAGTAAGAACTGTACCATTAGCGGGCGGCACCAAAAGGCACTTTAAAATGGGTTGCGGAAGGAAAGCGAGTCCGCTGAGTTGGTGGCGCTCCAATGCCTGGAAAACAATGCGAAAAAAAAAGACAGAAAGAGAGGTAGATTGAGGACGAGCGGCAAGCTCTCAGCTAGATAATATTAGCCGTGGTGCTTGCTTACAAGAATGCGCCGCTGCAATCTGAAGACGAAAAATACACGCACTGAAGGGGATATAATCTTGTAAAAGGTTTTAGCACAAAGCTGCACAGACTACAAGAAACACGACGCGCAGATAAGAGCGCTCTCGTCTTTCTCATTGTCTGTGTCTGTTTGCGTTGAGTTTTTACATGATTTATATGCAGCAACTAGCCGAAGAAGAAGTGTGAATGACAGTGATATATGACATAAACACGCTTTGATGTGGTCATCTGATGAGAAGGATTACGAATGCCGTGTCTGTTGGAACTAGTGTAGTCTGCCTGACACAAGCTTCTTGGATTTTCAGATGTCATATAATTCAACATCCTCACCCGTGAACCTGTTTGTCGTTTACAGCACGCTGGACTTTTCGAACCTTGGCGAGCCAGCATTGGTCTTTTATTCAATACTATATTTGCATACTAATGTTCTCTACTGTCTGTTCATATGCCAGACACTATGACAGCATGCTCGGTCGGCTGCCGCAACCCTTGGATATCTTCGTCTAGATGCTCCTTGCACATCATAGTTACGTCGCTTTGCATGTTTGTTCTTTCAGTGCTATTCATATCACACGAACGGTCGCGCCCGTTTAGTTGCCATCTTTGACGCCTCTTATGATGATGATGGTTTTTATACCACAAAGGCATCTGTGGCCAAAGAGCACCATGGCACAAGGTTGTGTCGTCTGCTTAAGGTGGGGTGTAACAAGCATTTCACGCTAAACAAGCCGAGCACCAGGCAGGGAAAATCTTGTGCCTATTGTATCACAGCACCTCGAACTTGCGAGGCAGATGCTCAAACGACTAGGCCAAACGACTCGGTATGCTGCCGGAAGCCTCGACAGAAGATCGCCGTGGAAACAAAAACAGACACCAACGCAGTCAGCCGGGTTTTTTGCACCTTCACGCGATTCCTGCATGTCTGGCGATGTTTAAACTAAATCAAATGCCTTTTTCAATAGATTAAAGCCTTATGTCGGGCGTGGTTAAGTTTTGCACGAACCAAAAAAAGTTCACAAGTACACAGTATGAGGATTGTTTGTTTCGAGTGCCCTTTACGAATACCATTCATTCTAACTGTTGCCTGAAATACTAGGTCGCTCTCGTTATGGTATTGATTCAGTTAGTGGAGACGTCGTAGGAAAGAGGGAACACGCTGATTTATTTGTGATTTTTGAAGTGAAGGGATATGATTGTTATGTAATCAGCACCCTTCGAGCACGTGTTGAGGAGTGTATTTATAACGTTACGTGGCGGGCAAGGTGAGCTCAGTGGTGCGGCTGACGAGCTTTTTAAATACTCATAAAATCACGCAAAGATCGTGACAATAGTATGTTAAAATTTTTCTATGCTTATTATAGGACCATGATCATAGGGCTGTGCGTGTACGCCGTGGAATATTTTTTTAGCACTCTATCTTTACCATCCTTCAACAGGTTGGCTTTACTGTATACTCCTCAGCTGCTTTTTTCCTTTGGATTGCCCGCAACTTTTTTTTTTCTCCCTTAAGTACCACTGAAATAGCCTGCTATTCCCCGAAACTGCCTCTTAGACTTGCTTAATGACTACTTCAGTCATCGTAAAAATTCATTAAGAAGTTCTCTTATTGAAAAATCGTGTACATAATGACAATTCTTCCTTTTCATTTTATGCATACAGCTTATATTTTCAAATGCCTAGTTTTCCCGTCCTGTCCTTGAGACTAGCTCGGTACATTTAAATACGCTCAATCCTGTCACTAATTAAATTCTTAGGTGGCTTACCTTAAACTAACCGATTAGCTTTGACACTACTGTCGCTTTCACTTCATTTATGAATTTCGGTTAGTTATCTTTAATCAGGTGCTTTACCTGCTGCTAGAAAAACTTCGACCAGTAGGGAAATTAGTATTCTCAGCGAGTGGGCGTGGGGACAGCGTCGTCATGCGGCTGCTTTACGGAATGTGTTCCTTCATACAGATAACGGCAATGCTTCAACTCAGCGTGGGAGCTATGGCGCCGGCTGATGCCATTCTGGCTACGCCTGTTACTGTCGACGTTCAAGTTGGCAGCGTGGACATTGGAGAACTCTGGCAACCCCGCTACACTATGGCTCCACCGTACAAGTCCTGCGCATTGTCCACGACATCACCTTTCTATCTGGATAAAAACGGGCTGCAGCGGCCTGCGCCTTTCAGTGGGCGTGGGGACAGCGTCGTCATGCGGCTGCTTCACGGAATGCGTTTCTTCATGCTGGTTGGTAATAAGGAATCCATGTTTGCTAAGAAATCGAGCAATATGTGCCTGATCCTGTTTCCACGCCGGGAGTGCTGCTGATTTTGCTCGCCCAGTGCTTCGATGTTTCTCGTCAACTACTTTTGGTGTCGGGGGATGTCGAGCTTAACCCTGGCCCTGGGGCGGGCTCTGGCGCTGCCACGCGGTTCAAAGACAGCGCTGTTGATATTTCTCTGCAGAAACAGCTTAACGATATGATGACTCTGTTAGAAGGCGTGAACTCAAAGGCGGCTAAAATGGAGTTATAGCAATCACGCTTAATAGCCTCTATAAGTGAAATGAAATTAAATCAGCAATCTGTGATTAGAAACATAGCCGATATTGACGCGAGGCTGTCGGCAGTCGAATGTAAATCATCCGCCAGTGATGCGGCGCATGGGGAATGGCGGATTTTGCGTGAGCTAACCGATCAGCTTGTCAATGAAAATAACAATTTACGTCTTGGACAGACTGAGCTGGAAGACCGGCAGCGCAGGGACAATCTGTTGTTCGGCGTACCAGACAGTTTGTCCAAAACATGGGATGAAACGGAAGAAAAATTATTGAACCTTGTTTCAGGCTGCTTTGATCCTGCTCTTACGAATGACATGTTTGAACGAACACACAGGATTGGTGCGTTCTCGGATGAAGAGTGTCGTCCGATTGTTGTGAAGTTCCGGTCTTTCAAAACAGAACAACAAATCCTAGTGCAGTCTGCCAAACTTGTAAATAAAAAGGTCACTGTAAGTGAAGATTATTCTTTGCAGACACTTGTCGCTAGAAAGAAGGTTGCGCAGTTCGCGAAGGATGCTGACTTTAAGCATAAGCTGAGGTATAACAAACTGTATTGTAACAACAAATGCTACGCCCATGACCCTATTCGCGATTGCATTTTCGAGCTAGGTGGCCCACCGGGATCTTTAGTGGCCCCTTATCGCACTCCTTCTGCTTCTGGCTCACTATACGCTTCGCCATAGAGATACGGGAGGGGCAGTGGACGGGCGACTGGAGATAAGACAGTGCATTCAATTCTTTTCACAAACATCAGAAGCATAAGACCAAAGCTGGAAGATCTAAACCCTGTCATCGACTCATGTGATGTCGATGTTGTATTGCTGACCGAAAAGTGGCTCTCTGCAAAGACAGAGAGCATAAAACTGTTCGATTGCAAGAAACGCTACAATGTTTATCGTTTCGATAGAGGTCACAGAAGTGGAGGAGATGTTTTAATAGCCACCGTCGATAATAATGTTTCTTCACCCATTAGTCTTTCTAACACCTTGGAGTTGGTTTGGGTTGAACTTCGTGTTCATATCAGGGCATATGCTACCGTTACCCGTCTTCGTGTGCAACTTTCGTTGAAGATTTGCATGATGCTCTTAACATGATCTCAGTACGTTATCCGGGCGCGGCAATCCTTCTTGCTGGTGACTTCAATTATCCCAGCATCGTGTCGGCAATACATCTCCGTATCCTCGCCCCTTTTCTACCGAATGCATTAACTTTTTGCGAACCTGTTTGGATTTCAACCTTTCGCAGCTAGTTACTAAGCCAACTCGAGTCACGCCATCATCTTCCAATGTATTAGACCTTGTGCTAACCAACGCGCCAGATCTTATCCCTTCAATCACGTACTTACCTGGTCTTAGTGATCACTCCTGGCTTCATTTCGATGTAAAAATTAAAATTCTAATCGCAGGAACGTTTTCAAGTTTATTAGAGATTGCAAACGGGCGGACTATGATGCCATTATTCGTGAATTAGCTCTTTTCTTAAACAGTTATTTACCAGAATTTTCACATCTTTCTGTCTACACTAACTGGGAATTGTTTAGGGAAACTGTTGAACGTCTCACTAATACATTTATGCCACTAAGACTTTTGCGGTGTAATAGCCAATCACCGTGGTTTTAAAACACTTTAAAAAGGCTATCCAATAAGAAAAAGCGTTGTTTCGCTCGGCCAAATCATTGAATTCGCAACAACGATGGCACGGTTACTTTTCTGCGGCCGCTGTGTACATATTAGCTCTGAAAAATGCTAAGGACTCCTTCTTTAACCGTAATTTGCCTGCTCTGCTGATTAATAACCCTAGACAGTTTTGGAAC
Source organism: Amblyomma americanum (assembly GCF_052857255.1). NCBI lineage: Eukaryota > Metazoa > Arthropoda > Arachnida > Ixodida > Ixodidae > Amblyomma > Amblyomma americanum. The sequence goes on from NC_135504.1 coordinate 55,846,140, forward strand.
ACTGTTAGCCAGAAAGATAGTTCGTCAATACTACTTACATCTTCTGACGGCGTTGCATATTCACCTAATGAATGCGCTAGTGTTCTTAATAGTGTTTTTGTTGCTGCTTGTTCTGGCAATGTTTGCCTTACCAATCAGGAGTGTCCGGTCTTGGATGCTTTTCCCATGGATCTATTTCTTTTTGACACAACTGAAATCCTGAGAATAATTGAAAACCTTAAGATTTCTTCCTCCTGTGGTGTCGATAACAATAATTAGAAATTTCTGGTTAATACAAAGATGTGCAGTTCAATGATCCTTACCAAACTGCTTGACCAGTCTCTGGAAACAGGCTGTATTCCTAACGGCTGGAAGGTTGGGAGGGTGATTCCGCTGCACAAGTCTCGCGATAAACATTGCCTTGATAACTTTCGCCCTGTGTCGCTCACCAGCATTTTATGTAAAATCATGGAACATGTCATCTACTCTCATCTTGCTACCTTTTTAGAATCCAATTTCTTTTTCAGTAATGCCCAAAACGGCTTCCGTAAATCATTTTCATGCGAAACGCAACTCATATGCTTCACAAATGACTTAATTGCATTCCAGATCGCGGGTCCCGTGCTGATTCCATATTTATGGATTTTTCTAAAGCATTTGACAAGGTTTCATATGAGCTTCTTTTTCTTAAACTAAGCAGCCTTGACATCGATTCCACATCACTTGCATGGTTGTATTGTTTTCTTTCGAACCGAAGTCAGTTCGTAACAGTAAATAACGTGAATTCAGATTCCTCGCCTGTTGGCTCTAGTGTGCCTCAGGGGTCCGTTCTTGGGCCCCTCCTCTTTCTCATTTATATAAATGACTTACCAACTACTATATCGTCTTCCGTTTGTCCTTTTGCCGATGACTGTGTTAGTTACCGCGAAATTACTGACGATAATGATGCATCTGTTCCTAGTCAGATATTAACAAGGTACTGGATTGGTGTAACCTGTGGAACATGAAGCTAAACATTACTAAATTCAAGCATTTGCCCATTTATCGTCGGTGTCTACTACACACTCTACCTACTGCATTAATGGCATCACTCTTGAAACTGTGTCGTCTTATAAATATCTGGGTGTTCATGTCTCTTCTAACCTGTCTTGGAAACCTCATGTTGGCTACATTATAAATAACGCTAACCGCATCATTGAATATTTTCGCTGAAATTTTTCATGTGCATCGAGTTCATTAGAACTACTAGTTTACAAAACTTTGGTCCTCTCTAAATTGTAATATGCTTCATCGGTGTGGAACCATGGGGTGGAATCTCTCCTTTCAGACTTAGAATCAGTTCAAAACCGTGGTTGTCGTTGCATACTTACCAACTATCATCGTACTGGTAGTGTAACTGCCATGAAAGCTAACCTTTCCCTACCGCTTCTTTTCCATCGCAGGTCAATAGCTTCATTATATACTTTTCACAAAATTTGTCATAATCTTTATCTTAAAGAGAGGTTGTTAAAAAGATCATCGTATATTTCAGCACGCAATTATCTCTGCCACAAAGTTTGGATCCCTCCTTGTCGCACGAGATGTTTTCAAGATCCATTCATACACAGAACTTGTGTCAGCTGGAACCGCCTTCCCCACGATATTGCTGAAATTACTGATACTATTTCCTTTCGTAACGCTCCTACTAATTTTATATAAGTCTCTGTCTATATCTATGTTTTATTTTATTAGCTGCTGTTTTCTTTTGTGGTTTGTTTTGTGTAATGGTGCCTTTTGCTAGTGATGTTATTGATCTTAAACCAGTGTGTGCGGTAGCTATATTCAAATTTTTTAGCTGCTGTTTTATTTTTTGTACTTGTATGTTATTCCCACTCCCCTCTGTAACGCCTAACGGCCCTGACGTTAAATAAATGAAATGAAGTTCTGCATAGTCACCCTGCCTTTCTTTATATTGCGCATTGTATTAGTTTAATGTTAAAATTATCATTAATATTCTGTGCGCTAAGGTTGTGTTGCTTGGCAAAAATCAGTCTGCTCACGACCTAGGTCCCACCATCTGACACAAATTTACTCGTCGACAAGCCATCATGTGGCGCAAACTGCCATTCAATAACTCTCCTACTGTCCTGCTTTGCTCTTATCTGACAAGTGCTACTGTCAAAGCCTTCGTCCCCTGGTCTGGTGGTGTCATTGCATTGCCCAGTATCACCAATCCTAGGCGATATCCTACTTTGTGTGAAGCATTCACAGGCCACGAATCATGATCGCCTCTTCCACGGCCCCCACCGGGGCCTCACTCCACACAGTGAGATTTATTACTACATCTAATTTATTTGCAGAGCTCCTTTCAGATATTTCGAAATTTATTTGCTTTTAATAGACTGTTTATCGCCAGAGCATAGTGATGGGAGAGGCAAGACGACAGAGAAGACGAATAGCATAGAAAGTGTCGGCGGACTTCCTTGCTTCGGCTTCCAAGAGTTCTCCTATTCTGCCCAAAAGCTGCGGCCTTTCGTCACGGACGTCTACCAGGTTTGAGCGATTTGTTTCTCTGAAGTACTCAAATCTTCCTGTCTCTTGTTTTATGACCTGTGGCATTTTCAGCAGAAGTAGCATTCAAGTCAGTGCCTTTTGCGTCAAACCGAGGCATTTCTTACCAGTCTTAGAGGCAGTATTCTTACTCTTACTCTCTCTGCACATGATTAGAAAACTTCTGCCGGCCTTGCCGCCAGTTCGCGTCGCTAACACTTTTGTAGGACAGTCATTTGCTACAGTTAAGTCTACCCATGTCAAACAATACCGAAAGTTTGTGGAGTTGGATCCAATTCATGATGAAAACTGGTACGAAGAGAACACAAAAGATGGTATTGCTTATCCTGTATCCCGAGTAGCGCTTGTCGGCGTCATCCTGTCAGTCTTTCATCTCGATATTTTTCGTCAAGAAATTTACGTATGTCAGCTGCGAATTTCCTCTCGTTTGGCGCTACTAAGCTGGTCTAAGCGAAGAAGAAATTCTTTCCGCTGTTCACAAATTAATCTGTCTGCAAAGATTCCATGATAGATAGTCTCGCTCCTTCCTTTTTTTTGTTCTGCTTTATAAATATATTGTGTTTGTTTTCTTTTGTAGGGTATGCTTGATTGTATTTTTTCTATCTCTTTTTCTCTTTTTAGAAAATCACGCGCAAAGTTACCTGTCTTTGATGCATTCCTGTGTGGCCAATCTCCGTCGCGGGTAAAGGCACACAAAGGGCGGAACAACACCCGCCGCGGTGGCTCAGTGGTTAAGGCGCTCGTCTACTGAGCTGGAATGAATGAAATGAATGAATGAATGAATGAATGAATGAATGAATGAATGAATGAATGAAAAACTTTATTGTATAAGGGTTATTTCTCGCAGCGTAGGTGGAGCCCTCAGTCCAGGGCCCCAGCGGCCTTTGCAGTCTTGCGAGCCCTGTCGATCAGCTTGAGCTGCTCTTCAGGCTTCGAGCTGGACAGCGCAGCCTCCCACTGCTCCGGTGTGGTGTGTTGTTTATCGGCGCTGCCTGCATTTTCTGACAGGCCCATGTAACGTGGTAAAGCGTTGCGTGTTCACCGCATAGCGGGCATTTGTGTTCATAAGTGGATGGATAGATTTTGCTGAGTAAACTCAGATTGGGGTATGTATTAGTCTGTAGTTGTCTCCAGGCAACCGACTGCTGTTTACTAAGGTCTTTGTGGGGAGGCGGGTAGGTCCTCCGGAGGGCTCGTTGGTGTTCTAAGATGGCTCCATACCGTCTAGTGACTGCGTCCAGTTCCCCTTCGGTGCGCGCCTCCCGGTTGGCGTATGCTCGGGCATTGGCGTCCGCACATTGGTTCCCTTTGACAGCCTCATGGCCTGGTGTCCACGTGATGAAGCATCTCGTAAAAGTGATTGTCCTCGCCTTGAGTATGTGAATGGCTGCAGTGGATATGCGTCCACTGCTGTATCTTCTGCACGCCTCTTGCGAGTCTGTAATGATGTGGAGTACCCGGAGTTGAACCCAACCGCGGAGACCGCGTTTAGATGGAGGCGAAACGCAAAAGGCACCCGTGTGCTGTGCGATTTCAGTGAACATTAGGGATCCTCAGGTGGTCGAAATTATTCCGGAGACCTCCAATACGGCACCTCTTTCTTCCTTTCTATCTTTCTTACTTTCTTTATTTCTTTCTTTCTTTCCTTCTTTCTTCTTTCCTCTCTTTCTCTCCTTCTTTATTTCTCTCTCTCTTTCTTTCTTTCTTTTTTCCTTTCTTTTTTTCTTTCTATCTTCCTTTATTTCTTTCCCTCTTTTAACGCGAAAGCCTTTAATTACTCATCGTTTTTCGTCAGTCCATCCGCGAAATCTGTTGCAATATACCTGTCCATCGGACGCGGTTCGGGTGTCCCCCGAGATATGTGAGACATGGGTCATTTGCTTTCGTTGAAATCAATTGTCATTCGATTTTCCTCGCCTTACGGAGCAGTTTGGGTGTCCAGCCAGATATGTGAGACAGGCGCCATTTCCTTCCCTTAAGTTGTCCAAAGGGCAAGGTGTCGCGCCGAACGGGCGATGGCGTTCCGTGGACACCTTGGCAACGCTGCAACACGCTGTCGCGTCCCAATCATAAAGACTAAGCTTAAGCGCCCTCCAATGTGCAAGAAGTTGCGCGCAGCCAGACGCCTCCTGAACGCCGACCTGGAAGGATGCCGCCTGAACGCTCTTTGTAGTCTTTAATCAACACCTTCACCACACATCACCGACACAAGCAGCAACACCCCGCTAAAGGCTTTCGCCTCACGACACTTTAGCTGAACAAAGCGCCCCCGCTTCCCTGAATTTTTATCCCAGCCTTTATGGCGCGGCTCGCGTGTCCACCTAGATATGTGAGATAGTTACTGCGCCATTTCCTTTCCTTAAATCCAATTTTCAATTCACCAAGAACTCTAGAGATGCGTAGGCCATGAAATTGTTGTTGTTGTTTTTGCCTTCGTGACATGGCACATAACCAGGACGGGGTATTGGCCAGGGTTTCCACGTCTTGGGACCTTCAATGTCTTCCTCTCCTGCTTTCCTTCACAAAACATTCTTTTTTGCCGATGATGAGCAGTTGACATTTACGACGGCCTTCATGGTCACACTAAGGTGCCCAGAAAGCACCGGCAGTCTCACTCAAGGCCGGTCGAACCAGACCAGGCGGGAAGGTAGCATCCCACTGTCAGTGACAGCACATGAACAAACATCGAATTGAATAATCTTGCGGGCATTAGGAACGAAATATCAGTGCACGAAGCAATGGCGCTTCTTGCAGGAACCAGCGCACGAAACACACAATCATATGTGCTAGATCAGTGGCTTATAATATACCGTCAAGTTGTTCACATGTGCTAACCATCGTGGAATAGGAAAAACCCCCAGACATCATTTGTGCTTCCAACCGGCGATGCCATCGACGGCATCGTTAAACATTCGAAGAAGCAAGCGGACAATACACCTTTCTACGCGAAATTTAAAACACTGATTTATACAATGGCAGATTAGGGCTTGTTTCTTTTCTTCGTGAAACTTTTCATTTCCTAGTACACTGCCACGGCTTAAAAAGTGTGTTTATGCGTCCAGTTAAGAAATTTATAGCAAGCAGTGAATCCATTTACGCAACAGAAGCAGTATCTGACTGAAACGAGTGTAATGGTCAACACCGCACAAGAAAAGAAGAGGGAATATTATATGGCACGCAGTAAACAAAAAACGAAAGTAAATAGCAGGAGCGGAGCTGCCCAGCCTGCTGCAGCATGAAAGCCGAGACGGCCAAAGAACCTATATAGAATTCAACCTGAGTCACATGATATACGGCTGTTGGCAGATAAATTAGTAATGAATTCTCTGTTCAGTAAGCAGCAGGCAATCGCATACTGTGTCGTGTCCTTCACATTGCCCTGTTTAACGATACTGAAGCACTGCTAAATTCACACTGACATTCTGAACGGTAGATTTTAGATCACGAATAACGGTGCGGCATAGCATGCATTTTGATGGAAGCGAAACCTAAAAGCCGTCTGGGTGGTGCGCGATGTCAGTCCGTATTAAAGAGGTTGTCAACTTTATTCCAGAGCTCTCCCCTAAGCCATTTCTTGCTCCCTTTCTTCTTTCGCTTCCACATTTATTCCTTATTTCATCCCTCACGGCGCCGTTTAGGTGTAAGCCGATATGTGAGGCTTACTGCGCCATTTCTTATCCTGAAAAAAGAGCCTGTGCTGCAGGGAATGAGCTCTGAACGGTGTGCTCTTCCTGCTTAATGAACGCAAAAATCATCCGCATGCTCAGCAATGTCCGTGATGAATCCTGGAATCACGGAACGCTTCGCCAGTAAGATTAGCAGTAGTAAAGAATGAACGCTTAATTATGCGCTAGCAAGTCGTTGCACAAAACTCTTGGTAAGACGAGCCGATTGCATTAAGAAATATACTAACTCCTCGATGTTGTGAAAATTTTAGAATATTTTTGGGCAGCAAGCTCGTAGCATCTGCGAGCTGGCCGGAAAGGATCGTACTTAGAGTTTGATTACCTAGAGTACACTATTCACGTGCTCGGTCGTTTCTGCGTAGTGAATATCCTGCAAACACATTTGGGAGAAAGCAACCATAGAAATCCCGCAAGTAATATTTCAAGGTTAAGTGATAATCTACTGTGAGCAGAGAAAGAAGACGACAAGGCAGGCGAGACGCTAAGAAGAAGACGGCGCTCTGCCTCGAGTGATCTGTCATCACGAAGTAGCTGTTCCGTACCTGCAAGGAGGTTACAATAAAATGCCTACCTGCTTTACGTCCTCGGATCTGCGCCGTCTGTACCTCGTTACATCTGCAGCGTGACCCTACGGGAGGCTGAGCCTCACAGGCAAGGGCTAGGCAGTCGCTTGGAATAATTGATGCCTACGAACTATGGCATTAACACTTCTTTTTGGGCGAGTTGGTGCATACTTGATTTGCAGAAAATAGCCTTGTACTTGTCTTTTCGTGGTTTGCATGCTCTGGCGCTTTTTTCTTCAAATGAACTATGGCATTTCGAAGTGGTTTTTGCCTAAATCAGGAACCGCCTCAACTTCGTGCCTATATGCCTGACCACGTTTGTTCTTGTGGCGATCATTCGCTAATTAATTGTCTAAGATTTAAGAGAGCGTGGGATTCTTCGCAATGGCACTGGGTACTTTTTGATGTGCTTACAATTCCGATCTACGAGACATGGCACCGATTATGGGTTAGCGGTTGCCAGATGCCTAGCTCGAAGCCGAAGTTGGACTTTGTAGCTCGAAGTTTCTACCGAATAATAATTTGTCCTCTAACTTCATTCCCCCCAAACACCGACACTAAGTGCCTTCAGGAGGGAGATCATTTTCTACTCTGGTGACGACTTTTGCCGCGTGTTGTAAACTACGTAAGCGCTTTGCCAGCATTTGTGGCGAGCCAGAAGAAACGAGCCGGTGACATTCATCGAATTTTGGCGGCTCACACGCGTTCTGTATTTGCAGTGCTGTCAAGTTTAGGATCTCTAGATTGGCTCTTGTGAGGATGTCACACTGAGGACTGTGCTCTCACTAAAAAGTTGCTATGTACAGTAGAGGAACACTGAAAAAATTAAAAAAGTTAGCGCGTAGCTGTTTTCAAAGGGTCGTCTTGGTTTATCATGCTGTTTGGCTTGACGGAATGAAGGGCCTTGTTCCTCAAGCATAGTGTCTAGCCTCAGCTGGCATCATGTCACCGGGCAAAAGCATACGCCGCGGTTAATTTGGCACTGTATTTCTCCTCCAACCGTGCCGTGAGGTTTGTTGTGGAAACATTAGGTCTTGGGTAAGTTGGTCGCAAGCTCTAAACGCAACTGGAGCGCAGGAAGCATACTGACATTAAGAAGACAGAAACCGCATAAGCGGTGTTTCAGGTATCTTGTATAGATCTAAATAACACATTTTCTCTACCACAAGATTGGTTTGGTGTAGAGGGGTTTAACGACCCAAAGTGACTCAGCCTATGAGAGACGCCTCTGCCACAAGATAAATGGTCCTTACGGTATATGTCAGCTCTATAACTTTGGCTCTAACTTTGCTAGGCTCTTTGTCTTCGGTGCGCGCTTGCGCGGCGCAGCTGTTATACTAAGAAAAAAAGCAGGGTTCACCCTTGTGTGTGTGTGCGTAATGTGTATGTGCTTCTTGGGCGCAGCTGTTGTACTCAGAAAAAAATGCAGGGTTCATCCGTCCGTCCGTCCGTCCGTGTGTATGTGTGTGTGTGTGCGTGTGTGCGTGTGTGTGTGTGTGTGCGTGTGCGTGTGCGCGCGCGCGTGTGTGTGTGTGTGTGTGCGTGTGTAATGTGAATGTGCTTTTTGGGCTACAGTGATCTTAGTGGCATTTTATTGATTTCAGTCTATTAATTTGAGCAGTTATTTGCAAATGAAGGATGTGCAGAGCATTCGCGAAGGAAGTGAAGTTGCGAACTGAATTCGAAACAATGAAAGTGGTGTTCATGGTGTTTTCCTTAGTATTGTTAATGCAGAATACGTAAGGGAATCATGCGTGTTTTGCACGCATCCAAAGGCGTCTGAGAGGCAGCACAGAAATGTTTAAGAATTCGGTGTACGGGCACTCGCTTCGAAACGGGGCGGGAGGCCTCTGCCCTAATGATTGTTCAAGCAGAGAACCCTGGCATGTGGCTCCTCTTGCAAGAAGAAGCAATTTCCCAGGCCTCTGGTTTAGGTGCCACTGTCCAAGTTGCGGGAATTAAACCCTGATATCATCTGCATGCAGGACGATGAGTGCCAAGCAGCACGGCGGCGGCGGCCACTACTCCCGCTACCTGGCATGCCTTGGCGTCGCCTGCCCGCTACTGCTCTGCCCGATGCTCTTCCAATAAAGCCAGGTGTGTTCAAAGGCGAAGTGACATGGGAAATTTTGAGCGGACAAAGTTGTAGAAAGATCCGGAACGCTGTGATCCGTCTGAATATCTTTTCGAAATACATGTTTGCTTCCTACATTCTGGCTAATTGAGCTGAGCGGTGAGAACGCCTTCACAGCCCGTAATGTGAGCCATGATAGGGATCCGCAAATGATAGAAATATGCGGGGTGTTTCAGAGAACAGTCTCCAAAATATAAAAAAATATAGGCTTCTTGGGGTAAAAATATGGCTTTTGCGGCGTTTTATTACCAGTGTTGGCAGACACCAGAAGACTGGTGATTCGTCTTAAGTAGTAAGCTGGTTAATTAAGTTTTAATAACCAACTTTTTAACTCCTAGAGTTAGGCGCCTTGTTGTAATAAGAACTTGTAGCCGGTTCTTAGTAATAGCCATATCAGTTCTTAGAATTTCTAAAATGCGATTACCCTTGGCGCTGTGGCTCGACAAAGTTTGGCTTTTTCGACTAGTTACGTGCACTGGAGGGGTTGCTTTGCCTGCATGCTATCGAAAGCTCGCGTATTATCGCACAATGCAGCCAAATTTTCTCAAGCCACAGTGCCGAGGGTAACCGTGTTTTCGGGATTCTAAAAACTAATATGGCTCTTACTAACGGTTGGCTAGAAATCTCTTAATTGCAACTAGGTGCCTAAATCTAGTGGCTAAAAGAATAATTAATAAAAATTAGTTAACCAGCTTACTCATAACATGATTCATCGGCTGTTTAGTGTCCGCCAACACTGGTAATACTATCCCGCAAAAGGCACAATTTTACCGCAAAGGGCGCATTTTTGAGAAATTTTGGAAGTGTTCGTTGAAACAACTGGTATATGAGGTTTTTCCGGGAAACCCTCTAATAACTTTTACATTACCCAGCAATTCAAGAGAAAAGTATTTTCCAGCTAGAAAGGGCTTGTGGAACGCAAATTGTTCATGTATTCTAAGATTTCACTATACGAGTCAACATATTCGCAAGTCTTCCATCGAGAGGCTTGCAGTAGTTTCGTATTTGCTTTTTTGCTATCGTCAAAAACGTCCTCCTTTGGTTTTCTGTGGCAGTTGTAAATAAACGATGCGAGTAATGGAAAAACTTGAAGAGATTTTGCTACGCATCGGAAGTATGGCCCATTGCCTTCAATGTTTCCATAGCAGTGCCTTATAATACTCCAATATTCAAAACTATTGTCCACGAATGCAGGACATAAGTATGTCGATGGCTTCTTTGGATGGTAATACAAGTGTTGGAGGCCATCATAAAACACGTGCATAATGTTAACCATTACGCTGGTTCACTAATTTCTGAAATGTAACACTACACAAGCAATGCTTTAAGTATGTGTAGTGTTTTTCGCCCAATTGTGGGAGCATGCGCATTGAGGCCAATCGTTTATCTATAAGAGGTAACCAGGCTCTCAGCAGTCGCGTGGAAGAACGAAAAAAAAAACTGTGCAATCAATGTACTTCGATAACGAGATCCGAAGGACCAGCAGACCATATCCTCGCTGCGGTTCCGCCCATTCATGCACCCCCAGCAAGCAGAACAAGAAATAGAGTAAAATGACTCGGTGTCGGGAGAAGTTTCACTCCTTGCACGCCTTGGTTCACTTAAATAAAGCACACGTAAATGCCGCTACACCGAACGACCCCGCAGCGCCTGCAGTATGGCCGCAGCATATTGGCGATTGGACAAGTCTATAATACGTGGAGCCATCTGTCCCCGTTCTAAAGAATGACAAGGAGCGGCAAAAAAAAAATATGGCCGTGCCATGGAGCGGAGGGTCAACACATTGATATTTGTTACCCCATTCTCGGAAGTCATGTGGGAGCGCTTCTTCTACCTAGAACTGTGGCATGAGGAGACCGACGGCTCTAAACGTCCTTCATTTATTGCCGCCACCGCGTCTGTGCTTCCTCCAATGCAGGCAAGCTCATACAATTATCATCAATAGTACAGCCGTTCTCTCACCCTCCAACCGAGGCATGGGTCGCCATTGGTGAGGCGTAGAGATGGTTCCGGAAGATTCGAGAGGCTTCCCTCGCACTCAGCGTAAGTGCCCTCCGTGAAGAGAGGTGGATACATCACTCAGAAAGGGCGAGGCTATGCGCTCTCCGTGGATACTCGGGCAACTTTTCCCCAAGCTTCACGATTCTCCTGCGGCCCACGCTGCCGAGATTTCTTTGTTGAGCGAGGGTACTGCGCAAAAAAAAAAAAAAACACGACGGGAGGAAGACAAGGACGGGCGCAGACTGGCGACTGGGTTCCTTTTGAAGAACATATATACATATATCGTCATGTCTGCCAAAACATTCACTGCTCGCATGCTCGAAACCTGCTTTCTTTATGATGCAACTTATCAAGGTGTCGCTTATATAGTCATCCTTTTTATTCGTAATGAAAAAAAAAGAGACACCACCACCGTCTGGAAGACGTTGAAGTAAGGAGCGATAGCTGTTTGGTTTACTATAATTGATATGAACGAGATTAAAGTGAGGTACACCAATGGAAATACGAATTTGGCATGTACGATTTTTAAGTGACGTCACCGATCAATCATCAATTTGATTTATCAGTGACGTAACCAGTCAATCACCAATTCGATATACTAATAACGTCAACAATCAATCACCAATTCGGTTGCTATATCGATTTACTGTGGTGGTCGCCAGCTGAATTCCTCGGACTTAGAAAATTTCACGCTGAAGGGAGTTGGTAGCGGACCCCAATAAATCGAGAAACGAGGCTCAAAAGGCAGAGTAGGTTCACGTGCCATCTGGTGACTACTACGTACGCCTAAAAAGTTTCGTTCTTCCCAGCAAACGCAGGCACGGATTATCGCGGGTAGTCGAAGGGCCTGTAGCGCAGTCCAACGGCAAATTGGACCCTTTTTCTCGTGTTTATCGAAAGCTGGCGCTCGCTTAGTCGTTCGTTTAAACATCGTAGGGTTTGGCAGATGTAAACGTTCCCGCAGGTTATGGGATTTCGTATACAACACTTTTCGCGCCATACCAGCTTTCCAAATCTTCGCTGTTTTTTTGTGACACCTACACTCACCTTAGCAGGCTGAATCAATCGACGTGGTGTCGCAACTAGGACTGATAATTTTAGTATTGTCCGATAAACACACGATGTCACTCTGTACTAGACGCCAAATGGCTTTGCATGCCGACGAATTTCCTTTCGCATTTCATACGTCCGTGCGTCTATGTCATAGCCCCAAGGGCATCATTCTTTAATTCAGTATCATTTTTCGCTTCCAATCGACCATACCATTAAGCTTTGAAAGAAAGAGGACACAGCGTAACATAGTATTCGAAAGAACAGCGACTGCAGATGAGGCCTGCGCATCGGAATCACGATTGTGTTACTGCCGCTACGAGGCCTCCTTGGTCGGCAACAAGCGAGTCATGAAAGCTGCGTCTCAAGTTCAAGCTTATTGGGAATTAAAAATACAAGCAAAACACGCTCAAGAAATTAGTGTTGTAGGAGGTCCCATGGATAAAAAACCGTCAGCGGGACCTCCTAATGCAAAGCAGCATGGTTAAAAAAAGCTCAAAGCCAGCGGTCGCGATGTATTGCCACATGCATATACAATGGTCTGAGTAATAACAACATCGTAAGTAACGAAATGTTAAACAACATGAGTAGAAAGCAAAAGGAGCGATATGAGGGGACAATAACAATGGCTAAGAATAGCAAAAATAAAACACGGTAAGCAAAAATGAACTCATGGTTTGCAAGCCTAAAAAGTTTTGGATACTGTTAAGAAAAATGGAACTGTTGGGGAATGGTTTAATTTCGCGGGGTGAGTAATACTGTGGCGTTGTATCGCTGAATATTGCGGAGAATTGTCTTCGTCGAGACCTTGAACCGGCGGCACCTAATCAGTCAGTTAAACACTGCTCATTTCGAAGGCGCATCTTCAGGCCGCATTTTGCACTATGAGCAAAACTCACAGTCCGTGCCGTGCTAGCAGTATTGGCATAATTGGACTGCTAAAAAATATACGGCGTAAATGACGAAGCATAAGGGACATTCGGACAGGCTTTTCGACGGTAGTAGTGTGGGCCACTCCGGACTTTTTTTTAAGCGAAATTTATTGCCCCAGGGCATCAATGATGAGTGAAGGTGTGATGAATATTGTAGTAGAGATTAAATGAAGCGTCTTGTCCGGGGTCCCAAAGCAGACTGCCGCGCACAGGCTTATTCTATAAAGGCGAGGTAGTCCTTGAGGACCGTGCTAGTGAATGACTCTTCCCACTGCTCTAATGAGGTATTTCGGATGAAGACAATGCCTGACTACTTTGGCAGTTCAAATCGCAACGCGAAACCGCGCTTCTTTCTATCCTTTTGAAATACTATACATATTAAATGCGCACATCCGAAGAATGCTTGCTGTCTCCTTCATAACTCTGAGAGCGCGACCTCCGCCATCCCGTTTTGTATATTAGATATGCGGGAAAGCCTACTTGCGGAATTTCTTGGGAGCCTCTTGATGGGGCGCGTCCAGATGTCACAATAGGGCAAGCGATCCTGTAAAAATTCCGCCTATTGCATGATACATTCTAACCAGCGCACCTTTTTAGTGGGCGTAACGGCAGGCGTGACAACGATCGGTAGGCCCGTGTCGCTATGTCAAAAAATAATCGGTCCGCGTAGTTTCGGTTTCTGAGCTTCGCCGCTGCCCCGCGGGAACTGCAATAATAATAATAATAATAATTGGTTTTTTTTGGGAAAGGAAATGGCGCAGTATCTGTCTCATATATCGTTGGACACCTGAACCGCGCCGTAAGGGAAGGGATAAGAGAGGGAATCAAAGAAGAAAGGAGGAATTAGGTGCCGTATTGGAGGGCTCCGGAATAATTTCGACTACCTGGGGATCTTTAACGTGCACTGACATCGCACAGCACACGGGCGCCTTAGCGTTTTTCCTCCATAAAAACGCAGCCGCCGCGGTCGGACTCGAACCCGGGAACTCCGGATCAGTAGTCGAGCGCCCTAACCACTGAGCCACCGCAGCGGGTATCAGCCCGCGCATTCACCGGTATAGTTCAATCCCAGCTCCGCGTGGCTTTCAGACGCTGATTGGCGCGTTGCAGGTGATTTCCTTTTCCTTTTTACAAACTGTCTCGCCGTTCCGACGCCACTGTGTGTTCCCCGGTCCCTCGTTTGCATTTCTGTAGTCCTTCCAGCACCCCAAAACGGGCGGCTTGTCACGGGCTTACACGTGTTAGCGCGATGGAGCCGCCTCACAAGGCCTTACTGCATCTTCGCATTTGGGGCAGGATTTTTAAAACTTTTTGGTGAGGGGGGGGGGGGAATTTTATAAATCGAGGCCTTCGGATGAACCGGGCATTTCTTCCGGTTTCTTGAACTCCGAATGAAGGAGGTTTTACTAGTCATGATATTTTTGTTGCCAGTCTTGTGATTTTATGGATTTTGTTTTCCATGACCTCATTACAGTTTCGATACTATTATGCTGTCTAATCAAGTAGTATACATTTCCTTGCACATCATGTTTTTTATTAGGGTACTCAGGCAGTCTATTTTTCTTTATTTCAGTTGCAAGTACCATACACCATTTTGAAAAAAAATAAGGGCAACAACATTTGCTGGTTTATCATTTTCTCACACGTTTTTTTTGTACTGAACAGATATTCGATACTCGAATCGATATTTGAGGCCATTTTTTCTTCATGTTCGTATTCGATTCGTATTCGAAAATTTCAACATTCGCACACCCCTAATTGTGAGGGAATGCGCACTTGTGGTGTAGGTTTAGGAAGGTGTTCATCTGGCGGTAGCGGGATGTCCGTCTTCGGAACGGGCCAGAACCTCTCATTTAGTAAAGTGAAAATATATGTACGCTGCGCTGAACTTCAAAAACATTTTTTGCATACAACAATACTCAATCTGAAAGAAACCCCGATGCGTGATGTCCTTAAGAATAAAATGTTCTAGCACGTCGTGCGGCAAACACGCTTAATACGGCAACTACAACTCCACGGCAGAAAATGGCCGCAAGCGTGGCAACGGTAGCAGTAGCAGGTTCTACTAAAATTTTGCAGTATCCCTCGAATGCACAATCCTTCATATTTTTACTAATACCAACTAAGTACCAAATTTAAAGCCGAATACGCAACAAAAAGCGCGTTCTCGGATGGAATGAACCATCGCTAAAATGAAATTTGTACAACAAAGTCATCTTCGCGTTCGCATAACACAATACCACAGTTGCTTTTTCTTTCTGTAGAATGTTCTTTTATTGCCTTTAAATTGTGAGGCAGTAATACTTGAGAATTCCTGGAATTTGTTATTGTGAGTACAAAATGATTTTCTTTGCGCGGAAAGTTCATTTTAACAACGCTCCATGAAAAGAAGCAACGCATTTACCAACTTCCTATAAAAAAATTTGAATAAATGTCTTCAAGTTTAGGCACCTTCATGAATTGCTGCGTAATAGTTCGGTTAGTCAACTTCGTGTTTCTTCTCTCTCTTTGATATGAAAGCAAATGTAGTTTGGATTGATATCGAAGGAAGAAGGGAAGGATAGATAAAGAGGAGGAGGGAAAGGCAGGGATGTTAACCAGAAAGGGGTTCCGGTTGGCTACCCTGTACTGGGGAAGAGGGATTAGGGATCTAAAAGGAGGAAGAGAAAAGAGAAAAGGCATAACACACACACGCACAACGCTGCCACAATTTGTCACTCAGTCCAGTTGCTCTCAAGTAGGCAAAGAGTGCCTTGTATGCCTTCAGGGCAATCGACTGCTGTGGCCACGGACTGAGGATCGTTTGCCCTGTTAATGGGCGAGGATCGATGCGGTCCAGGGCACAACACACTGTATGTCTTGCACTCGCAAATGCAGGGCACTCACAGAGATCAGCGATGGTCTCCTCACAACCACAGCTCTCACAGGCAGGGCTGTCGGCCATCCCCATCCGGAAAGCATAGTAATTGGTAAATGCAACACCGATCCATAAACGGCATAACAGTGTTGCGTCTCGACGTTCTAAGTTACGTGGAAGACGAAGGCGCAGTTTAGGGTCCAGTGCCTTGAGGCGGAGGTTGCAAAACTCTCCCGTGTTCCAGGCTGAAAGTGTGAGCTCCAGCGCCAAAGGGCGAAGGCCACACGCAGCGTCAGGTCTCGATATTGTGATCCTCACTGGAAGTCTGTCGTTGTGAGCAGAACGCGCAGTCGCATCGGCCTGGTGAATGCAACACCGATCCATAAACGGCATAACAGTGTTGCGTCTCGACGTTCAAAGTTACGTGGAAGACGAAGGCGCAGTTTAGGGTCCAGTGCCTTGAGGCGGAGGTTGCAAAACTCTCCCGTGTTCCAGGCTGAAAGTGTGAGCTCCAGCGCCAAAGGGCGAAGCCCACACGCTGCGTCAGGTCTCGATATTGGGATCCTCACTGGAAGTCTGTCGTTGTGAGCAGAACGCGCAGTCGCATCGGTCTGGTGATTACCGTTAATACCACAGTGTCCTGGCAGCCATTGAAAAATGATGTCATGACCTTTGGAAACGGTGCCGTGGTACAGTAGACGGATCTCAGCAACAAGTTGCTCCTGCGACCCGCGGCGTAGCGCAGCTTGCAGGGCTTGAAGGGCTGCTTTAGAGTCGGTGAAAACCGTCCAGTCATGTGGAGGTTCTTGACTGATGAACTCTACCGCAGCCCGTAAGGCTGCAAGTTCCGCACCAGTTGAAGATGTTGCATAGGTCGTCTTCACTTTCATGAAGATGGATCTGGCCGGTATCACCACCGACCCCGCAGAACTGGTCGAGTGAACTGATCCATCTGTGTAAATATGTATGCGGTGACTGTGGTAAGAATGCAGGTGATTCAATGTCAGTTGTTTCAGAGCGGGCAGTGATACACTAGCTTTCTTTGTAATGCCAGGAATATAGAGGTGAACCCGAGGTTCATGAAGACTCCATAAGGGTGAGCACGGTCTTGACGCAGGGGTGAACTGCGATGGAAGATATGCGCGATGGGCTTCAATGACTTTGGCGAATGCAGTACGCGGCCTAATTATTGGGTGTTGCGAGGTGATGACAGGGAACCCGTGTGAGGTGCCGAATATGTGTTCTCATGGTGTCAACAGCAATGCATTTAGTAACATGATGTTCCCGGGCAACAAGAGCAGCTGCTGCTGTTGATGCACATTTAGGCAGTCCAAGATAGATACGGAGAGCTTGCGCTTGAAGAGTCTTGATATTTGTTTTCCTAATGGAACTGAATATCGGAATGCTGTACTGCATGTAGCCCAGAAATAGGGAACGGTACATGTAGCATTGAGCGCACTGATGCGCCCCAGAACTTTCCCCCGAGGAAGGAGAGGACGTAGACAATTGAAATTATTCTCTTTCTCATGTCGTAGATATGTGGACTCCACGAGAGGTTCCTGTCGATGACAACACCAAGGAATCTGTGGCTTCTCTCATAGGGAATGGCTTCGCCATTGATGCGAATGGTGTAACGTGACATTATTTTGCGTGTGAACGCCACAAGTGAACCCTTTTCGGTCGAAATGTTCAGGCCCTGCAAGCGAAGATAGGATGTCAATATCGATGCCTCTTTTTGAAGTCTTGCACGAACTTGAGGACGGGTCAGCCCTGATGCCCAAATACAGATGTCGTCTGCATATACCGAGATCGGAGCAGATTGTGGCAATACGTCGACCAGGCCGATAAGAGCGAGGTTGAAGAGAACTGGGCTCAGCACTCCACCCTGAGGGACTCCGCGCAAATTTCGGTGTAAGGACGTTGGTCCGTCCGCAGTCAGGACAAAAAACGACCTCTCTGATAAACAGCTGCGTATCCAGTTGAACGTGCGGCCTCCGATCTCAGCAGCTTCTATTGCGTCCGAAATGGCCTGATGCATTACGTTGTCGTACGCACCCTTGATATCCAAAAACAATGTCACGGTCAATCTTTTCAAACTTTTTCGTTGTTGCATCGACGTTACAAGGTCAACCACATTGTCGATAGAAGAGCGGCCCCGTCGGAACCCAGACATGAAGGTTGGATAAATCTGATGTCGCTCCATGTACCATTCCACGCGTGTGAGTAGCATTCTTTCCATGACTTTGACGACGCAGCTGGCGAGTGCAATTGGACGGTATGATGAATGGTCGAGCGGTGATTTCCCCGGCTTAAGAAGTGGAACCAGACGATTGGTCTTCCAATCATGAGAAACTATGCCAGCAGTCCATGACTTGTTATAAGTGTTCAAAAGAGCCCGTCGAGCTTCTCGGCCAAGGTTGGCAAGTTCGGAGTACGACACACCATCGGGCCCTGGTGATGATGACCTTCTACAACAAGCCAGCGCAGCATCAAGTTCTTCCATGGAGAATAGTGCATCCATCCGAGAATCCCGCGAGGGTGGAACATTGTTGCAGTGCAGCGTTGCGCCTGGATTGGGAGGGCCTGTTATTCTTGCGCAGAAATCTTCGGCTACCTCAACCACACTGCGCCTTTGGTGGAGCGCTACGGATTGGAACGGGTAGCGCTGTTGAGGGTACGTGCGAAGACCCCGAATTACACTCCAAACGCGTGACAAAGGCTTCCGTGGATCAAGTGTTTGGCAAAATGTCCTCCACCGTTGTGTTTGCAGTGCCTGAATTCTGCGCTGAATCATTTCTGGATGCGCCTAGCATCTCTTATGTCTAGGCGCGACTTTGTGCGTCGGTATCTGCGCTCTGCCCTGCGCCGTTCTGATCGCAGTCGCTGCGATTCGATGTCAAAATCGGCGTAGTTAGCGACAGGGAATGAAGAAGAAAGAAGAAAGAAGGAAGAATGTTGCTGAAAAAACTCAGGTATTGTGTTTTGCTTGTAGAATGCCAATTTTTATCTTTCTTTCGTTTTAAAGGTTGTCTTATTTGATTTCGAGTGTTCGGCTACATTACTTGACCATTTTGAGGATTTATATGCCTGAGAAAAATTGTTTTCTTGATTTCTTGCTTATTTCCAATGAGCACGGTAAATAGAAACTTTTAATAAAGCTTTATTAACTTCCTGTCAAGTAGTAATAATTGAATATCTGTCTTAAAAATTTTTCATTCCGTGATATGGTTACAACTGCATTTACTACTACTAATACCATCAGCAGATTCAAAATTTAGTGAAATTGTAACCTACGTGGAAAAAAATTTCTTCACACACAGGTAAGAGCTTTGGTTCGAAATGCATTTACTACAAATAGGTAGTGTGGGGTTTTTACAATTAAGAGAAATTGTTAGTTAGCTGCACCAAATTTCACCGTGAACTCAAGTAAGAGAGTGTAGCTGTTATGCGATCAAAGTTTTTGAATCATAACTCTAATCGGGACAGCGTCGTGTCCCGCCTGTACCTTCTTTGTGTCGTGCTGCGTTGTTCCTGCCGCAAGATATTATACCTCTTGCGTTTTAAATATTTACTTTTCCTGGCACGTTAAAATAGCTCAATAATTTGTGGTAACTTTCTATTGACAGGAGTATATAAGAAGAATAATTTTCTGCCAAATTTGAACAAAAAAGGTTCATGAAATTTAAAAGTTCATGCGTGGTTACAGAATGAATAAGAAGGTGAAAAGTTTTTTCAGAAGGTTAAAAACCACCTTTACGACGGCATTATCTACTGCGCACTACGAGGAGGCGCTAAGGAAATGGCAATGTGAAATATAAAGACACAAGACAATATGATTGGTTGCGTGCAATATATGTATTTTTGGAAGCATTCATTTGTGCTGAATTTTGTGCAGGAGCTCCGTTTAGAATGCAGCAGAAAGATGAACGCTTCTTGGTGCGAAATATGAAGTTCCTCTGATGCCAACACCTTTTCCATTAGCACTGGTCAGTGTAGGTATTCATTTTTTTTTCAGCTGCTAGCATCAGTTCATCTTTGACAGTCCTATTAGGAACCTAGAAAAGGGAAAAAAAGTTTCCAGAAAGTTCATGATTTTGCTACACGTGAGAGAAACAAAGGTTGTTTAGTGTTTGAAAAAGGGAAGCAAAGAAAAATACACATGTTTTGCCCATATTCGCGCTCGTGCTCATGAAGGTTTCTTTCCTTTCTAGAAGCACGTTCTATTCGAAGAATAAAAAATGAAGTGTAAACACCACTCCTCCCCGCCATCAACCCCTACCTTAACTGATGTGCATCTAATAAAAACCTGTCAACAGTGCAGTTGGGGCTAATCTGTCTCTAACATTTTGACCCATCACTTGCCCAAACACCGCCGAACACAAGAACCGCTTATAGAAATGGGTCTCGAATTCCTGTTTACCAGCTGTACTAAAAGGAATAATGAGTATAAAAAAAGATTACTTCCGCCGTCAAATAAAGGTGGCAGTCTTATGTGGTAGAAGATGATGGGGATGGTGAATATTTATAGCGCAGGGGAACCTGTGGCCAAGCTGCACAATGGCACAAGGTTCTTTCGCCTACTGAAGGCGGGGATCAAAGACCCAATTCTCAAGCATTTCATCCTAAAGAAGCCGAGCACGAGGCTAGGGGAAAGTGTGCACCCACTGTGTCTCTGGAGAGCACTCGGCGGCACGGGGTATTTAACCTTGCGGCTCGAATATAGAGGCGAACGCTCTAAACACTAGGATATCGTTGCGATCTGGTTGTAAAAGATTGGTTTCACACCCCTTGTTCATGAACCGACAGGAACAGCGCTAATATTGACTTCGTATCTCACGGTCGTTTGACTGTCAGCTATTGTACTGGAACGTGATCCGCTATGAGAACAATGGGGTGCGGACTTCTAACATCATATTAAAGCATTTTTGTAAACCCTCAGTATCATTAGTTAGTATCTTCAGGCGAGAAGTGCGACATAAATGACGGCAATATAAACAAGAAATATCTGTTTCGTGCTTATATGTGTCGTCAAGGTGCCGGAGGCTCAGAATGTATAGTGACATTACTGCAGTATTTCGACCACTTCCTTCTATTCGATGATTTCTGACACTGCTTACAGAACCACAGAACTGTGGATAAGATAGTCCTATTGGTCGTCTAGGTAGGATATTCGTTACCGCTGCTCTTCCCCTGCTCCTTACGCATGCCACATGCTCCATCATTTTCTCTCCGCCTTGTCCTCTAAGATAGCTGCTCTAATGCCTGCGGAAAGTGAGATGCCCATGCCACGTCATGTTGTTTGCTAATGCTGAAAACAGAAAACTCCCGCGTATTCCGCTCATCTCAAGGGCGTAAAATTTACAAGAAAAGTTGTAGCCCTTCACATTGCATGCCGCTCCTGAGTGCAGCCACTGAAGGCCGACATAGGCGAGAAAAAAGATTGGGTAAAGTTCTTGGTTTACGCACGTGCAGAAAGAGGGAACTCCTGATGGTATTTAAATATTGGCAGAACTGCAAGACGCACTTCTCTTTGTTGTGTCTAACATTCACGCAGTTGTCAATGGAGGGCGCATTCTCATCTACAAGCAGTTTGTAGGTGTATGTCTACTGCAGGTGAAAACTAAATCCATTCAACTGCCCACAGCCTAAACCTAATGTGTAGTCGTCGATCCTCGGCTGTAGCTCTCGCATTCTACATCAGCTTTCGGCATTATGTGGAGGCGCAAGTATTTGGTTACGGTACAGTGCGACTCCAACGGCGTAGCCATTTTGATGAAAAATGTCCACTACGTAACATACTCACAAAAACGCCTCCTGATTAGGGCAGATTTCTGCTTTACCAATATACAAATTCACCCATTGAGTGTGAAATGAGCGTTCCCTTCTAACTGTTGAGTCCCTGCCGTTAAGCGAAAGTGCTGTTGAAGCGGACGCCTTTTCAGCCGTAGACTGCGCTTTTTTTTCTCTGTCCCCACTGGACACGCGTGTACATTCTTCAATGCTACGCCACATGTTCGTAAAGTGATAGCAATTTCACACTGTTTCTCTCAGCTGGCATATGCACGGAGCGCTTGTAGACCAAAGGTTGCGTATTACAATTTGCAGCCACGTTGATGCTTGCGGAGAGGCCACCCAGCGTCAGCTTCAGCACCACGTTTGCGTTCGCTGCGGAATGGAGGAGGTCAGCCAGGATGCAGGCCAGACCATTGATGAGGCTGCCGGGATCCGAGCCCAGGAGGGCGTTCAGCAGGCACTGCGGGGGCCGGACGTTTCACTTTTAGCGGTTAACTGGACACGACAGAATAACCGTCGTATGCTGCCACACATGTGAACAGGTTTTCCACTCCCGCTGCATTGGAAATTTGACTCATGAGCGCTAAATGGAAGCTTCGCAGATTATTCATAACTACGTAGACAGATCAAGGGGCTGAAATGTAAAATAGATGGACTGAATGTCAGAATAGTTCCCAATCTGTCTTTAGGGAACTGATGCATGGATTGATGATGTACCGTCTGCTTAGAAACGAGGTGCAGGTAGATGCCATGAAGTTTTTCGAAACTCCTCCTTTTTATTTTCTATACGCTGCTTGCATTTGTTACTGGTAACGGAGTCGTAGACATTGTATTAACTTGCTGTAGAATATGTCCCGCGCTACGTGTAGCATTAAGCTTGCCCTTCACGCAATGTCTTCTGCGAACGTTTGCGGCGTAATGATTATGTTTGGTTTTACCAGATTTAAGCCCCCAATAGGCCTTATATTATGAGAGATGCCGTAGTGCAGGGCTCCGCATAATTGTCGCCACCAGGGGTTCCTTATGTGCGCTCACATGGCACGGTACACGGGCCTCAAGCATTTCACCTCCACCAAAGCGTGACCTCCGCAGCAGTGATCAAACCCGCGTCTGTTTGAACAGCAGCGATGAAGCATAAGCACTAAGCCAGAGCGGCGGCTTTTTATGGCGCGATGACGAGTAGGCCAAGGCAAGGGGGGAAAGGGCGGAAGCCCATCCTGCCTGGGCATGCTTTGGGCCAGGCGCTGACTGTATGCGAGACAACGTTCAGTATTAGTTTTCTTACATTTTTTAACGTTAGCACTGAGAAGACGGTGGCAAACTATTGATTTGAATGCAAATGAGCACAACAACATGACGGAAGACTAGAATCATGACTAGACCTTGTTTACGCCTGGTATACAAGTTGCGGCAATCTCTTCTATGTTTTACAAAAAGAGCTAGTCTGAAAGTCTGATATGTCATCCTACAACACTAACATAGCTTACAAGTACTCATCTCAAAACTTTTTGTAAGCCTGCTTCTGCCTATGGCGCAGCGCTCCATGGTATCGCGTGCCTCAGAGCCCATTGTGCTGCTTTGTTGAGTAAAAGTGCTGAACACATAAGCAATTTCTGCGTAAATATGTAAGTCCACGCCATTTAAAATGTTACACTTCGACGCTAAATATCCTCTGTGAATACCCTTGTTTTATTATGTGAACAAAAAAATGAGTCAAATGTGCTATTTTAAGAGCAAGGGGCATCTGCGCATGCGTTACCATCTGATCAGGCATGTGGCAGAGTGTGTAGAAATGTTTTCGTTTAATACTATGCTCAGGAGGCAAATAAGTTGTTGCCGTCAGTATTTGTTATTCTAGGAGTCTTACCGCAATGGCCTTGACGAGGTTCACAAGAAGTTCATCCTGAAAAAGAAAAACGCAGAAGAAAAATTGTGACCTCCTTATGTGGAAGCTTAACACCGATGCAATGAGGAGGTATTGCGAATCAAGGCTGATGATTTGGAACATTTATACATTTAAACTTACCAGCGGAAGCAGAACAACGCTACTGGGGAATATTGATTGCTTCGATTGATTTTTTCCGCGTGTTTTGATATTTACTCATCAAACTCCACTACATGTGCATCACCATGTCGAGTTCAGTTCTTTAACAAAGAATATGTCATTATTTACATGATGCAGCTTTCTTTCCCGTGAGCGTTATCAAAGCCTCACGTAATAAGAAATAGCCTGAAAAAAAATGAGTTTTACTTTAAGTTGTGAATAAGCAAATGATATTCACGCTTACAGTAGTCTGCGTTTCTAACGTAAACTAACCAAGCGCTTATAAAAATTTAGCCCGCTATTCCTCCGCAATGCTAGCCTAAATGTTGACATATAGCTTTGTTCGGGCTGTAAGACTACTGGTCATACCTTGCTACTTTTTCAAAGGGAAGAGAAAAGAAAAACCAAGTTCTTTATTCTGCTTACCAAAAACTTCAGTTTTACATAGGGCCTTTTGTGGTCACGGCCGAACACTTTACATTTCACGACTATGCTTGTGTGTGTACATGCTATTTGTACATGTGTACATGCTACATGCTGTTACTTGCGCCGCAGTTCTCATTGGCTAGGCTTTCTGAATTTCCTAACCACATGAGCGAAGGGGAAGCGAAGGAGCAACAGAACTACATCTAAATGTGCCATTTTATCTGCCTGTTTTACTCCATGTGTTCACTATTTCAGATGGTAAGTTTTTGACTTACCGTGGCGAGGTCACCGTTTTTGCACACGAGCAATGTGTCGTCCAGGCACTAGAAAGCAATGATAGGACAAATTAAGTCTAGACCTGATGACGATAAGGGCAGCTAGTGAACTCTACTGGGATTAATCTTTCAGCAATTTGTATTTCCTGGCAGCACATGGTAATATGAACGGCCTTGGCCCGTGCACAAGAGTTTATTTTAGAGCTTTTAAGTAGGGCAGTAAACGCATCCCTCAATCTCTGCATCGTTTAAGGATCAGCACTATTCTCCTTTACCTCTACGTGCTTATGATGCTTCAGTAATGCGTGAAGCGCCTCAGGTCACTGCTCAAAACCAAGATCTTCGGATGGCGACTTGCAATAAAAATTATACATCGAAGAATCCACTTAATTAGACTACAAGCCCATGATACGTTTCATACATGCATACGTGCGTACGGAGGAAAGAAAAAGAAAGAAAGGGCGCTATTTATATTGAACCGGACTTTATATGGTGGCAAAGAGGTTGGAAGGCCGAACGTTATTTTTTTCTAGCTCCTGTAGCCGACCAAGGCTCACGTGACGTTATTCAAAGGCCCTAACCCCAAGCTTACAAACATACGGCCACTGCCAAGAATATATTGCTCAAAGAGCTTGCCAGCATCCCTGGAAACGTCATTTGCAGCCGTGCGAATGTGCGTTTCGTCCACGTTCGAGATTTGTAAAGATAACAAAGAAAAGAGCCATGCTGCATGGCCCCAAACAAAACCCAATAAACTGTATATTTTCAGCAAAGGCTCTAAGCGCGCTTCCTCAAAACAACAGCGTGAAAGGGGTTTGTTTCTGCGGGCGCTTCTAAAATAATGGTTTGGCGGGCCATTCGGGGGTTCAAAATGGCAGTGAATTACTGGTATTTCGTGACTTAGATTGCACAAACAGATGCGTTTTCCAGGATTCGGCTATAGGCGAGTAGTGTGTACGCAATAAAGCGAGCGTACTGCCGTCTTGACTGCTGCAAACTATCTTCGCGAGTTGATGAACTCCACAACATCACTCTGGTCACTATTGCACAATGGCTTGTTTCCTTTTTTGTTGTTGCAGGGGCAAGCGAACTGGCGACCACGAGGTTTTACGGATGCGCAGATAAGAATCACTGACAAGGTAATCTTTCTCGTGAGAATGCATCCGTAGTGCGGTGTGAGCCATTCCGCACGTCGGCTGCGAAATCAGTTGACTCGGTTGGATGTGTATCTGCCGACGCTG
Source organism: Amblyomma americanum (assembly GCF_052857255.1). Lineage (NCBI taxonomy): Eukaryota > Metazoa > Arthropoda > Arachnida > Ixodida > Ixodidae > Amblyomma > Amblyomma americanum. The sequence goes on from NC_135504.1 coordinate 55,871,671, forward strand.
AGGCGCTGGCTCTGATCATGCGGCCTTCAGGTTATCGGCGTGACGACCCAGTTAACAACTGTCGGCGTAAAAACACACATGGGAAAGGCGCTAGCGCTCACCTGTTCGAGGTTGAGGTTTCCGGGCAGTTTGATAGATATCGGTTGAGAGCAAGTGTTGCTTCCGGAGAGAATGGTTGTGCATCCGGGCACATTTGCCACCACACACAGTGGCTTAATCAGATTCGTAAGAGTTCTGACATCTGCAATGAAATAGCACGGTAAATGAATCAGGCGCGTTGTTATGTTTGAGGCACGTCTTCTAGACACAACAGAAATAAATCATAATTAATGAATTCCTTTGAGAATAGCCGACGTATGAGTTACTGTTTCTAGTCTAAAGCGACAAAATATGCTGGTCAGCGTACACGCAGACTCATTGAAGCCACCAGCTGTTGAAACCATCAGCGGTGAAGTCGATAGGCACTAGCAAGAAGTGCTGCTTCTTCCATTGCATTAATAGCAAAGGCGCAGGCTGAGCCCAAATCTCGCAGTCTGATACATTGCCATCGTTTCGGCGAGGCTCTAGTAGAATTTGTGCCATACTCATAATTCTTAGGCAGTCTCTGTACATTTCATAGAACCGCAGTCATGCACAGCCGGTCACCAAGAATCAGGTAAGATCTCCAGATATGCGCATGGAAAACATGAGCAGGCAAAAAAAGTGTCACAATATTGCGACTGATTTGGTTGGTTTGTGCCGATGAATTTAAGGTGCCTTTGTAAACGTTTATCACAAATGTAGCTATCTTCTTTTATATTTTCTATCTAGTTTTGGTTGCAAGGTCTTTTCTAATTGTTTCGTACGGTGCTCCTGCAAATTGTGGCTCCGTGTTTCCAGCGCAGCAACTTCATATGCTTAGCTTGGGGATAACTAGTCAGCATAAGCAGCGGCCATGTCCATATTTAATTTGCCTACTGCCAGTTGCCGAAGAATTTCAGCAAACCTCCTAACTTCATCCATCTACAACAACTTCTGCAAACTCTTCTATCGAGCTGCCAGAATAAGTGACCGGAGTTTACGTGCTATATTTACTCCGCAGTGTACAAAGTAAGACGCAGTAGAGGGCCGGTGATAAATTTCCGCAGTCTGGGGTTTGTTAATGTGCCGTGAAATCAGAGTGCAAGGTTCTTTTCTTATCTGCACTCCATCAAAATAGTGATTGCGCGGTGGATCAAGCCCACGAAAACCGGCCCAGTAGATTAACGCCAAAGATATTGAGCCTACAGGGATTTTCTCAACAACCTAGAAGACAACCGGTTTGCTGATCTGCCAAATGAATTTCGTGGCCTAGTCTATCTCCTCCTTTCACTTAAGATATAGCCAAGTCTTGTGGTTTCTTTCATTTCTTATGCTTCATCCATTTGAGACCGGGCATTTTGTGACAAGAATATCAAGTTGGCCCTATCACCTTGGTTTGATTTCGTTATGGATATTTGCATAACACGTAGCTCTGTCCGAATGCTTATTTCATTCTTTAATCAACGACAAGGTTGTGGTTCAATGAAGTATTTGTCACAGGATACCGTGTTTCTATATATTAGTTAAAGGAACCTCGGTAGGCTATTTTTTAAACTCAAGTGATGCATAAGGACCTCACTGCAACCTCTTTCTCTTTGTTTAATTCTGAGAGTAGGCATCCGGTGCATAGCCGAGGCTCGCACAAAGCTGGCGTGATCAGTGATCATCTAAAGATGTCCTGCAATGGACTGAGAGTGCCTGAAGGCAAGCGTCAGTCACTATGCTTCGTTATCAACTGTTGCAACAAACGTTTGACTCGAATTGAAATACAGTATTTCTGCGGAGACTTCACACTAAGAACGCTGCATCTGAAGCAACCCCCGATGAAGAAAGGGCCTGCAGGTTGTGGGGCGTTTATGCCTCCCTGTATACTGTCCAAAGGTCTTCGATCGCGCCAGTTCCAAACCTTTCCCTGTTAGATGTCAACCTGAACTTGAACCATATATAGAAAATTAACCGTCGGTGCGTGAAAGCCGTGCAATAGCAGTGGACACTTGTTTCTGCATCTACTAATCGCGTTCCAACCAAGAATTTTTTGAGGGGCAGATATGAACGTTACACCTAAGAATTAGATCCAGAGTTTTGTACAAGCTTCTTCGCTGTACGAGAGCTAGATGTAAAACGTTAATTGTAAGTTACTACATATTCGATAAATTTGTATTCTAGAAAATTGCCCGTTACCAGTAGTTTCTGCTTTCGGAACTTAATTTTGCTTCTTTGACGAACACTGGAGGGAACAAAGCTCTTTTATTTTATGTTACCACTTGTATTTATCAAAGAAGCCAGTTTGCTGAACAAAAATGTTGTGATTTTCAAGTAAATGAGGAGGTCTTTGATTAAGTTTTAACAAGACCGCTGTGCAGAACGACGAAGAGAGAAAGTGCTGAATCAAATCGTTGTCTTTTCTACCATGATTTTTAGGGTTACCAACAAGGGCAGAAGAGTTCCCAGGTTACTGCAAGTGTAAAGCATGCACGACTCTTGCACACGCCCAGCCACTACTTATGCCTTAGAGCAAGTCGACATAAAAAACAGCTTCAAGTATATAGTGCGCACTGAGATCCGCTGTAAACACCGTGATGTTCCTACAGTCTCGATGTAACGCATCAACCGAGTAGAACGAGTTGCCTTTCACTCACCCACGCCGAGTAGGCTAAACACGAGTTTGATGATGTCGAGGAAAGCAGACACGGCGCCCACAGCGTTAATGTTCGTCAGCTCTGTGATCAGGCACTGAAATGGGGAAATAGAAGCGTTAGAAGGGAAAATGTACGCCACGGCAAAAATAAAGTTATAAAATACTGAGCTGTCACGGCATCGTTTGTGAACAACTTTTGATAGCTTTTTTCTTCAATCAACAGTAATTTAATTCATCTTTATTTGTAACGACCCACAGATGCAGCAGCATGGTTTACGCGCGTCGCTGAAAACAAAGAGTGTGCCACTATCGGCGCACTGCGCAAATAATAGATAGGAATAGCTTCACTGCATTCCCTACCCCGCGTGCAAACGCCGAAAGCCTGGACAGAAACGCGCATTCGTTAATCCCAGCGAGATAACGTGGAGTTATGGCATTGCAAAGGTTTAGGTAATTAGCAATAACAAACTCGCAGACCCCGGAAAGCTGTTTTCAGCGCGTTATCGAGATGATAAAAAATCGTCATATGACAGTTTTCTGCATACTCACCTGAATTAGTTTTTCCAGGAAACCGAGTACATCCTCCTACGCAACCAAGAAAATATAGGAAGAAAACATTCACATATTAGGTTCGCGATAAAACGCCGCTGCTTAAATATTTACCGCAGAAGAGTTACCCTGAAGCCAGCCATTGTTGAATGGTAAGGGCCCAAAGGCACAGATTAAGCGAGCATAGAAGGCTTTACAGAAAGAACTCGATGCTTTTATCGCAGTGACTGCAGCGATTTTAGTAGGTCGGCCAATCTTTTTTTTTTAGTTTATTCAACCATTCTTTTCTTTCAATCATCATTACATATCCACTCTGTTCGATCAAGCAATGAACATCTATAAAAAATACTGGCTTTAATTGCTGTTAGCATCCTTTTGCGACTGCCCTATATTCTTTTTATCTAAGCTTTTTTGCAGTTTGTTTTTCCTTTAACCATTTCTAATTGTTTTCCCAAATGTAGTCATGCAAAATAAAGCAGACAGTCTTGTAAACCACTGGTATTTTTTTCTATGTGCTCGGTTTCTCAACGTGCGACAAATGCAGTTGTTTTGCTGAAAAAAAGAAGAACATTTGCTTTGTTTTTTATCTGCACCACTCACAGAAAGTTGCCCTTAGAATAAATGGCATCTGTAATGGGCCTCAGAAGCTGATAACAACACCTACAAGAAGGGCTTTCTTTTGCTCGGCTTACTCATTCCGGTGATTCTCATCTCGCAGCTACGTCAAAGCTCGATATTTATGCGAGAAAGGGAAGCTTACCACAGTTGCGGTGCACAGGTCCACAGAAGTGCCGAGGCACTGCAAGCAAAAAAAAATTATTTTCGCGATTAGCAGGCTTATGGGGGGTCCTGATTCTAATGTCTCAAAGAAGCCTAAGTTCTGCTAATGTGAAGAAACGCGAAACATGGTAAATGGTGAAGTCTTCCGTCGTCTTTCTAAGAAAATTCTCTGCTCTGCTCCAGGACAGCAATACACGCGTACGGTGCTTGACATACCTGATTTTTAAGTCAGCTCTCATTTCTCATTCACTTCATACCGCCTCTACAATTTCCCCCAAAGCTTAGTAGCCAACCAATACCTTCCACAGGTTAATCTTCCAGCGTGTTTGATTCTCCCTCCCTCTCTCCCTATCTTCTCGTCATTGCAATTCAGAAGGCTCTCAGTGTGCGGTAGCAATTATAAATCGTACGAATTCTCATCCCTGAGTTGGTGCTTCATTCGTATATTTTTATTGTCTGCATAAGCCGGCAATTAAGCCGAGGTACCTCTGTCCCCACTTTTGCACGGCATGCTTTTTTGCGCCACCGTGCTTGAACTGGTAACCACTACTCAGGAAGCTGAAGGAATCCAGTTAAAAAAAAAATCTATGTATGTCATGACGTGATAGGGGTGGAAATGACATCGCTAAACATAAAGCCGGGGCACGCATTACAAAGAGACAAAGACAGTGCAAAACAAAGATTTAAGCTTTATATTCTTAATTTACTGTGAACGGAGAGTTTACATTTCTTTTGCCGTTCACTACCTTGCCATCTGGAAATGCGGCCAAGTAATTCGTCGTGTTCATGGGCGTCTCTTCAACCTGCACCCATACGTCAGTGTTTTCTTTAAAGCAAAAAATATAGAGGCTTCACTGGAACCGCAATAGCTTTAGGAAGAAGGAAAAATGAAAATAAGCTGGCCATGATGACTTTTTTATCACGCCTGTGGTCAATCAAGTTAGTGGCAGTTAATGCCCATTATTCGCGATTTGGCTAATCAAATTTGGGATCCTTGATCAGAAATAGTTGGAGATAGGAGCTTTGCTGCCACGAGGTCAGCTACGCATGACGAACTGCTAAAGGGATAATAGGTTGCAGGTATCATCTTGGAGAAAATATCTGCGGAATGACTTCCAAAACAGCGCCCAATACCGGAGATGCTGACGGAACGCGTACGCAGGCCAGCATAATATTCCAGTTTCTATTCTTCAGGGTTAGGACGCAACATTAGAGCAATTGAAACCTTATTGGTGCCGTTGTACCTACCGTTCCAAGGTCCAAGATGCCCGGCAGAGTTGCATCGAGGCAACCGGCTGAAAAGCAACAGGGACATGAATTACATGATAGTCATGTTGCCAAAGAGCTACTACAAGAAAAAAACAATAGACGTGGTTACTGGAAGCCTCTTGGATTACAACATTGCGGGATCTTCTCGGATGCAGTAGAGAACAGGGTACTATTCTCTCTTCAAGGTGCCCTACAATATCTGTGGGACATAATAATAATAATAATTGGTTTTTTGGGGGGAAAGGAAAGGGCGCAGTATCTGTCTCATATATCATTGGACACCTGAACCGCGCCGTAAGGGAAGGGATAAAGGAGGAAGTGAAAGAAGAAAGGAATAATGAGGTCCCGTAGTGGAGGGCTCGGGAATAATTTCGACCACCTGGGGATCTTTAACGTGCACTGGCATCGCACAGCACACGGGCGCCTTAGCGTTTTTCCTCCATAAAAACGCAGCCGCCGCGGTCGGGTTCGAACCCGGGAACTCCGGATCAGTAGTCGAGCGCCCTTACCACCCTGTGGGACATGAACACGTTACAAATTTAAGAAGCGGTGCCAATAAGTGCTTTCGATGAAAACTTCTGGGCTAACACCTACTACTCCTGAATCACACAGTTTCATGATTTTTGGTGGGCACAGGTTTTCTGGTAAAAGGGCGTTTGCTTCTACGTTGACTAGTGGGACTCCTCTGCCATCTTTGACAGTCTTATCCTCCGCAGAAAGAAGGAGTACCGGAATTCTCCTAAGCGCTGCAAGCGTATCCAAGAATGTGAAATTTTTCATAATTAAAACAGCGCGAAACAGGCGACAGTACGAAATGCTAGGCGGAACCACGGCCGCGGAATTTTCTGCCTCGCATTCTGTGCATTCGTTCTGCATGTGCCCGTTGTATGCAGCAAGCTCAGAAGCTCAAGCTCTCGACGGCAATTATGTTGTGTTGTACTTCCTAGGGGGCCGGTGAAGTGGTTTTGTTATTTTAACCATCAAATCGGCTACTTCGCACAGGCTGTTTGCATCCTAGAATTTAAAAGGGTCTGTTTCCTTTGTTCTTTTTATTATTCACTCAGCAGACATGAGCATGCGTGCGTTTCATCAACGTGTGAAACTCAATACGAGTGCACGGTCTTATATGTTTGCTGCCCAGTGGTAAGTTGATTCAACTTTAAGATATCCTCTAAAATTTAATAGAAGTATCGCATGCGCGCAACACAACCTATTATTTCATTCAACAAATATAGAAGTTTTATGGTGCCGATTTTTCAAGCATGCAGGTCATGAAACGCCATCACGGAGAGCGGAATATATGCACCTTTCATTAGAGTGCTTGTATTATAATGGAGCATAAAGAAGCCATATGAAGCTTAATTGGTGTTAAAGGCACACACGCTTCGGCGGGAAAAGCGTTCTAGCAACTGATGTTTGTTCATCAATATTATGAGTGCATTCTCTGTGTACGTCTATTGCCCGATAGCTGCAGACGACAGTTGGGTGTAACGTGCCCTGATTCTGCTCTGCTTGCAACCCACATGAATCAATACATGAAGGCAGAAATTGCAAAGACCCCGAAACAGGGGTGGTCTGCGAACATACATAGTTTCTGAGCAGTTAGTCAACAAAGAAACGATAATCTACAGCCCAGCGTGCTGTTTGATGAGCAATGAACAGGCGATTTTTCACTCGCATGTGCCTTTGGATGAAATACTTTGAGGGGGCTTTCGCTCGCATAGTTTTTGGATACCTCCAAGATTACGTGCACATTTAACGGCTGCAAATAACTCACTGCAGGCTGCACATTCGCGGCATCGTCCAGAATGTATACGTGCGTGTGTGCGATCAGCAGAGTGTTGTACAGTCTGGTTACTTGGTGTAGTTTCTTTCGGAACTACGGAGCCTATTTCTACTTTAGGCGTGCGTTATAACGAGACGGAAACGCTCGCCCTGCAGCGGAGAACCTGTAGCTTTAGGTTAGGGGCGGGGTGTTGTCGTGTGTGGGGGGGGGGGGGGGGGGTCTGCATTCGCACCTTGCCGCCATGACGGCTGACTTGAATAGCGCACGCTGCTGATTGGTTGGAGAGCCGTATTGTATAAGTCTTGTACAAATGACGTCACTGCGCTCATTTCTTGCAGATGCTTTGAATGTGGGAGTTTTTCGCTATTTTAATCGGCAGCTTTTTCAGTACCGCAGTCACCCTCTTGGCCAGAAAGCAAAATCGGCTGTATTCCTGATGAACACACTTTCTTGCTTACTTCTATACTTCCATTTCGTATCCTTCTAATGTATGACTGAATATATGCGGAAATAGAAAAACACTGTAAGACGGCGGAAGCCATGACAATGTCACACTAGTCGAGTCTGACAAAGGACCCCCTTCCAGCAAATGGCGTCGACCAATTCTCATCACCCGGCTAGCGTGACAATGAAGGCACCGGCCCGACGATGCAGGGAGGGGACTAGTCTTGACTATAGAGAGAGAGGGCTATCCCCTTTCATCTTCCACTCCCTTTATTGTCATGCTAGCGGGCTGATGAGAATTGGCTGACGCCATTGGCTGGAGGGAGGCACTTTGGCAGGGAGACCTCGCTTCCTTCTTGGGTTGTATACGACTATAGCAGCATCCGTTTTTCTTTCCGAATTTATAGATGAAAACTATTACAGAAATAGTGACAGTAATACGGTGCTCTCAACGGGCAAGTAAAGGTTTGAGGGAGTGATGACAGATTGTCAGAGCCATGGTGCGCCTGCTCAAGTAATCTGGATGAAAAATTTGACATCACATACCGTGGTTGCATGAGGAACCTGGGCTAAAATAGCTCTTTTATAGGGAATGGCTCACGTTTCCGCCCCTGTGTACTCGTTGGTAGAAGCAATGTCATAAATTTTCAAAAAGCAAGCAACGCATGGTCATAACGCATGGCCGCTGGAAAACAGAGGGGAGAAAGTTAACAATAGGCAAGGCTTGTCTGATTTGAACAATAATTAATAATCCACTGAAGAGAAAATGAGCCCCGCACTCTCCACTTACAGCAGTGCAAATGATAGTACAGAAAGAAAAATATTCTAATCTCCGCATAAGAAGAACCAAAGGGCTCTTTGAGGTAGAACCTAAATACAGTAACCGAAGCGCGACGAGCCTCAGAGCATTCAAGATGGCGCTGTTTGCCAATACTGTAAGAGGATGTAGACAAGACGTTCAGCACGGCTGACAAAAACAATGACTGAGATGTACAGTGGCTCTGGGGGCAGCAGGACGGCAGTGAAGGCAGGTTAGCAGAAAAACAGCTGCCTTACGAGAGCCGGCTCCCAGGGCAGCTGGCATCAGCAGAGCCAAGACGAAGATAACAGCAGCCATGGCGGAAGATGAGTGTCGAACTGAGATGACTCCCTGAAACAGAGAATGTTGCAGTGGCTTCAGTGAGCTTTATGCCTTGTATATATATGCGGTTCGAGTGAGGATGTTTTCTTTTCAATTTTTTTATTTTCCCACAAGTCTTCTCGAGGCAATAAAATAGGAAAGCCTACTGAAGGACAAACGTGCCTTGTAGCACTGGGTGCGGACATCGGGGTCATGGTCTTGGGTATCCAACCCGCTAAGGGTGGAAAGTATGAAAGCCGGAATCAGCTTGCTAGCGTTAGCAGTAGTAGCAGACTTCCGGAGTGCCGGGCATGGCGAGGACATTTTCGAAACTCCTAAAACGGAAACGTTGCGGTAGCAATATGGTCAAGTTTGTCCTTCAGATCTGCACCCTTTAGAGCTCGAAATATCGCTACTTCCCGTGTTTGAGGGACACGTGTGCCTGCCCCATTCACTGCTACTTCACAAATAGCTTTTTTTTACACAGTGGAGGTCCAAAATCGTTCAGGCATAGTGCAAGTGTTATCATATTATTCGTTTTTTTACTTAATGATCAGCACAAGTCCTTCAGTCGCAGAGGTGAGCCGCACGCACCAACAAGGCGTGTGGCAGGGGCATTTGCTCGTCTCATCTATTATCGGCTTTGCAGTACAGAAAAAGGACGTCACGAGTGAAAAATATCCACAGCTGCACACGGGACCTGCTTAGATTTCCTGAATGCCAGGCCGAAGCGGATCCCGACATTGTTCTAGATTTTGTTCAAACCCACCAAGGACAACACTCTGCGACCACAGCTGCATTAACACCAGCTCGCGTGTTGAGATTAGCCCTCGTGCTCTCAGCGCGTAGTTTTTTGGGGCGATAAAAAACTCAAGCAACAAGGCACTACGCAGCTTGATAGCTGCTATCAGGCTCAAGGGCGGTTTTTGCAACCTTTATCACCACGCTTTCCTGTTTGCAATTATTGCTTGACATTTAACATCCACGGCCAGAAAATAGTCATATACAGCGGACTACTGACATGTGCATCAGGGATTTTATTTAGTATTTTGTTTTTACTTATAGATACTGCAATCCACAAAGGCATTTTAGCAGCGTGGAAACAGAACACATCAGAAGATAAACGCAGGCAAGAAATCAAAGCGAAAATAAGGTACATTGCTTAGATCAGAACACAAACAACGTCGTTAAGCAATAAAACATCCACAAAAAGAAAAAGGCACATTTGAGCTCTAGCAAAATTAACATAGATTAGAAGCAAATGACCACTAAGAAGGCTGAATAAGTTCGATATTAATTAAGTTATTCTATTCAATTACGGTCCTGACAAGAAGGGAATATATAAAAGAAGTATTTTTTTTCGGAATAGTTTCATTGTTAGTTTATGCACCTGCGTTGTAGCACATGTAGGGGCCGTATATAAAGAAGAAATATTAGAAAATAAAAAGTGGTAAAAGATTTGCATGAAATGATGTTGAGAAAATAAAGAGGTGTTAGTATTACGACGAAGTTGTACTTGATCAAACACAGAAGTTGTAAGGTTGTGTTGAAGATGACACGCTATAGAAGGACATTTCGACTTTGGTGGCGATGTTTATGTGGCGGCGGGATCAGCATTACATTGTGTCATCTTAAACATACTTGTAAGGCTATATTATTAACAGGTGATTTTATTTTTGTTCTATTCAGTGTAATAAAATCAGTTATGTGTACACAGATTCTAGTAGTTCTATTCTGGAAGTGATAATAATTGTTTACCTTGGGCACGTTATAAATGAGTATCCTCTTGGAATGACCATCAAAATTGCCCCTCTTGTTTTCAAGCCTTGTGTTCAATGAAAGAGCACTTCTTGTAAAAAATTCATTTTATTTTTTTGCGGAGAGAAAATTAGCGAGAGAACTGAAATTACCATGAAACATTTTACGTCAATGGAGCAAAGCCCCTGGCGTCACATTTTTTGGCTTCTGATACTTTCACCTTAAAGGGCACTACAGGGATATATCAAACTGAGCACGACAGATATAAAATTCCTCGGGAGCACTGCGGTCATATTTTCTACGGGAAAAGGTGGTTGCGTTGTTAGAAAAACAGCAAATAAAAGTCCCTAAACTCTTCTACATTGAAATCGCCTGCGTAAAATGAGCCACTGCGACATGACTTCTATTGCGCGTTTTTATTCCGACCAATCAGAAGTGCCACTGCAAAGATTGGGAGTGCGGCCGGAAACTGAAAATTCAAGGTCAACAGGTGACTGGTCACGGCGTCAACGTGCAAGTGTACACGCCTGCATCCCCCTTTCCCTTAATTTCGATGGGGCTTTCAACAGCATCGCGTGCCTCTGCGATTCGTTGTAACGGGTGCGTACTGTGGATAGCCATCACCGAAAGTTATAAATGGCGGCTTCGGACTGTAGAACAAACTTCTGATCGCGCTCGTGCTTCTGTGCACTGGCGACGATAAGGCAAGCGGGAAGCCTTGGGTGTTTTATGCAGTCGAGGGATCCTCGAAAGTATGCAGGCAGCAGTGGCACCCTAATGTATTTATTGAACACCGCATCTAAAAAATTCAACTGCCTTTCACATGAAACCGTGCACTGCGCTGTCGATTATCGCGTATTTGTTTACTAACTTCGCAGTAAGTATGACTGCAGACAATCCTTGTGGTTGACCGTGCTTTGAAAGTTGCGATTGGTACATTCGTCAATTCCTTCCGGTTGGTTGTAGGCAGCAACTAAACATGGTATACATTAAGCCCAGCTGCTGTCCACCGCCTGGCAGCTTCAGTGGTCAACAAGTAATGCACGCATAAACCTGACGAACACGTATAAGCAGGTTTAACATTTGCTCGCAGAAATCCCTTTGTGGAGCGCCGGCAGTTCGCGTAGTGCGTGCATGATGACCAGTGCTGAGACACGTTTTATTCATTGAGCCAGATGAGAGATCATAGTTCAAGCATGTAGTACTTTTTTTCATCATGTCTAAACTATATTCGTCTTTCCGCTGCGATGACAACATGGAACACCGCGCGCTTCTGTAGCGCCTCACACATTGACGAGGTGCATGAATGTGCATGTCTGTATGAGCGCGTACTAAGAGTAAGCATACACAAACAAGTGAAAAAATGAACGTGTATATCAAGCACACACAGGGTGAATGTTGCAGAAATCTTAGGTGGCAAAAACATTTATTTACGCAGCTTAGTTTTGGGACATTTAGGCTGGTGGGCACGGCTCTACTACACTCAAAAGTAAATGTTCCTACGGTCCGTGACTTCGGCAGCCAGGTCCATGGAGGTCTTCTGCCGGGCTAGGTCCTGAAGACGAAGCAGGGAATACCAATCCTCCCAGCTTATGAGGTGCTCCAGGTCCCGCGGGCGAGGATCCGCCGGGCATTGGAACTGAATGTGGGCAAGGGTGGCGATGGGGTTGTGCAGAAGCTGATAGAAGGGTCGATGAGGGTTGAATGGTAGCGCGACCTTAAATGAGGGGATGGGAGGGTTCCCGTCTGGAGGCGGCGTCGTAGGGATTGGTGGTAATTGTCAAGGGAGGGACGCGATGGAGTGTACAGCTGTCTAGGCTCGGCACGTCTGAGTCAGCTCACTAAACGCGTGCATGCGCTCCCGGGAGTATTCCCCCGCAGGAGCCGCCTGTGCCCGGGTGTACCAGACCTCGGGCTAAGCAGTCGGCGGCCTCATTACCGGGACTCGCCGAAGGCGCAGGCGCCCAGAGCAGCACGTGGCGGGGCGGGTTGGGATGAGGTCGGTATGTAAGTAGCAGGGACATGAACTCGCCCGCGAGCGTAGTTTAGTAGTGCAGTCTTCGAGCCTATGAGAATATAGCGGTCTTCCGTATGGCAATCGCAAGGGCGATGGCTGCCTTCTAATGAACTTCTGAGGAGGTTGTGGAGGGGAGGAGAAGAGTAACGAGAGACTGAAGGGTATGACAAACCATGGCTGCCGCCGCTTCCTCGCCCGAGCATGCAGCATACGTCTTGGAGCCACCATAATGGTGGAGCTGTTTTGCCCTGGCTCGGCGGCAGGGCTCGTGGTGCTGCCGATGGGTGTTTCTGGGAAGGGGTGTGAAGAGGATGTTGGAGTGGATAGAGTGCGATATAGAGAGCACTGTGGGGTCGCTAGCCGAGATGTGAATGCTGAGGGTGTTGAGAATGTGGCATCCGGTGGTACTCTTTGTTAATCGAATATAGTGGGTCTTTCTCTAGTCCTCCACATGCTCCCCGACGATATTATGAAGACACTGTGAAGTATTAAGAAGTAGGTGGAGGGCCGTCTTGAACGCGGTGTGAAGGTTCGCGTCTAAGGCCGGTGATCTAAGGTCGCGTCAAAGGTGGGTCGCGTCTAAGGTTCGCATCTAAGGTCGGTACGGGAGCGTGTATAGAAATCGGCTCAAGATAAAGGCACAATTGAGACGACATAGAACGGCTTTCAACTTGCCCCGTACTACTACACGAAGCCTGAGTGCACACTCAAGTGGTGAAAGCTTCAGCGCTTGCATTTGCGACTAATCTTCATTCCTTTTCAGCGTTTGTTTTGTGCTGTTTTAATTACGAGACCCTTCCTAATCACGGCTATACCAGCCGCGCTGCTTTCCCCGTATTTCGATAGTAATTCCTCATTAAGACGGCGGAATAGCTTGCTTAATACGTAACTGGTCGCCATGGCACGCATCAAGTATCGAGACCACTGGTACCTCAATTTCCTGGAATATTTTGGCGTATAAAAGCGCTGATTTCGGTACAAATTACATGATCGCATTCCTGACCCTACTTTATCATTATAGCCACACGTAGTAATCATGTTTGCTGTCTGTTTAGGTACTGGTCAATATCGGTGACTGCAATTAAGTGTTATACTCATACTTGTCGCCGTGGCTGCTCAGGGGTTATGGCGCTCGGCTGCTGACCCAAAAGATGCGAGTTCGATCCTGGCCGCGGCGGTCGAAGTTTGGCGTAGGTTATACTCTAGCGGCCCGTGTACTGTGCGATGACAGTGCACGATAAAGAACCCTAGCTGCTCGAAATTTCCCCATCCCTGCACTACGGTGTTCTTCATAGCCTGAGTCGCTTTGGGATGTTAAACCTCCATAAAATAGAGACCACGGCTGTTAAATTTGCATCTATCAAAAATGATGCTACAACTGTTTGGATATATGTATTTGATTTCTGTTCAATAGAGATTTAACACACGATTAGTGGGAAATAAAGAGGCCTACTAGGGCACAGAAACCACTAATTTTGAAAGTCTGTTTCTACACGAACAACGTAACGAAGTGGAGAAAGTTTCAACCTTCGATTAGTCGGAAATAAAGAGGCCTACTAGGGCACAGAAACCGCTAATTTTGAAAGTCTGTTTCTAAACGAACAAGGTAACGAAGTGGAGAAAGTTTCAACCTAACTTATACTACAGGCTCGGTTTTGCGATCAGGTGCGATTTATATCATTTTTTTCACAATTTACGTTCAGCAGCACAGAAATTAAAGAAGAAAGATAAAAATATTTAGGCTGACCGATTGGTATGATGCGGCGGAAATTATATTGTATTTTTCTTTCATTGGACTACTTATTCATTATTTGATTCTAGACCAGTTCTGATTGCATTGTCCTTCACTCAAATGATCTATTCCAGTTTAAATTCTAGCCCCGTTCCCCTGCTATTCCAATTCTGATTCTATTACACTAATGTTCCGCTCCAATTCAGATTATTTTCCTGCTCCATTTATATTTGCAATCGCATCTCTTGCAAGTCATTTGAAGTCATTTAATTTTTTAATGTGCCATTCTTTGTCCGTGCTCTCCGTCCTATCTACAAGTGGAGTGGGAGATTTCCCTGTGTCCGCTTGCCATGGTTGTCAGACAGAAACGAACCCACCGCCGGACAGTTTTGACTTTCACGGTGGTCATACTGCTACGCCATTAAAATTATGAATGAAATCAATCAGAATGCCAGTTCGTTTCAAACATGATTTAAGAGTTACTTTCACCTTGCGTTGACCAATGAGGATGAGCGTGAAGCGACCTTCTGTTCCGAGAAACGAATCGATGAAAATTTGCGTGCGCGCTCCAGCAATGCTAACTGTTCCCTCAGCGCGGGAAAATAGGGGATATAAGGCTGGTGTTCCAAAAAAGTTCGCGCCTATGATTGAAAACAATGCTATATCGGAGCCATATGAGCGCATGCTAACTGTTCCCTCAGCGCGGGAAAATATGGTATGTAAGGCTGGTGTTCCAAAAAAATTTGCGCCTATGATTAAAAACAATGCTTTATCGGAGCCATCATATATATATATATATATATATATATATATATATATATATATATATATATATATATATATAGCAGACAAGGTAAAGGAAATGACGGGCTCGTTTGACAAACATATTAATAAAGCCAACAGTCGCCGAAACCAAGATGCATAAGGGATTGTGTTTAATTTTTTTTAACTTGTAATGCCAATAAATAGGTTTAAAGAAAATTACTTATAAAGCAGCAGAAAAAACAACCATGTCGCCGGTGGGATCCGA